>NC_056725.1:7336303-7703803 GCF_019279795.1 Protopterus annectens
TACCTAGAGGAAAACAGTTTTTGTGCTTACTTTCCTCACTTGCTTAGACAAAAACAGCTCTTATACTCACTTTTCTCACTTGTCTAGAGGAAAGTAGTTTTTTATTCCGGCATGTCCAAAGGTCAGCTCCCAGTGTTCTCTCCTGTCTATCTGATGAATCTGGGCATCTTTGGGCAATGTGGCAGTTGCCTCATGTACACAGACAACCCTCTCCTCCTAACACCCAACACCACAACCTGTGAGAGATGCACTTATCTAGCCAAACTGGAGGTAAAGCTCTCTCCAACCAAGACTGAACTTGACAGTCAAGAGGAGAAGGTAAACATTTGCACCACACCACACTCATCACATGGTCCCACTAAACCTACACCACCAAAATCCACACATAGAAACACAAAAACATCCTCAAAGGCTCTCAGTAATAATCTGTTGAAACAACAGAGACCTCCAAAGCAGAAAAGCAAACAACCTCCACCCTCCCAACACAACCCAAATGACACATAGCCCATAGACTTAGTGTGCCACTCAACCACAGCCCATAAGGCAAAACAACGTACCCAACACACTAGTCATAGGTGACTCTATAGTCAGGCACACTGATGTCCCACTCATCAGGCTAAACAAGGAGAAGGTTACTGTCAGCTGCCTGTCGGGTGCCAGGATCTGCCACATAACCCACGCAATCAGGTCACTCCACAACAAGTACAAATATGACTCTATCATTGTCCATGTTGGTGCGAATGACCTGAGATGTACCTCCCTGAACTACATGAAAAGAGACATGGAAGAGCTCTCTGATCTTGTAGCCCAAGCAGGTTTGAACCTAGCCCTGAGTAGCATCCTGCCATTGCCCAGAATGATACCGCAGTACAAGGATAAAATGATTGACTTCAACAATTGGCTAAGCTTCTGGTGTCATTCTAAGGGGATCCAGTATCTGTCTGCCATGGACAACATGGTTGACAGATCACGATGCTTTGCCAGAGATGGCCTGCACCTGTCACCCCTGGGATTCCGGATACTGGCTAAGGCTCTTGCTGCCCCTATAGTGCCTTTTTTTTTTTTTTTTTTTTTTTTTTTTTAGGCAAGGTTCAAATGACAAATTCACTACCGTAACAGGAACAGGCAAGCAAAAACTGAGGGTATTGCTGCTCAATGCTAGAATTCTAAATCTCAAAATGCACTTCCTTGAGGCACTCCTTAAAATGGAGAACATTGATATCTGTGCAGTGACTGAGACCTGGTTCAAGCTCCAGAGAGCACCCCTGCATTACCAGGCTATAACTCATACCACACTTTTCGGCCACCTAACCTGGACCGGAACACCAAAGGCAGAGGAGTGTCCATATTCATTAAAGATATCTACACCTCCAGGCTAGTTGCTCAGCATAACGCATCCAAGGTTATCCATGTGCAACTAACTCTGGGCAAAACTGCAATCCAAATTTAGCTTGCTACAGATCCCCCACCATGCCCCAAGATTCCCACTCATCTTTTCTTGATATACTGGAAAACATTAGGGTTCAACCAAACACCCTAATAATAGGCGATTTCAACCACCCCACCATTAACTGGGAAAACTACTCATGTACCAACTCCTTCACTCAACGCTTTCTGGAATTCATGAATTCCAATTCCCTGGATCAACTTATCCACACCCCCACCAGGGGCAACAATATCCTAGACCTAGTCATTACCAACATGAGGACAGGTGTTCCACACCTGAAGTCAACTCCTCGTTGGTCAGATCCAACCATAAACTAATCACCCTAGATATCCACATCCTGACCCCAGCCCCCATTAAGGAATTCATGTTAAAATTTCTCCAAAGCCAACTTCATGCTTCTTAAGACAGAAGTGGCAAACTTCATGACACCCATGCAGATGGACAATACAGTTATGACTGCTGAATCCTACGCAGATGCACTCTATGAGCACTTACACAAGTGCAAGGATCATGCTATCTCAAGCAGAACCAAGACGCTGTCATCCAAAAAAAGGAAGACAATCTGGTGGTCCCCCTGCCATAAACAAACTCTACAACAGAAGGAAGAAACTGTTGCAAAAGTAAAATCCCATGAGTGGAGGAGTTCGCTGATCAGCCTCAGTAAGAAGCTGAGATCCCGTATAAGATCCTCCAAAGCTAGCTACGAAAACAAAATCGCCACTGATTCTAGGGACAACCACAAAGCATTCTCTAGCCATGTCAAGAATCTCAATGGCAACACCCAGATCTGCTCTGAATTACAGCGCAACAGCATGAAAATTACAGAACCAACTTAAAACAAACAAAAAAAAAAGGTGTCTTATTTTGTTCTACTTTCTTATATCACATATGCTTATTTACCTTGTAGCACATGTTTTGTATGACTAGTATCTTTAATTGAAGTTTAATGTTTTGAAACTGAATTTTTAATGTGCTGTTTGTTTTATGTGGAGCTTTTCTCCCCAGGCCTCTACTGAAAATCGACATATATCCAGTTAGACTAGCCCGGTCAACAAATGTAAAATAAAATAAATATTGCCAACTTCCTGGCAGATAAGTTCAGTGCTAACTTTATCCCCCTCTCAACCCCTAAAGGGCCCATATCTACACAGGAAGAATGCAGAGCCCCTGTAATCACAACTACGCAGATAAAAGCTGCACTAAGAAGGTTCGTGGTCTGCACTCTTGTGGGAGGAGAGGCTGGACTCTGCCCTTCTGAGCTGGGAATTTCTGGTTAAAGGCTTATAGTGCCTGCATATTTGAACTGTTTCTTACTGAAATTGGTACACCTTGTTTGCTGCAGCATAGACTAGATCCAGGCCTGCTGAATCTAGCTTTGTTTGTATGCTTGTTATTTCCCTGAAATGCTAATTCCACCTAAAACGTGGCTTTTCAGTTCTTCTGTGGATCCCTAGTGATATCTGCATTGCTTACTGTACTTATTTCCTTGTTTCACTTGAAAGAAAGTTACTGTTTGTCGTTTTTGCATTTAAGTTACCTGTAACACATTGCATTTAAGTTACCTGGCACTTGCTCACTAAAGCAATTATATAAGTCAGCACTAAAAAATTAAAAACACTACACCCTCACAAACTCCCCTTGAGTATCTTGTTCCCCATTGGCCCTTTTTTTCAATTATAAAGGAATTCCCAATACTATTCTAGCATGTCCAAAGGTCAGTTGTCAATCTCCTCTCCGGTCCAGCTGGTGAATCTGGGAATCTTGAGGCAATGTTACAACTGCCTCATATAAACAGACAAACCTCTCCTCCTCCCAACAAATTCCAACACATGTGAGAGATGCAACCATATAGCCAAACTGGAGGCTAAGCTCTCTCAACTCAGTACTGGCGTAACCAGTCAGAGGAGAAGGAAACCACACTCACTACAATTCCAGTCTCACATAGACCTACCACGACAGCAAACCAAACACATAAACACACAAAAACATACTCGGAGAATCTAAATAAAAATCTGCCTAAGCAGCAGAGACCTCCAAAGCAGACACCCAAGCAACCGCTACCCCAAAACAAAAAACGTGCAACACATAGCTCACAAAGCCAGTGTGCCGAACAGTCACAGCCCTTAAGGCTAAACAACACACCTAATACACTTGTAATAGGTGACTCTATCGTCAGGCACACTGACGTCCTGCTCACCAGGCTGAACAAGGAGAAGGTCACGGTGCGCTACCTGTCGGGCGCTAGGATCCGCCACATAACACAAGCACTCAGGTCACTCCAAGGCAAGTACAAATATGACTCAGTCATTGTCCATGCTGGTGTGAATGACCTGAGACGTACCTCCCTGGACTACATGAAAAGAGACATAGAGGAGCTCTCTGAGCATGTAGCCCAGGCCGGTATAACCCTGACCTTGAGTAGCATCTTACCCTCACCAAGAATGATGCCACAATATGAAGACAAGATGATCAATTTCAACAATTGGCTTTAGTATTGGTGTCATTCAAAGGGGATCCAATGCCTGTCAGCCTGGGATGACATGCTCGACAAGCCACGATGCTTCGCTAGGGACGGCTTGCACCTGTCACCCCTGGGCTTTCGGATATTGGCAAAGGCTCTTGCTACCCCCATAGTGCCTTTTTTAGGCAAGGCTCAAAAGACAAACCCAACTCCATAGGTATCACAAGGGATAAGAAACTAAGAGTAATGCTACTCAATGCCAGAAGTCTAAACCTCAAGATGCACGCACTCGAAACTCTCCTTAGCATGGAGAACATCGATATCTGTGCAGTAACAGAAACCTGGTTCAAGGCTCCCGAGAGCACCCCAGCACTACCAGGTTATACCTCATACCGTGCTTTTCAGTCCCAAAACTTGGACCGAACCACAAAAGGAGGGGGAGTATCAATATTCGTCAAAGATACCCACACCTCTAGGTTGGTGGCACAGCACGAAGCATCAGAGACTATCCATGTGCAACTAACAGTGGGTAAAACTGCCTTCTAGTTTATAGCCTGTTACAGACCACCCTCCCAAACCCAGGAACCCCACTCGGCCTTCCTGAGAACACTGGAAAATATGAAGGTCTCTCCAAACACCATTATATTGGGCGACTTCAACTACCCAAACATAGGCTGGGAGCATTACTGTAGCTCGAACACCCTAGCCCAAAGGTTCCTAGAATTTATAAACTCAAATGCTATGGAACAACTTGTTACCACTCCCACAAGAGGGGAAAACATACTGGACCTGATCATCACCAACATGGGGACTCTATGCTCCAGACCAGAAGTGTGTCCCTCACTGGTAAGATCAGACCATAAACTAATCTCACTGGATATTCACATCCCGACCCCAACCCCTGCCCAGAAAACTACAGTGAAAAACTACTCTAAAGCAAATTTCACACTCCTCAAAACTGAGGTGGAATCCTTCAAAGCCCCCGGGCTTGTGGAAAATACGGCCCAGACTGCAGAATCCTTTATAAACGCATTCTATGAACACCTTCAGGAATGCATGGATCATGCAATCCCAAATAAAACCAAGACTCAATCCTCCAAAGGCAGATGTCCTGTCTGGTGGACCCCAGCCATAAACAAACTATACAATAGAAGGAGGAAGCTACTACATGATAGAGCAAAATCCCAAAAAGGGAAGGCATCTCTGATCAGTATTGGCAAAAAACTACAGGCACTCATAAAATCGTTTAAGGCCAGCTTCGAGAGAAATATTGCACAGGACACTAAGGATAATCACAAGGCTTTCTTTAGTTATGTTAGGAACCTGGGTGGGAATTCCCAGATATGCTCAGAATTAGTCCAAAATGACAAAAAATACACCGAACCCACAGACATTGCCAACATCCTAGCTGACAGGTTCAGCGCAAACCCCCCCCCTCCCCACCAAAAGGGCAAATATCTATCCCAGCAGAGTGCTGCCCCCCCTGACATCTCAGATGCTCAGGTAAGAGCCGCCCTCTCCAAAGCAAAAAACACAGCATCAATGGGACCAACTATCGCCCCATAAGCCTGACTAGATTGGTCTGCAAAGCTATGGAAAGGATCATCATGGACCTCATAAATAAAGATATTGGGGACCTACAGACACTGGATCCTACCCAGTTTGGCTTTGTTAAGGGCAGATCCTGCCTCTTAAACCTGGTCGATTTCTTTGAAACAGTCACCAAGGCCATTGACGAGGGGAAGGTGGTCCACAGGCCTACCTGGACCTCGCAAAAGCCTTCGATACAATACCCCACTCGGGCATTATAGATAAGCTCACCAGCTTAAATATAAATCCCTGTGTCACTAGATGGGTTGCAAACTGGCTCAAGGATAGAACCCACATGGTTAGAATTGCTGGAGCCATGTCAGACTCCAAACCAGTTACAAGTGGCGTCCCACAAGGCTCAGTCCTGGGACGTCTCTTGTTCGGTATATATTTCTTGGAGGTACAGGCCAACACGGAAGGATTGTGGCTGACCAAGTTTGCAGATGACTGCAAACTGAGCGCCATAATCGACTCTTCAGCCAACTCAAGCATCCTCCAAAAGGGCCTCATAGAAACAGACAACTGGTGCCATAGCCATGGCCTCAAGCTAAACGCCAAAAAGTGTATAGTCATCCCCTTTGGGGATAGGTGGTAATCCATTAAGTACAGAAGAAGTAATTAGGGACCTGGGGACCCAAGTAGATAGCAATCTCTCATTTGACAACCACGTGGCCAAAGTGGTTAGAAAAACATTTTATATAGCCCACCTAATCATGAAGGGATTCACATTTAAATCAGGGGAGGTCATCGTACCTCTTTACTCATCCCTCATCAGGCCCATAATTGAGCACAATGCCCCTTTTGGGATGTACCTTACCAGACACCTGCAGCAACTGGAAAGACCCCAAAAGTACCTCACCAAGAGGATCAAAGGGCTCAAACAGATGCCATATGCTGCTCGGTTAAAGAAACTCCAGCTCTTCTCAGTGACATACCGCCTGCTCAGAGGCGATCTGTGCCTGACATATAAAGCCATGTCAAACCCAGAATTAATGGACATGCTGCACCTCAGAAAATCCAAATCCCATCGAGCTACGCGCTCGAGAGACTTCAACCTCAGCACTGAAATAAATAGGACATGCTGGAGGGACAGATTCATAACCCAGAGGCTCCCTTCACTCTGGAATAAAATCCCAGTCCAGGTTAGGCAGAGTCCCTCATTGACTCTCTTCAAGAGGAATGTTGATGAGTGGATGGGAGATCGTAGGTTTACCCCGGGTATCACTTCTGTGTCACTGTTAGACAGAGGCACAGTATACTAACCTCGAAAAAGGGCATAGCAAAATTAATTTAAAATGGGTGGCGAAAGCCAAACACACTCTGGCTAGACTTATAAATGCCCTAGGGCAGATAGCCTAGTATGGACCTATGAACTCTCTAAAGCAAAAAAACACAGCATCTGTGGGACCGGGCAACATCCCAGGCTGCGTTTTACATGAACTTCAGAACGAACTGGCTCCCCACCTAAGCACCATGTTCAGTCATAGTGTCATTTCAGGCTTTGTGCCCACTGAATGGCACACAGCAACAGTTATCCCACTCCACAAAAGGGGAGCCACCACTGATCCCGGGAACTATCGCCCTATTAGCCTGATGAGCCTGGTCTGCAAGGCCATGGAACGTATCATCATGGAACTCATAAACAAAGACATTGGTAACCTCCAAACTGTGGACCACAATCAGTTCGGGTTTGTGAAAGGCAGATCATGCCTCCTGAACCTAATCAACTTCTTTGAGGCAGTCACCAAAGCTGTAGATGAGGGTAAGGTGGTTCACACAGCCTGTCTTGACCTCGTCAAGGCTTTTGACACCATTCCCCATTCTGGAATTATAGCTAAACTCACTAAACTAGGTATAAATCCCTACATCACAAGATGGGTTGCCAATTGGCTCACTGACCGAACCCACACTGTAAAAGTTGCAGACTCCAAATCTGACTTCAAACCAGTGACAAGTGCAGTACCGCAGGGTTCAGTCCTGGGACCTCTCCTGTTTGGTATCTACTTCTCTGAAGTACAGGCTAACACAGAGGGCCTTTGGCTAATAAAGTTCACAGATGACTGTAAACTAGGAGCCATAGTTGAGTCCCCAAATGATGTGGACTTCCTACAGAAGGGCCTCACTGAGACAGATGCCTGGTGTCAGATCCATGGCCACAAGCTAAATGCCAAAAAGTGCATTGTCATCCCCTTTGGTAAAAACTCTGTACCCATGAACTGCCACATAGCTGGCAGTCTACTTAATGCCGAATGTGTGGTAGGAGGCCTGAGGACCCAGGTCGACAGTATTCTCTCCTTTGATAATCACATTGCCACAGTAGTCAGGAAATCCTTCTACATGGCACACCTCATCACAAAAGGGTTCTCATCCAGGAAAAAAGAGGTCTACTCGACACTCATTAGACCCATTATAGAGTACAACACCCATTTTGGAATGTACCTCACAAGACATCTGCAGCAGCTGAAAAGGCCACAGAAGTACCTTACAAAGAGGATTACTGGCCTCGAGCAGATGCCCTACACTGACCATCTCAAAAAACTCCAGCTTTACTCCATAGCATATCGCCTACTCCGAGGTGATCTCTGCCTAACATATAAAGTTATGTCAAACCCAGAGCTGTTGAACATGCTACACCTAAAGAAATCCCAATCCCTTCGGGCTACACACTCTAGGGACCTAAACCTTGTCACCACAATAAACAGAACATGATGGAGGGATAGATTCCTGTCCCAGAGACTTCCCATACTCTGGAACAAGCTACCCATCTATGTCAAGCAAAGTTCCTCATTAGCTCTCTTCAAGAAAAATCTTGATAAGTGGATGGGAAATAGGAAATACACCACTTCTGTGGCTCTGCTCGACAGGGGCACAGGAAAATAACTTTCTTGGGTGGCGTAAGCTAGGGAACCTTGTTGGCTAGGCTTACTTAGGCCCTTGGGGCGATAGCCTAGTACCTACCTATGAACCTATATATACGCATACACACACACACACACACACACACATATATATATATATATATATATATATATATATATATATATATATATATACATACACACACACACACACACACACACACACACACTTTTATATAAATACTCCTTGTACTTACATATCAGATGCAGCATTTGGGTTATTCCATTACTAAAATCCGAAAAATTATTAAGAATTTAAATTTTCATCTCCTCCCGAAAGCCTGTTTGTTTTATTGCACTGCTGTAAGTTTCTACCTTCAGAAGTATAAATGTATCTTTAGATTACTGTGTCTTGCTAAGACATGATTTATTATTAATTAATATTACTGTCATCATCCTTATCATCATCATCATCATCACCACCACTTGATATACCATTCCAAAATGAGAGATTTGGTTTCCATCCACTGACCTGCAAGATCTGGCCACTACAAAGCACAACTATGCTTGTGTACTGATCTGCTACCATACACGCTGAAAGGTCATTTATTTGTTTTAAACACTTTGGTGCCAACATCATTTATTCATCTGGTTGATAATAAACAGGTGAGGGAAGGTCTTCAAAGTGTATATGGTCCTGACCCATTCTTCCTTAAGAGCTCCAAACAGATAATCTGCAGAATAATACAAGAGTGATTTGAAAATGCTGACAATCTCTTAACACACTGTTACTGAGTAGCAATTTAGCATACAACAAGCTAAACCATATAACCAGTATGACTCAACCTACATGACAACACAGCATAATACCACCATGTAAATTAACCCACTGAACACTGCAAGTGAATTCTAGAGTGACTTTTTTTTTTATAGCCAGTCAACAATACCAGATATTAGTGTTTCTTCCGCGGTGGTGCAGCGGTAGCGTTGTTGCTTCACAGCAAGAGGCTCTCCCGTTCGATTCTCGGCTTGGGTTGGGAGTGCCTTCTGTGTGGAGTCTGCATGTCCTCCCCGCGGTCGAGTGGGTGCTCGAAAGACATGCGTTGAATGGGCGTGCCTTTGTTGAAGGTTGGGCGTCGGGCTGGCAACTCAGTACCATTAAAAAAAAAAAAACTGCCAATCATCAGTGGATCGGAGTTCCGCTGTGGCGACCCCTAACCGGGAAAAGCCGAAAGACAAACAACTTAGTATTCAGAAACTGCACACTACTGCAAAAAATGTGGTCCTCTATCAACTTTTTAAGTGAATTTCATTAATACTTAGTAGTTTCGTTCAGAATACTTAAACCAAGAAATTGAAAGGAATGCTGCAACCTCTACCTAATGACACAGAGGACCTTCTGACTAACAGATTGCAGTATTATTATTAGTATTACTAGTCAGATTGGAGAATTCTTCTTCTTATTATTTATTATTTTATTAGTTTTACATTTATTATTTTATTAATTTTTTATTTATTTTTTTATTATTAATATATGTACATGATTTCAGATTTCTAAATAAATCTGGAGTACTCAAAAGTATCATTTATCTCTTTTTACCAGACTAAGCTTTTTTTGTGTGTACTGCTGAATTCTTATCACCCAACTGATGTGGATATCCAAAGGCAGAAAGTATGTTTGCACATTTATCAACTTACAAGAATATCTGAGTTAACAAAGTGACTGTTAAGAATGTTTTAGAACTCAAGGCCTTTATAGAGCCCCAAAATTACCAAGATAAAGCTTTAAAGCATTCTTCCCAAGAATTGTAAGTGGAATGTCATAAAACTCCCCCCCCTCTCTCTCTTTGTAACTGCATAGTGCTATCTGATCTGTTTTGCCTCCACCAAACCTATCCCTGTAAACCTAATTACACTGCAGGAAGTGTGGGATGAGAAACCTTCTGCTTGCAGCTATAACAAGCTATTTTTTCTGCTGTTGCAGAAAAACTTTACAGCCATGGGCTAAAATCCTAGCTTGAATTTAGAAGCTAAAAATGAAACTTTTGCCCATTTAGAAATATCCCCCCTTCCTTAAACAGGAATATGCTTTAAATCGTTTTCTGTTCTACCAAACCACTTTGCACTAATAAACAAAATCATAGCCAAATATTGGCAACAAAATCAAAGCTGTGCCCTCATATGAAATATTCCAGCCTTTCCTGAAGAAATTCGACGCACGGTTTCATTACCTCCCCCTCCCTTCTACCCATCTTCTTTTTCTTCTTCCTTAAAGAAATTAACACCACTAAAATTGAAATGGTTACAATATTCTGCTACCTAGCCACTAATAAAATAAAAATAAAATAATTAATAATAATAATAATAATAATAATAATAATGCCTGCGGAGTTCCTAAAACTAACAGCAGAAGGTATAGCTTACCCTGTATCAATTCTTATCAACAGATCCATAGCTGAACATAACGTCCCTGCCATTTGGAACATTTTGCACATTATACCGCTCCATAAGGGTGGCTCATCAACACAACTCACCAACTACCAATGCATCGCAATATTGTCACCCTTATACAAAATTCTAGATAGGGTCATTCACATGCCAGTCTCTTATTACCTGCATACCCACAAACTACTAACCAACACTCAGCATGGCTTCCGTGCATTTCACAGTACATCTACGGCTCTAATGGCATTTACCAACACTGTCAACTATCATAGGAATAATAACAGCTATGTATCCTCCGTCTTCCTTGAACTATCAAAAGCCTTTGATATGGTTTCCTATAGCAAACTACTAAATGTACTTTCCAAACTAAACTTTTGCCACAATACTCTTGCCTGGTTGCAGGACTACCTGACTGGTCACCAACAAGCAGTCTCTTGGCAACAGACTTTATCCCTCCCTACTACCAGTGACAATGGGTGTCTCTCAATCTTAGGTCCATTACTCTCTTCTGTATTTACTAATAACCTACACACTTCAACCCCACTAGCCTCTCTCATCCAATATGCTGATGATTCAACAGCAATATGTGTCACTCCCACAATACAAGAACTGCATACACTTACTCAACAATCCTTCCTGGCAGTTGAAACCTGGCTTGCTAATGCACAACTAATTTTAAATCCCCCCCAAAAAAATAAAACTTATGATATTCCAACCCACTAAAACAATCATAACCTCTAATACCTTTAATATTATGTCGCTAAATAAGACCATTATCTCCCCAATTTCACACACCGAACTCTTAGTTGTGGAAATTGACAGCAATTTAAAGTTTAACATTCATATTTCACAAACAAGTTAAAAGAGTATACAAAAAGTAGGAACCCTTTATAGAAACAAACAGTACTTCACCAAAAATACTAAAGCTACCATTGACCAATCCCACTTAATCTCAATTCTGCTATATGCAGCTTGCATACTCACGAACATAAAGAAAGCAGAGCTTGCAAAACCTGAATCCTGCTATAACAAAATTGCTAGATTTGCTTCAAACTTACCAGCTGGACACCACCACTGTGACGCTCTCAAACAAAACAACTGGCTTGAGCTCCCACACATCCTTCATTACAAAGAGTTAACTATGGCCCACAAAATACTATGTGAACCTGAAAAAATACCTGCCCTACAAACCTTAGTTCAACCATACCACCAGTAGAACATTAAGATCCACTAACAAACAACATATAACAATCAGCATAAGCAAAAAACAAGCAGGGGACTCCCTCTTCTCAAACTATATTGGAAAAATCTGGAATGCTTTACCAGAAAACATTACATCTATAACATCTATTGCCCACTTTAAGTCAACCCTAAAACAACATCTGTTAAACAAATGGCTGTGCCCTTGTTCTGCCCCTGACTAATCCCTCTCCTGTCAGCACTAGCCTGACCTGAACTAACCACAACCACTAGTCCTATCTATTACATAGACCCTAGCATACTAACACCACTCCAACCTCTGAATTTAAAACCCGATGCCCTTCAGAATAAGCTTAGCCACTTATTCTCTTCCGCTACTGCCTAGGAAAGACATTATGTAGTAAAAACTCTATGTTGCTGTACTGCTTATTCATATGTTAAATATGTTGTAATGTTATGATTCTTATTCTAAGGCATGGATTCCCAACCCGGGGTACGTGTACCTCCAGGGGTACATGCTTGGTCAGTTAGGGGTACGCGGGAAAAAAATTAGCAATGTGAAAGTTCGTTAATATCAAAAAAAATCCTGCCTTAGGGACTTTCACTATCATAGGACTTACTTCCCGCGCACAGGAAGTCTGTCCTGTAAATGTGAAAGTGCCAACGTATTCCTGTTATCTATATTCTATTGACTCTGTAACTGTTAGATAGGGAAGAAGGTTGTGTGTCTACTGTGGTTCTGTGTAGTGTGCGCAGGAACTGTGGGTCACAAAAACAGCAAAGGAAAGGTAAGAACAACGCCTTAGCACCTTTGCTTGTAGCTATCCGCTTGGAGTACTATGTTTAATTTAATTTGTTTGCCAAGCAGAGCAGTTTTTGAATGGTAGTCTGTTTTTTTTTATTTATTAGCTTAGCTTGACTAGTGTTCAAAGCCCAAGATTGTAGTGTCGGCACTGGGAAGGATGAACTTGATTGAAATTAGTTTGCCGCTAAATGAGTACAGTAGTGGTGTTCCTGGCTTAAATATAACAGCATAAAAGAATTTCAGTGTCTCAGAGTTGCTTTATTAAAGGTAGTTTACAGACTAAGCTAAGGAACTTTTTCCCCCTTCTACACTTCAAGTTAAACTGCTACATTTCCTGGATAAGTTTTGAGTTTGGTCTTGCTATAACTGTCCTTGCTAGTTCAAGTAAAAGTTTTACTTGAGCACGGAGTATGTGGCCGACACAAGCACAGAGTATGAGGCCGACACACGCAATGCCTACAAACATGACATCCTGGTTCTGGCAGGTTGCTCAACTTTAAAATTAATTTTTATGTTATGAAAAAGGGAAATCATCACCCTAATTATTGGTAAAAAGGAGAAGATTGATATATTGATATATCTACACCCTCAATTAGTAGAAAGCACTATGAGGAAATAAAGCTGCAGTTGGTAGTTCGATGATTTAATGTTGCAACAACTGGTACATTAACGCTTGAAACACTCCACAATACGTTTTTGTTTACGCTTCACTTCATCAGACAACAGGTTGTCTGATGAAGTGAAGCGTAAACGAAAACGTATGGAGTGTTTCAAGCGTTAATGTACCAGTTGTTGCAACATTAAATCATCGAACTACCAACTGCAGCTTTATTTCCTCATAGTGCTTTCTACTGAGTTTGGTCATTTTGGGCACTAGTTTCCATTTCTCTTGGTTGGTGTACACCCTCAATTACTCGTAGAAGGCTGACTTTTAAAGTTACTCACAAACATCATACTAAGGTATACAAATGAGCTTTTTCCCAGCAGTGCACACCAGCACACTTCCAAAATTCAAACAGAAAAGAAACTACAGGGTACAATGAACCAAAGATAATATGACCTGTTTGACATATGCTGTTATCCAAATGCACAGTTCCAGTTCTAATAACGACTTTACCATGTGTTTACACCTTTTATTTCTCCATTTAATGTTACTTTCCACACACAATACAAAGCCAGCTGTGCTGGGGATGATAACAGTACAACAGTTTGTTGTTGAGCTCCCCCCTGCTCATTCAAGAATCAGGGACAAAGATTCTCAAATCAGGGAGGGGTACTGCTTAACTACAAAAAGTACTCAAAGACTCTTCTAACAATGTTTTTATTAACATTTTCTGAAAAATGTGAAACATCTAAACAGGATTACTTGTTTCTGCTGACTTGCTTCCTCACTTTTCTGCTAGCTAAATAAAAAAAATCACATTTTGGTGGAGACTGAAGAAAGCGTTGAGACAGAATTGGAGACAATGGAGACTTTTAGCGGCTGCCGAATGATGCAGAAATTGGAAGTTTCTGCAAAACATTGTCTGTTTGACAAAGGCAATACGCAATGATTTACATACATACAACATTAATGAGCTGCTGTACAACATAAAAAGTTAGTAAATACCACAGGAGCAGCGTGTTAGTAGTTTCTGTTTATATTTCATGGAATGGGGGAGGGCTGCCGGAGAACCAAGATTCTAATGAGCCTCATAGTGGGAGGCAGATTACACTTCAAGACTTGTTGTGAGCCCAGGTTCCCTCCGCTATAACCAAGGGTGCACCGTCCTGCACCATGCAGTCCTTAGCTGTGGAGCTTACGAAATACAAGCCCATACAGTGGGATGGAACTGTGTTAATTTCACCTCCATCTTTAAATAAAATATTCCGTTTCTTAACCAACAGTTGATATTGATGACCAAAATGACACGCAGGTGTGTGCATTTGTTAACTTCATGTTGGAGTACACTGTGTAACAAGGGGAAGAGGGGTTTGCTGCTTACATAGAGTGCGTCCATGGTGCACTGTAAAACAGAAGCAAGAGCTAATAAGCTATTAATCAAGTCTTGTTAAGGTGCTTTTTACCTCATCTAGTTACAAAAAGCTGGGAACTTAATTCTACTGTAAAATTATAAATGTTTCAACTTGATATATTAATATTTTCCCTATACCTCTCAAAGCCTACAGTAATAAGGGGCAATGGCCCAAATATAGAGACATAATTAAAATATTGTTGTTATAAACTTAGAAAGTCAGTAGAACAACAGGGTTTATGTTTGTATGCATTTTTCCTGATGGAAAATCAAATGTATGTCATTACTTAGTGACTTCACTCCTCAGTGACCTCTCAGAAAACCACAAATTGTATGAGGAGTAGACCAAAAATATGAGGCAGAAACCTGTACATTCTGAGAAAATCTGGAGAGGTGAGCGGTATGATTGTCCCTGATTCTTTCCGGATTTGTCCTGGATTCGGAGTTTAGAAAGTTAGAGCCATGACTGAGTGGTGCATGTCCTGTTGACTGAAGGGCTTTTTGAAGCTGATTTGATGCTATATATATATATATGTATATATATGTGTAATATATATATATATATATATATATATATATATATATGTACATACACACTCTTCACTTTACTAGTAGATTTTTTTTTTTATTATTTATTAGTTACAACACATGCATTGGACATAAAAGCAACTATTACAAATGACAAAAATATAAGGGGTACAATTTCAGGGAAATGAACTGCCAAGAGGTACGCAAGTCAAAAAAGGTTGGGAACCACTGTTCTAAGGTATTAACTATAAATGTAGACGGTGTACAAATGTGGACTGTGTACAATCTGACCTTAGAAAGATACCATCTAGAACAACTAAATACTAACTGTATGTAAATTACCTGTATGTAAAATAACTGTATGTAAACCACTGATATATGTTGCCTCTGTTAGTCTTTTGTTTCATGTAGAGCTTTTCTCCCTGGGCCTCAGCTGAAAATGGACATGTGTCCAGTCGGACTTTCCTGGTAAACAAATGTAAAATAAATAAATAAATCCTAGCCGGCCAACTCCTGTTTTCTCTACCAGGGTTTAGAAATGTGTTAGTAAGCAGGTAAAATAAACAAACAAATAAATCTACAGGGTTCTCAAATGTAAGCATGGGTTTTTGTAGTCCTGAACAAATGAGTTTTCATTTTTTTGCCAAACATTTCTATCCACAATTACTCAATTTATTCATTTACAACCTGCAAATAGCTGTAAAACCCATAAGGACTAGCTTAAATTTATTGACCCATTTATTGGGTTAGTCGAGCTGGGTTTTTGGCCCATTTTCAGTGGAGACCCGGGGGGGAAAGCTCCATGTACAAACAGTTTACAAACTAAAATAAAATAAACATATACAGTAGCAAAGGAATAAGAAATTGAGTTGTACAATATCGTAAAGATACAAAGCCAAGTATGTGCACACTCAGCCCTGTACTGAACAGATGTGATGTATACATCAGAAAGAGGTAACCTCCAATACAGGGATTTCTATTGTGAGGAGAAGTTGCTGAGTTGAGGTGAAATCAGGAGTGGAGAGGGGGATCAAGTTGGGGCTTTACAAGAACAGATTTTGGAGCTGAGTAAGTGGAGTTTGATTTTTTTCTTAAAGTGGGCTGGGTGAATGGTGGAGCATATGTCTCTAGGAAGTTTGTTCCAAGTCTGGGTTATGGAGTATTTATATAAGAGTTTGCCTACAGCTTTTTTTGGTTGGTAGGTATGTAGTAGTTGCTGATTAGAGGTACATAGAATATGAGAAGGAGTGTAGGTAGAAATGAAGGATGAGACAGTAGGACAAGATGATGGTTTGTAGAGAACAGAGTGTAACATTTGAAGTTGTGATAGCAACAGTACATGGGGGAATTTCAGCCAATTTAAGGGCTAGGCAGTGGTGTGTTATATGGAGAGTTAGTGATGAATCTAGCAATCTTATGGTAAGTTTGTTGGAGTTTATTTGAGGTTGTGGTTTGAATGTTAGTGAACACTGGGGCAGCATAGAGAAGGGAGGGGAGTAGGAGAACTTGAGCAAGGAAGAGTCTAGCATTTGGAGTTAGGAATTTTTTGTTACGATATAGTAGACCTAGTTTTTTGGTTTGTCTTTTTTATACATTGGAGAGGGTGTATATTAAATTTGAGTTAATCATCAATGATGACTCCTAGACATTTGGTGTGAGCATCAGGTTTAATAACTGTTATTAGAGGATGAGATAGAGAAGGAGGATGGTTTACTATTACAAGGTCGAACGGCACTCCTTCGACTGTCGTATAGTCGACAACGGAAGGTCGAAACTGATAATCGCGAACTCAAAAAAACAATCTAGGAATGGGTTTCAACATGGGTCGAGGTAGGGGAGATGTTTGTAGTTCAGAATAATACGAACACCTACCTCAACCCATGTTAACACTGTTCCTAGATTGATTTTTTGACTTCGACATTTATGACCTTCCGTTGTCGACTGTAGTACAGTCGAAGGAGTGCCGTTCGACCTTGTAATAGTAAACCAGGAGGATTTGTGGTGGGACAGTGAGCGGGGGAGGAATAGTAAGTTTGGTCTTTTTAGGGATCAGGATGAGAAGGTTATCAGTTAGCCACAGTTCAGTAGATTAGAAGGTTTGTTGAGTAAGAGTATGAAGCTCGGGGATGTTATCAGAGATGGAGATGAGGGTTGAATCATTGGCATATTGGATGAGGGAGGATAGTTTACAATATGTGTGGAGATCATTGGTGAAGATATTGAACAGAAGGGGACCCAGGATGGAGCTCTGGGGAACCCCTGTTGGGACAGGTAAGAATGGAGAAGAGGAAGAGAGCCATTTAACAGACTGCGGCCTACTAGATAAGTAGCTTGAGAACCAGGTAAAGGTGGAGGATGATAGGCTGAGACTAGCAAGTTTAGATAGTAGTAGGGGATGGGAGACTGTATCAAATGCCTTAGAGAGGTCTAAGAAGAGGCAAGAGATAAGGTTGTTGTTATCTAGGGCGTCAGCAATGGTATGGGTAAAGGATAGGAGGGCTGTAGTTGTGCTGTGTTTGGGACGGAACCCATGTTGGGTGGGTGTGAGAAGGTTGTGTTGGAGTAGGTATTTAAAAAGTTGTGAATGAATTTTTCAAGGATTTTAGAGGGGGGAATAAGATAGCTATAGGACGGTAATTAGATGGGTCTGTAGAGTTACCACCTTTGTGTAGGGGAATGGTGAGAAAAGGATTTCCACACTGTAGGTACATTGGATTCCTGAATGGATCTGTTGATTAGTATAGATACTGGGAAAGCTATAGAGTCAGCAGCTAGTTTTAGGAAAACAGGAGGTAATTTATCAGTGGATGGGGAGCAGGGTTTGAGTTTAAGCAGAAGAGACCAGATGTAAGAGGTAGGAACAGGTTGTAGGGTGAAACAATTGCAGTTAGGTGGGTTGGGAGGGGTAGAATGAGGAGTACTATTTCCATTTGGTGGTAAGAGACCCTGAATAGTATTGATAAAGTGTGTATTAAGTAGTGTAGCTGTTTCAAGGTTGGATGTGTTTGGGTAGGGAGGGGGTTTGAGGGGCAGCCAGGAGAAAGAATTTTATTTATTGTTGACCAGAAATTCTGTGGGTTGGATCTGCTGTTTAGTTGACTGGAGTTAAAGAAGGACTTTTTATCAAAGTTGATTTGTTTCTTAGCAAGTTTCTGAGACGTTGATAGTTGTGAAGCAAGGGCAAATGCTTAGATTCGATCCAGGCTTTCCATGCTTTATCTCTCTGGAGCATAAGGGATCTAGTGTCTTTGGAAAGCCAGGGAGCATAGTTGGATTGTATTCTAACCTTCAGGGTATTCAAGAAGATGTTATTAAAACTATTTATGGCATCATTTAAAGGGATTTGCTTCAGGAAAGACCAGTCAATGGAAGATAAAATAGAGTTAAATTCAGTTACACTGAAAGAAAGTTTACGGCAGTCTCTATACAGGCTAGGTTTGGGAGGTGTTTCTAAGGACAGAGGTGGTAGGTGGTCACTAAGGTGGCCTGGTAGAGTAGTGGGATTTTGATACAGGTTAGGGTAGTTGGTGAGTATCCAGTCAATTATGGAGCTAGATGTTGTGTTCTTATGGATTCGGGTGGGTGAAGTTATTAGTTGATGGAAACCATGCAGGCTCATACTGAATTGAGGGGAGTTAGTTGTAAGTTTGTACAAGTCAAGGTTGACATCTCCTAAGATGAGGGTTTCATACGGTATATTTAGGGTGAGCCAGGAAATAATTTTTTCGAGGGTGGGGAAGTTGTTTCCTGGAGGGATGTAGACAGAGGCAATAGCTAGTTTTGTGTGGGGGTTAAGATGGCAGTTTACAACAAGAAGTTCAGCAGGGTGAAAATAAGGGATGGGTGTGGGGAAAGGTGAGAGGTTCAGATTGAGTGAAGGATGGTAACACCTCCCCCTTTTTTAGCCAGTCTGTCAGAGTGATAGATATTGTAGCCTGGTAGGAGGATTTCATTGTTAGAGATATGTGGCTTAAGCCAGGTTTCTGATAGGCAGAGTATGTGTGGGGTTATAAGAGCAATCCAGGCATGTAACTCAATGATTTTGTTGGTTAGGCTTTGAATATTTAGAGAGTATATGGATAGGTGTTTGGATACGAAGGGTTTGGTATATTAAATTGAGGATAGTTGCAGATAGGAGAAGAGGGGGAGTTAGATGCTAGTGGGGATACCTGCCTAGGTATACAGTGTGAGGAACCTGGGTTTGGGTGTATATCACTAATAAGGAACCCATAGCCCAACAGCTGCTCGTAGCATCTCTGTTGCTGTGTGTACACCTATCCCTAAGCTCTACATCTGCTAAGTATTGTGCGATACTGGAACCCTGAAAATATCTTGCAGTGAAGTGTAAAATCAAAGAATTTAATTTAGTGTACGTTGTAGTTGCTGACTAACTGAAAACATCTGTATGTAGAAAGCATCAAAAGGGATACACACTCTTGGACGTTACCACCCCCCACCAGTGAATAATTGCTCAAAACAGACACAGACTCACCCATATTGTGTATTGTACCTTTTTTCTATGGGTCATTGCTTAGGAAACAGTATAAACAATCTCATCCAATTGCATTCTGGCAATAGCATCTGTCATCCTTTGCCACCCCCTCCCCCATAAACTGATTGGAGGTTACATATTCTTCTGTAAGAAAACGCACAATCTTTAAACTTTAAACCCCATAGCCCAACAACTGCTCGAACGGCTCCGCTGCTGTGAAACTGCCTAGTATTAAATTTATACTGGTCTGTCTGTAGATAATATTGAACTATTATTTGTGTCATTGTAAACTAATCATTTTTCATAAGGGCTACTCTAAACGTACGCTACTACTGATAGTTAATGAATGTGTGCTGGTAGCGTGGAAGTCAGAAGCTTTTTTATCTTGAAAAGAGGACTTTCTTCATTAGTTACCTATTAAATAGCAGTCGCTTATGTGTTCTATTGTGTTACAGTTGCTGCAGACTGCACAGCACTATACACATCTGTTTTCATTAGGTTGCTGATTTTAAACTGCTGTTTTATTTTGCTGTGGTCTAATTTTTTCTTTATATTGTAATAGATAACTTACTGATAAAGACAATATAATATTGCTGAGAAAGACTGAATTTAATATTACAGACTTGTATTTTTAGCTGAAAATGAGTTTTATCCATTTTGTATCTCAATAACTGGATTTGTTAAGTAATCTCACCTAGTTCTGTTTAGTGCATCTTTCAGATTTGTGGTTGTCCAATTTAAGCTGTTAACTCTGTTACTGCAACTGAAATCAATGTATTTGTATCTCTGTGTTACTTACTGTTTGCATTTAAGTATAGCCATATCCTAATTCTTTTCAAGTACTGTTATTGGGACTATATTGAAAGCTTGAACTCCCTAGTAACTGAATACATAAACACTAACACATATTCCGCGAACCGCGAAATTCAAAAGCTCGAACCGTCATAGTTGTCCCACCCCACCGCCCGCTACGTACTACCTACCCAAACAAACTAAACACATACATACACTAACCAAAACCCTACTTCTAACCTTAAACTAAACACTACTTCTAACCCTACACTAAATCTTTCATATACCACCATTTATGCACGTACCTTAACCTGCATCCTAACGTCCGTAACTATTGCACACTTACCTTAACAAGCTATACCCAAACAAAATAAATAATCCACACACATGCACTTAACAAAACCCTACATCTAACCCTACACTAAATCTCACATACATTACCATCTATGCACTTACCTTAACCCGCTCCTTAACCCTAAGGTCCGTAACTATTCACACTTGCCTTACGGAGCTATACCATGGAAGGGCCAACCATGACGATTCGACATTTCGGATTTCGTGCTTCAGGATGATTGATGTTTACGCAGTTTGATGAAGACGTGTCGGCGTTTATGTATTCGGGTAAATGCATCTTCGAGGATGTAATAGGGAACCCTGTTATTAGCTCCTAGGATACCTAGTGTAATTTTTTTCTGATATCTTGGATATAAGTTTGCCTTGATTTTAATTGTACTTTTAATTGTACTAGACTTTTTCTGTTTTCTAGCCAATAACACTATGTGTTGACTCTGTTCTTTCATATATTTCCTCCTCCCCTGTCCTACCCTTACAAACTCTGCACTATTTCTTCCTCACTCATAAAGTACTTTTTTTTCTTTACAGTCCCTAAGCTCTACATCTGCTGCTACCACTGTGTTCACCATTGAAACTGAAGACGCTCACTAAATAGTACTTCAGATTAGAGTATTGTGCCAATACCAGGGCCCTGAAAATACCTTGCAGTGAAGTATAAAATCAAAGAATTTAATTTAGTGTAGGTTGTAGTTAGTGACTAAATGTAAACTAAGACCTCTGTATGTAGAAAGCATACAAAGGCGTACACAGTCTTGGATGCTACCACCCCCCCAACTGAATAATTGCTTAAAACAGACACAGACTCACCCATATTGTGTATTGTACCTTTTGTCTACCAGGAAATTGTAGGCCGTTATCAGTAGTGTAGTTTCTGAGTGACTCATTTTTACCTCATTGTAGCACATTTACTCACCTGGCTTATCTAACCATACTGATTGTTTGTTTTTTGCTGTGTTTTCATTGCCTGGACTGAGTCATTTCATCCCGCTCCATTTACCCTCACTACGGTCAGGCTCATTTTGCTCCCCTCCCCTACCCCCATTCCCAACCCCCATCCCCACTTTCCTTTGATTTATACTTATCCAGGCCATACCTTTCAGTCACCTACCAATTACAGACTGCCACCCACCTGCTACCACTCCCATCTCCAGCCTATACTTCCACCAATTCCCTCCCTCCAATCCAATCTCTGTCTAATTACTTCAACTCTATTCACAGCCCTCTCAGCTCAACTACTCCTAGCCAGTATCTACTTCCCCATATTCTATATTGGTCCCAACCTTATCTCATCACCACTACATCTCCTTTGACTATTCCCATATACATATATTTCATCTACTAGTACTGTAACTCAGTTCAGTATGTCCTACATTACTTCAGTGCAAAGTACACTAACCATATTCTCTCATCTCTTCTTAGCTTATAATTTCACTTTCTACCACACATATCACATTATAAATTACCACTGTCCTACATTTCCTACAACTCTATACCACCACCACACCTACATTAACATTCACATCTCAGCACACCTTTTCAACAGCGTCACCTCCCAGTTAGTTCTATGCATTCAAATATATCCAAACCCACACCCCCACATTTTACT
The DNA here is from genome assembly GCF_019279795.1 of Protopterus annectens. NCBI lineage: Eukaryota > Metazoa > Chordata > Ceratodontiformes > Protopteridae > Protopterus > Protopterus annectens. Next base: position 7,358,897 of record NC_056725.1, read on the forward strand.
TATAAATATCATAAGCATTTCACTAAACTCAAATCCATGCTACTCCACTCTCTCACTCACGTTAAACTCCAGGCAGATATTCATCCTAACCCAGGGCCCACACACATATTCTCTCTCTACTTCCATTCTCCCCCCTTTCCTATCACTAACTCTCCAAATCAAAACCTCTCCAGTTCTCCACATAAATCCCTACTTTCCAATGATAGACACTCTCACCTTTTAATTACCAACTTCAGCCTTAGAAGCATCACCAACAAAATAGCTGGCTTTGATGCTGTCCTTATACACTGCTCTCCAGATATAGCTGTTATTACTGAGACTTAGCTAAAGCCCCATATCAGAGATGACAAGATTCTCACAAATGGTTATAACATTATTAGGCATGACAGACTGAACAAACAGGCTGGAGGCATTGCTATCATGTTAAGACTCCCTCTGACTTGTTCAACAAAACTATCCTCCCCCACACCTCCCCAATTGTGAAATGATAACAGCTCACCTAAAAATCAACTCCCACAAAACTATAATAATCATTGCTATCTACTTTCCCCCTGGCAACAATCTCCCTGACATTGAACACCTCCTCTTTTGGGCATCCTCTTTTTTCCATCAAGAAACAATAGTACTATGGGATTTCAACCTTGATTGGTTTACTTGCTCCTCCAATAACCCCTCTAACTTTATTAACCTTAACAGTTTCTCACAAACATAAACTCTGCCACATGTATTGACAAACACAACAATAAAAAATCAATTTTAGACTGCATACTTACAAACCACCCCAACCTATAGTATTAAGCTTACTGCCTTCCAGAAACACTCAGTGACTACTCCCCCACCTTTCTACTTAGGAAATGACCTCATACAACCAACAACATCATTTTAAAAACATCCATGGCAAAAAAAAAAAAACTTCTCCCCCACTATATTTCATACATTACTTCAACAAAGTGATTGGTCACTGCTAACATTCCTCCAGTTAGACCTTGCTGTGGAATATTTCAACAATACTTTCTTCTGCATACTTGATAACCTTGCTGTCACTACAAAAATCTGTGTCAACTCCAAACAACTTCCCTGGTTATCTAATACACCAAACATATACTTAAACATAGAGATAGAGCCTGATCAAAGTAGCAAAGATCTAAAAACAAAGATAACCTCACCTCATATCTACAGTTGAGAAATCTAACCAAAAAACAAATCAGACATGACAAAAAAACTTACTTCAAAACTTATCAACAAAAACATCTAAATAATCTCCCAAAATGTTGGCATAGTATCAGTTATTTCCTAAACCCAGGTAAGCCCTCTACCCCTGCTCCATCCACCAACAACACCTCTGACTGCATAGCATCTCAGTTTAATACTTACTTTATTAACTGTATAACCTCCCTCATAAACCACAGCATTAACCTACCTCTTTCAATTCCTGCCTTTTCAGAACCAAACTTAACTTCATTCTCATGTAAGCCCATCCAAACTGACCACATAAAAAAGCTCCTACACAAATTAAAACCCTGTACTCTTGCAGCAGATCAGCTACGTAGTTAATTTCTATGGCTAGCCATCCCATCCATCTCATACCCTGTATCTATCTTAATCAACTACTCCATCTTGGAACAGTACATTCCTCTCCTTTGGAAAATATCATGTCATCCCCCTACATAAAGGCAGCCCCTCTACTGACTTCACAAATTCCTGTCCAATTGCTATTCTATCCTCCCTTTCCAAAATCTTAGAAAAATGTATTCATCAGCAACTACTTGATTATCTGCTTATCAACAACCTCTTATCTAACACCCAGCATGGTTTCCGACCTAAGCATAGTACTAACACCCCACTCATCAGTTTCATCAACACTGTAAATCTCCTCAAAAATTAAGGTCAACTTGTCTCATCTGTCTTCCTCGATATGTCCAAAGCTTTCAATACTGCTCAACAAGCTAGCAACATATAAACTCAGTATAACATCCTTGTCTTGGTTTCATAGCTATCTTTCGAACAGACAGCAGTCCACTAGATAAGAAAACATACTTTCCCCCTCTCCTACCCATCTCTGTGGGAGTCCCCTAAGACTCCATCCTTGGACCACTTCTCTTTATTATATTCACCAATGATCTCAGGTCCTCCACTCAACTAGCCACCATTGTTCAATACGCTGATGATACCTCTCTTATCTGCTCTGCCTCCTCTCCCCAAGAACTACAAGAAAAAACACAAAAATCTCTCCAAGACGTAGAAAAATCAGTTATTCAAACTAAACTTCTAGGTGTAACAATAGACAACTGTCTAAAACTGACATACACATATCACTAAGAATCAAAAATTTTCACAGCAAACTAGGTTCGCTCTATAGAGCCAAACCTTTCCTAGCTAATTATGCCAGACTTCCCACAGCCAGATCCCACCTGCTTTCCACCTTCTTTATTGCTCACAAATCTTCACAAACCTGCACAAGACTGACCTAAACAACCTTGAGAGCTGTTATAACAAAATAGCCAAGTTTGCTGTAAACCAGCCCCATAAATCACATCACTGTACCACATTTCACCAACTCAACTGGCTTGAACTACACATAACATTATCCACAAACCTGACCACTGCCCAGCTCTCTTCAAACTATTGGACTCAAACACTAACCCCAGGTGCCTAAGATCTTCTGATAAACTACTCCTTAAAGTAAAAAAAATCCCAGAACTACTGTGGTGACTGTCTTTATGCTAATAAAATATCCAAATCCTAGAGCCTACTGCCCCAGCATATACTTAATAATCCTGACGGTCGTAAATTTAAATTACTCTTAAAACAACACCTTACGAGCCACTGGCTATACTCCTGTACCAACTCAGGCTAACTCATTCAACCTGACTAACTTCTACTCTAACATTCCAACTGTCCCAACTATATACTTCTCTTCTCCTCTCTGTTATATCAACCTTTTGAAAACTGTCATCATATAATATTCCTATTCTGTTCTTCCTTACCTCTTACCCATTACAGTATATATATATATATATATATATATATATATATATATATATATATATTTATATATCTATATGTTTGTTTGTGTGTGTGTGTGTGTGTGTGTGTGTGCATAAATATTGTGGAAAAAGTCTTATTTTTTGTATTTTTCATATCACCTACCTGTACTCAGATATTGTATTTTACCTCTTTTTTTCATATTTTTACTTCACTTATCTGCACTCTGAAATTGTATCTTACCACTTTCATGTATGTAATTTGTTTATCTTTTTCATTGCTGTGTTTTTTGTCATCCACTTGTCTTGGAGCTTTTCTCCCCAGGTCTCCACTGAAAATAGGCCCCTGGGCCAGTCAGGCACTACCTGGTAAACAAATGTACATAAATAAATTAAATACATACATTTTATTGGTATTACAATTCTATGCATGTCACGGTATGCAGAAGTATAGTTTACAGTGGAGAAGTGCTTCAAGTGCAACCACTAGCCTTTCTCTCAGTGCAAGAAAACTTATCTGAAAAAAAAGTAGAGGCTTTGGGTCCAGAAATTTGATTTATTCATCATTTTGTTGAGCTTAAATTACCAGAAGCTTCAACCAAATTAAATACACTGGTTAAAGTTTCTGCCTGATGAAACCCATAAAAATGTAGGGGGAAAAAAGCTCACAACAATGAGACCTCGTATGATCATAGAAACTGCACCACCATTGATTTCCAGTGGGAACACTGATTAGGGAGTTCAACTTAGTAAGTTCAAACCTTGTCCACTTCAACAAATATAGAATAAGGGAACAGAAAACCAGAGATGCCAGAGGAGGAACAATTTTGCCATATTTCTATATCTCAATAGAGAAGTTTTGAAGGAATACAAAACCTCTACTTTTATTGAAGCGGAAAAAAGATAAAACAGTTCAGTTAGAGGGTTCAGGAATTATTGTGACCCTAGAAAGACATTACCATTTTCTCCTTACAAAACCATAATGAACTACAGAGACTGCAAGTGGTTATGTTACTAAACTAAATGACATAGCCAAAGACTGTGGATTTGGTGAGTTGTGTAAGTATGTTGATAATATATAAACAAGATAATGCTACAACATATGATCAAACAAGGAACAGGGTATTAAGATTAACATACTTGAATGTCTCAAAAGCTGTTGAGTTATATAAAATAAGTGAAGTTATTATTTCACAATGAAAATAATTAATTAATTGTATAATTTGATGTGTGCAAGGTAAAATGTGAGTGAAATAGAAATCATAAAAAATAAGAAATAAAGTCAGAGGGCATCATAACAATAATAGGATGAGAAATATAGCTATGAAGTCCCTAAAAACTAAGACGCAACTGAAATTCAAACCACATATGCCAAGTGTGCATGTAACTATGAGAAGAAACTTTGTTGTAGTTTTAATTAATTTTTTAGCTGTTTGTAGTAGAAACCATTTATAAAAGAAATGTTAAAGAAAAGACAAGTGTGTTCAAAAGAAACATTAAAAAAAACTGTTATTTGATGGTGCTGTTACATGAAAGAGTTGATTCAGTGAAGTCTGAAAAATGCATCAAAAGTATTCAGACAAGACTGGCAGTTAGATTCTAAAAACACTGAGAATTTATAGCATATAATATTGTATCTAAATATACTTTTGAAACATTGGGATTACAACAGCGACAAAAGATCCATTTGTACTTTGTCTACATATTCAGGGCACTATGTAAAGCAACACGGTCAAAATCACTGCCATGAATATAAAAATGTGAAATGCAAAATAATGTTTTCAGGTCTTAGTACCTCAGTGTTACTTCTAATAATTTTAGCATTTGGCTTATGAGAAGCTAGAAATGGTAAAATTACTTCAGAGTGTGAAACCAAGATTTGAATGTATACAGCAGCAGATACACAGACATAAATCTTGAATGAATACTGTACAGGGCTATAACAATGATGTCATTCATGGCTATTACTGCTGATTTGAATATTGTATAGTACTATAGCAATGATGTCATTCATGACTATGCTGAGTTTTCTTACAGTTTACGACATCGGTCCTGGGATTATTGTGCACAGATAATGCCTGCTCCAAGGGAAGTATTAGTAGGATCATAACATCCTAGGAAGTTACTAGGCTAATGGCCCTAGGGCCCTCAGAAGCATAGCCAAGTACTACCTTATTTCCATGATCAGCACCAGTTACCCCTGTCCAAGAAGGAATTTATGATTACCCATCCAGTTGTCCAGATTGCATTTGAAGAGGGACAATGAGGTGCTCTGTTTGACATGAAGTGGAAATCTATTCCAAAGGTGCGGTAACCTCTGGGAAACAAATGTCAGGAGTACAACTGAGCAGAAATTAAACTGAATGGAAAGTATTTTTATTTTATTTTATTTTTATTTTACATTTGTTGACCGGGCTAGTCTAGCTGGATACATGTCCATTTTCAGTAGAGGCCCGGGGAGAAAAGCTCCGAAAAATAAAAAGAATAGAAAAATTCATACATACATTTAAAAAAGTAATAGCAGTTGAAACTTACAAAGAACTAAAAACGCAGTTATTACAAAATATACATATATTTCTTTTTTTAAATATATACAGGATACATTAGTCTTAGGAAGGATAGAACTAGTAGTAGGAATCAATGGGTATTGTATTTGAGTTACAATATCTGTGTATACATACATTATATCTATAATAACATGGTATTTAGATTGTTAAGGTAGAAATTGTTATAATTTAAAAGGAGAAAAAGTTAGTCTGGGTTAGTACAGGAGCAGAGCCAGTGTGTCTTAAGAAAGAGCTTTAGATTCTTTTTAAAGAGTGGAAGTGACGTTTGTGTAGTGAGTTCAGTGGGTAGTAAATTCCATAGCTTTCCTACAGAGTTAGAGTACAGGGAGTCACCTGCTGAGTGATTGGATCTTGAAGTATTGATCAGCAGTTTATTTGAGGATCGTAGGTTCTTATAGTTATTATAAGGTGTAATGATGGTAGAGAGTATAGGGGTGTTGGTGGGCTTATACAGGGCCTTGTGGATAATGGGAAGCTGTAGAAATTGAAGCTGGTTGTGAAATTCTAGCCAGTCTAGTTGTTTCAGATTCAGACAGTGGTGGGTTCTGAAAGGAGAGCCTGTGGCAAACCTAGCAATATTATTATAGGATGTAGCCAGTTTGTTGAGGTTGTTTTTAGATAGGTTAGTATATATAGGGGAGGCATAGTATATATAGGGGAGGCATAGAATAGGGTTGAGATTAAGTGGGTTCTGGCTGCAACAGTCCTAGCTACTGAAGTTAGAAAGGGCTTAATTCTGTAAAGGGATCCTAGTTTTTTGTTCACTAATTTTATTATATTGTTTATGTGGGTATCAAAGTTGAGGTTGTTGTCAACTGTTATTCCTAAGAGTTTAGTAGTTGGGTTGGGAGAAATGATAGTGTCATCATTTGATAAAAGTGTGAGGTGGATGGGAGTTGATTTTTGGGCTGGAGTGAAAAGTAACAATTTAGTTTTCTTTGGGTTAAGGAGGAGACAGCGGTTTGAAAACCATTGTTGTACAGTATTGAAAGCTTTTTGGGTAAGAGATTTAGGTTCAGTTTCAGAGGTGGCTTTACAAATAATAGTAGAGTCATCTGCATATTGAATGCAGGTGGTGTGTGGTATAGCTGTTTGAAGGTCATTAATATAAATGGAAAAATGGAGTGGACCTAAAATGGAGCCCCGAGGAACATCTAGTGAGATAGGAAGGTTATTAGACAGTTTATTTTGCCAAAGTACCGCCTGCTGATGGTTTTCAGGGTAAGAGTTAAACCAATTCATGGCTTGGGGATCAAATGAGAGGGATTTCAGTATATGTAGGAGGAGTTGGTGATTAACCATGTCAAAGGCTTTAGATAAATCAATGAAGACAGCAGAGGAAAGACTGTTGTTACAATTTTTGTTAATGGTGTCTGTGAAGGATAGCAGGGCAGTGGTGGTACTGTGGAAGGGTCTGAAACCATGTTGACAGTTGACAAGTAAGTTGTAATGGAGAAGGTGTGAAAGTAGTTGTTTATGGATGCATTTTTCCATTATTTTTGCAAGGGGAGATAGCAAAGCTATAGGACGGAAGTTAGAATACTCGGAGTGTCCCCCTTTATGTAGTGGAATGATGTGGGACATTTTCCAGATAGATGGGATAGTTCCTTCATTTATGGTTCTGTTGCTCAGAATAGAAATGGGGTAGGCTGTGGCTTTAGCTCCTTTTTGCAGGAATTTTGCTGGGAGTTGGTCAGCTGAGGGTGTGGTAGGTTTTAATTTTAGGAGAAGGGAACAAATGAAGGAAGTAGACACTGGTTGTAAGTGGAATGGTGGAGGAGGGATAGTTGTAGAAGTTGGCAGATTTGAGGCATCAGGAGAAAGATGGCTAGCAAGATTTTGGATAGCATCAGTGAAGAAAGAACTGAAGGCATTAGCAGTTTGTGAGGGATTGTCAGGGTTAGAGCCTACTGGTTTGGTTGTGATAGATTGACCTGGGTAAAGAAGTTTGTTAATGCTAGACCAGAATTTTTGTGGTGCATTGTGGCAGGTTTGCTGTGTTTGAAGGTAAAAGTTCTTCTTGTCTAATAGGATGGCTTTTTTGGTATTATTTCTGTGCTGTTTAAAGGTTTGGTGATCTGAAGGTGTTTTAGTAGCTCACCACTTTGCCCAGGATTTATTTCTAAGAAGGATTTTTTGCCTGGTATTATTGGTGAGCCAGGGTGCTGGGTTAGTTTTATACCTAACTGGGCGTGATTTGGTGTGATGATTTAGGATTGCTAGGAATATTGTATTGAAGTATTCTATGGCTTCATTGAATGGAAGAGATTTTAGTGGTGACCAATTCATAGGTTCATAGATTAGTACTAAGCTAACTGCACTTGCAAGCCATTTTAAGCTTAGCCAATTATCCCTTGTGAGATTCAAACCCTGCACCTTGCGTTTGTAAGGCAAACACCTTAACCATTAGGCCACCCACATTGTTTGAGCTCAGTTTGGAAAAGTTTTGAGTTGAAGTGCATTTTTGTGTGTATTGTTCTATAGGAGAGGGGGAAAGTTAGGTTGGTCTTGTGTCTGATAATATAGGTTAGTGAATGGTCACTGAGGTCATCTGTGAGGGTTCCTGATTGATATGTTTGTTGAGGATTATTAGTAAGAATCCAGTCCAAGGTACTTTCTTTGTTGTTGGTTCTATTAGTTCTAGTAGGGGAGTTAATAGTTTTTGAGAAGCCATAAAGGTTAATATGGGTGGTTGGGTGTATATTACTACAGATCATCCAGTCTACAATGAAATCTCCTAGTACTATGGTTTCTTGGGGGAGATTGATAGGAAGCCAGTGAAGGATATTTTCAAGTGTAGTGATGTTATTACCTGGGGGAAGGTATATACAGATAATGTTTATGGATTTATGTGAGTTTATTTAAAGTTTAGTGATAAGTATTTCAGCACTATTTTTGATGGTGGGTTAACGTTTAAAGTAGTAACCTGAAGTTCTGCTTTATAGAGGATTGCTACTCCTCCTCCCTTTTTGACTGTGCAGTCTAGTCTAATGATGTTGTACCCTGGTGGCGTGACTTCATTGTCTTTAACAGTAGGTTTTAGCCAAGTATAAGATATCAAATAAGTGAACATCTAAAAGGGCATGAAGTTGAGCAATTTTATTGTCTATGCTACGTATATTGAGGTGACCTATAGATAGTGAGTTAGGTGGTTTGGTGGTTGGGGTATTAGTTTTATTTGGGTTGCAGGTTGGAGTGTTAAAGGTAAAGTTTGGGCCTGGGTTAGGGTGAATATCCCCATATAGTATTAAGTGTATGAGTATAATGTGTTTATGGATGAGAGGCTTATGATAGAAGTCAATTACTTTCTTGGTGTTCTGGTTGATATAGTTAATATGAGTTATCCTATGGTATTTGGCAAGTAGATAGCTAGGTTTAGATATGAGGTTAAGAATTGTTGGATAGATAGTTAATGGTCGTGTGGAAGTGTGTTTAGAGGGGAAGAGAAGCTTAGAGCATAGTGGATGTTCGTAGGAGGTTAAGAGATAGGCAGCAGTTAGTGAGGGTAAGAGAGAGAGTAAGAGTAAGATTTGTAGTTGGTATGGAATAGTTGTTTTAGACATTATATTTGTTTGGGAAGTGGGGAAAAAATAAGTGGCAGAGTGCTTTGAGTAGGTTAAGAGAATTATTAAATAGGTAGGGTGCTGTTGCAAGGAGGGTTAAGAGGTGAGGTAAAAGAGGGTGGGATGAGGTGGTGGTGTTTGTGGGTGATACTTATGGGAACAGTCCGATTGGTGTGAATGTGATGTGGGTGTGGCTATAGAGGAATAAATGTAGGAGCACTGGGGGTGGGTGGGAATTGGGGTGAGGGTAGGGGAGCGGAGTGAGCCCGCAGGGCGAATGGAGCGGGAAGAGACACCGAGACACGAGAGTGGATTGTCAAGGGTGACAATCAGTGAGGAATGAAAAATGCAGGCAAGTCTGAAAGTAAGAGATTATGGAGAACTGTTAAGAGGCTGGCAGGAGTAGGTGTGTATGGGGAGTAGAGTGTAATTAAAGATTCTTTAGGTCAAGGGGAGATATAGTAAAATGGACAGTCATAGGAAACCTGGAAAGGGAGTTAGATATGAATAAGCAAGTGATGAAAGATAAATATTCGGAAGCTGAAATAGAGGCGCCTCCTAGTGGTCAGTCCCTTTACTATAGTTAAGTAGGTCTCCTAAAGGGAATGTCAGGCCAGGGAGAGGGGGAGGTAAAACTACTTGGGTATAAAGATGGTATGAGCTGAAGGTCCGGCTTATTTAGAGAGAGAACTTGGGGGGGGGGTGGCTGCTGGCTAACCTAACAGAGAGGCTTGCCTACCTAACAATATCTATAACAAGTTATTCTTCATACAGTTGTCTATAAGCCATAACAACACATACGTTCACTGTCTCTTATCAAGGACTGTTCTCCCAGGGAGTTGGTAGGTAAATTCCTAGTGTTTGGCTATGTTTCTAGGCGTCCAACTGGGTAGATTCAGGGGAACTAGTACAGGGAGGTACAGGAACAGGTTTCACTGTCTCTTATCACTAAAGAATTCATTTAGGGAAAGAAATATAAGGAGATGGCTTATGGCATTGCACAGATAACAGAATGAAACTGTACTTGCCTGCTTTCAGGAAGTAAAGAAACATTGCCTTTAGACAACAATTCCCTCAGGAAATACTTAAAAGCTCAGGTACATAGTATTCAGGGGTAAGGTGAATCTGTTTTTAACCACATTTCTCCCATTTTGGAATATATCTGCAAATATGAACTATGGGTAGAACTTGAGTGAGGAAAGCCTCCCTTGTATACAAGGGCTGATCCACAAGATCATCCATGAAACATGAATTCCTTAACAAAACTAACATAGTATGTAGGGGATGAGTATGAGAAGTACAAATTTAGAGCTTTATGTCCATTATGAAAAAAAGAAGTTATGTTCTTACCATAATGTTCCATCTGTGTTGTTGATCTTCATTCATTCATTCTTGACTGATGGGCCTGGCCCCGACCTCTCGGAACCAACCCGGCCACCACACATAGCTCACACCAGCCAAAAACTCCCGAGCCAAGGCTCTAGTAGCAATGAAAGGCAACAGAATGGGTGAATAGTATTGTTATTGTGATGCAAAATTAGATGCACAGTATTTGTATTGATTTGCAATATCTGAATTAAATGATTACCTATTGCTTACAGGTGATGACGTGGTTTTCACCTTGCCAAATGCTATGTACTTTTCAGTGCTAAATGCAAACCAGAGATTCTGGCAGATGATATCATATGAATAAAGCTCCAAATTGTTTACATTTAATAAGCCATTAGGAAAGTGAAGAGTTCTTATGCATCCAGCTGTTATTTCATCAGCACTGTAGGAGTCCAAAAGAGCTGTTTCAGAAGTAAGTGAAAGGGTGGAAGATGTTATAAACATACCTAATAATCTATTAGTGTGGGATCAGAAAAAGAAGAACGTTACACGAGATGACTACAGCTGCTGAATAAACTAAGACATCATTATATCAAGTTAAATAAGAGAAGTGTAAAATAAGTGTAACAAGTGTAAAATACACAGATCACATTCTAACATCAGGAGGCTGAACTTAACTTGATACAGAAAAACACAGTGCAGTTGTGCAAATGCCAAAGTGGAAAGACAAGAATATATTAGAAAGGTTTCATGGAAAGATGCAGTGTCTTGTAACATTTGTACCTAATATGTGTGAAATAACTATGGGCCAGATTCAGGAAGGCTTACACGGAGTTTAAGAGTAGTGTAAGCCTCCGTGTAAGCCTCCTGATTCAGCAACAGCCCAAATCTCCGTGTAAGAGACAGCTAACACGTCTCTTACATCGAGTGGGTGGAATGCTCAATACCTCATTTGCAGCTCCAAGATATGCAAATGAGGTATGTGAGCGATCCACGAAGCCCAAACCAGTCCGTAACGGACGTAGTTGCAGAAATGTACTCAGCTGACAACTGAGTACATTTCTGCAATTAAAACGGAGCTATGTCAGCTCCAAATAAAGGGTGCATTTGTTATATTAAGCATGCCAATGGCCAAATATGTGGCCATTGGCATGAAAGTGTTGCAAAAAAAGTTATATAACTTTTTTTTCACGGATTTATGTGTTTAACTGTAGCACACCCAGCAAACGGGTGCGCTACCTAAAACTGAAAACCGGCTTATAAGCCCACAATTGTGGGATTTATATATTACATGAAATGTCAATGGAGGGACTTGCAGAGCAAAACAATATGGCCTCCGCTTAGTGGTTGTCAAGGGGAAGCTCCGTGTAAGATATGTAACTAAGCATTACTAGGCAATCCTATGTAAATGAGGCTTACAATACTGAATCACACTGCCACATAAGTAATGAGCACTTTCTGAGTCGTGTAAGAGTTAGAGAAGGGGGAGGAACAGAGTAAGAGGTAGGTGACATCATGGGGGGGAAGGATAGAAAGAAATGTACCAGATTGGAGGGCAATGTAAGGTAAGAGATGACAGACAGACATCAGGGAGGGAGGTGTGTCCCAACAGAACACTGGGAATGTCAAGAAATTGAGGGCATACGCTATCCCTACACTCTAAGTTTCTTGATATACATGCATGCGCGCGTGTGCGCGCATGTGAGGTAGGTTCTACTTGTGGGAGCGTGTTGCAAACTGTTTACAACGGTTTGCGCGGGCGTGCACGTGTGTAAGGCGGTGTGCGCGCGTTTTAGCATGAATCAGCCTAGCTAACACGGTGTAAGGATGTGTGCGCGCTGTAACACCGTGTAGGGATGTGTACACGCTGCTTAAGTTACTGTGAGCGTGTTTAAGCCGGTGTGCACACTGCTCCCACTCAGGAAACAGAGAGGAAATAGGAAACAACCAAAATACAGGGAAACTGCCAGAAGATACTACTAAAGTTAATTGGTGGAAACAATTAGAAGCAGGCAATTACACAGGCAGACTAGAAGCCCAACCCAGCACTTAAAACACAACAAAGAGCAGTGCAGGCTGTTTCTCACAAGAGATACTGCCAGAAACTAAGCTATCAGAGTTGAAACCTGAAAAAAGCTGAACTCAGAGCAGAAATGCTAGGGGCTGCCATAGCTGTTATAATCAGACATAGGCGAATTGCCGAGGGTGGTGATAATGCAGATGCTGACAGACAACCCAGAGTGAGGAGAAGGAGAAGAGTATACAGGCCTAGGGTCACCTACCATGGGTTACATGAGCTGGAGATAGTAGAGCGCTATAGAGTGGACAGAGAGCTCCTGCAGCAGATTGTTGAGCTGTGCAGGCCACGCCTCACACACAGAACCAACAGAGGGGAACCCATCCCAGTGGAAACCAAGGTATGTGTTGGCCTAAGAATACTAGCAACAGGTACCTTTCAGAGACCAACTGGCGATATGATGGGGATATCACAGGCATCAGCCTCCAGGGTACTGCACCAGTTCCTGGATGCCATGTCACCACATGTCAGTGATCATATATATGTCCCTAGTGACCGTGAGGTTGTGTCCAGCAATATGCGCCTCTTCCAGCAAATAGCGGGATACCCTGAGGTGCTGGGTGCAATAGACTGCACGCACATACGCATCAAGGCACCAGCCGGTGAGCGGGGTAGAGTCTACATTAACCGCAAGGGATACCCCTCCATCAACTGCCAGGTCGTGTGTGATGCCCAGGGCATAATAATGAATGTGTGTGCTGGCTGCCCTGGTAGCTACCACGATTCCCACATCTGGCATCTGACGAGCTGTACCAATCATTTGCCAATGGGGACTTCCCACACGGACACCTAGTGGGGATGCTGGTTATGCACTTGAGCCGTGGCTGATGACACCCATCAGAAATGCACACACACCAACAGGAACGCCATAATGAGGCACACGCACAAACACGTAATATCATAGAGCGTGTGTTTGGGCTGCTCAAGTCACGGTTCCGTGTCTGGACACGCCTGGTGGAGCTTTGCAGTACACACCAACTACATGTACCCAAATGATCATGATATGTGCTATGCTACATAATATGATCCTGCGGAAACAGCTGCAGCAGGACCAGCACAGGGCTGGGCCAAACATCCCCCACCATTGCCAAGGCCACCACAGGCAGGGGTGACTTGGAGGAGGAACAACCTGACCTTGTCCCAGTAGGCAGAAGGAGGCGTGCCCAGTATGCCCTGGCCTTGGCAAAGAGGCAACGATAGCACATATGCTTGGTCAGTAGGAACACTGGGACCGATACCCACTCTGACTCACTCATACAGTAACAGGGATGCCTAACATGACACAACCTGCTTCCAAATGTACAGGGAGTGTAGTATGTGCATCCGACAGAGGCAGCCCTGCAGCACCACCCGAGGCATGAATGCCATGTGTTAAGTAATGTAATACCATGTATCATATGCACACCTGAGGACCATGACTAACATCCACCCTCACCAATCATAAACCACAAAACACAAACCCACCTCATAGCTATCACAAGGGATAGGAACCTAGATGTAATGCTACCCAATGGCAAAGGTATAAACAGCAAGATGTGTGCAGTGTAAATGCACACAGTATAGGGAATGCACATATCAGTGCTGTAATAGAAAACAGGGTCAAAGCGCACATCAGCACCCTGACACTACCAGGGTCACACCTCATACAGTGATGTACATGTGCAAAAACATGGAACAAGATACAAAATGAGGGTGACTACCAATAAATGGCATGGATAACCACACACCCCTGTTGTTACCACAACAAGAAGCAACATGCATTAGCCATGGTCAAACACCAATGGCTAAAACTGACTACTACTATATAGCTTGCTGCAGACCACTGTCCTAATAGCAGCAACTGCCCCAGGCCTATGTTCACAGGTTCACAGGTTCATACTAGGCTATCTGCCCTAGGGCATTTATAAGCCTAGACCAGAGTTCCGTGGAGTCTGCCGCACCTTCACTCTGACGGATAATTTGCCCATTATATTGCTGTGCCTCTGACAAGCAGTGATACTGAGGTTATCCCTGGGGCATACCTGCAATCTCCCATCCATTGATTAAGATCTCACTTGAACAAAGCCAGTGAGGTACTCAGCCTCACATGTACCAGGATGTTGTTCCACAGCATAGGGACTCTCTGGTTGAAGAATCTGTCCCTCCAGCACATCCTATTAATATCTGTGTTGAGGTTTAAATCTCCTGCCACTGTAGTTCTGATGGATGTAGAGGTCTTGAGGTGAAGCATGTACATTAACTCAGGTTTGGACATGGCCTTGGATGTCAGGCACAGGTCACCTCTGAGCAGACGGTAAGTCACGGAATCAAGCTGGAATTCCTCCAGTCGGGCAGCATAAGAAATATGTTTGAGACCCTTTCTCCTCCTGTCGAGGAATTTGTGGGCCCATCCAATTGCCATAGGTGTCGGGTCATATACATGCTGAATGGGGCATTGCACTCAATCAATGGTCCGATGAGTGAAGAGTACAGGGGAACAATGACCTCCTGGATCTAGATGTGAATCCCTGCATGATGAGGTGGGCAATGTAGAAGTTCTACCTAACTACCCTGGCAACGTGAGTGTCAAACAAAAGGTTACTCTCAACCTGGGTGCCCAGGTCCCTGATAACCTCCTGTGTGCTTAGAGGATTGCCACCTACATGGGAACTAGTGGTAACCTTGTTCTTCCCAAAGGGTATGGCTATGCATTGTTTAGTGTGTAATGTAAGGCCATGGCTCTGGCACCAGTTATCCGTGACTATGACACCCTTCTGAAGGATGTCTGTGTCAGATGGGTGTCCAACTATGGTTCCCAGTCTGCAGTCATCTTCAAACTTTGTCAGCCATAATCCTGCTGTGTTTGCTTGTACTTCTGAAAAGTAGATGCTGAGCAATAGTGGGCCCAGGACTGAGCCCTGTGGGACACCACTTGTGACAGTTGTGGAGTGTGACATGGCACCAGCAAGTCTGAACCTGTCTGTTCTGTCACGTAGTCGGTTTGCAACCCATCTTGTGATGTATGGGTTCACATTTAAGCTGGTGATGTTTTCAATGATACCCAAGTGGGGTATTGTGTTGAAAGCCTTTGCCAGGTCAAGGTAGGCTGTGTGGAGTGCCTTGCCCTTGTCAATGGCCTTGGTGTCTGTTATGAAACAGTCAACCAAGTTTAAAAGGCATGATCTGCCCTCAACAAAGCCTAACTGGGTTGGATCTAATGTCTGCAAGTCCCCTATGTCCTCATCTATGACTTCCATTATGATCTTCTCCATAGCTTAGCAGACCCTGCTTGTCAAGCTGATGGGATGGTAGTTTCCGTGGTCGGTGGAGGCACGCCATGTGAAGTGGGTCCACCATTGACATATGCCACTCCTTGGGAACATATCCTGAGTTGAGGCTAAGATCATACAGCTGCCCTGACTGCGGGTTTAATTCTTGAGTGAGTTCATGGAGCACAAAACCAGGGACACCATCTGGTCCCATGGATGCTGCGTCCTTTCCCTTGGATAGAGCAGTTCCCACCTGAGCATTTGAGATGTTTGGGGGGCTACAATCCTCTTTCATACATATCTCTCCAGTTGTGGTGGAGGGGTGGGTGGAGAAATCTGCACTGAACCTGTCAGCCAGTATGTTGGCAATGTCTGTAGGTTCAGTGATATTTACAGCATTCTGAGCCTATTCTGAGCATATCTGGGAGTTTCCTCCCAGGTGTGTAACGTGATGTATAAAAGGCCTCATTGTTGTCCCGTGAGCCCTTAGTGGGTTTACTCCCAATATTCGCCTTGGATGATTTCATGGGGAACTCAGTGTTTCACCTATATTGAGCAGGGGTGTCTACCCTTCCACGGATATCGCCTATCTTGTAGTACCTCCTTCCTTGTGTTGTAGTGCTTGTTTATGGCTGAGGTCCACCACACTGGACGCTTGCCTCTGGTACAACGAGTCTGTGTTTTGTTTGGGATTGCCTCATCCATGCAGTCTTGAAGGTGCTGGTAGAAGGCAGTTGTAAGTGATACAGTGGCTTGGGTAATGGTGTCTGCTGGCTTGGGGCTTTGAAAGAGACCACAACAGTCATTAGAAGTGTGTAGTCGGCTTCTGAGAGGTTCTGCACTGTGGTCTTTTCTATCTGGGGTGGGGGGGGATGTGGACTTCCACTGAGAGTAGGTCATGATCTGATCTCACCAATGATGGGTATACCTCTGGTGTTGAACATTGTGAGCCCATGTTTGTGATGATGAGATCTACTATGTTGTCTCCTCTTGTGGGGATGGTGACTAGTTCTTCCATGGCATGTGAGTGTATGAACTCTAGGAACCTGTGGGCTAGAGTGTTGTGGCTGTAGTACTGATCCCAGTCTATATTTGGATAGTTGGGATCACCCAGTGTGATGGTGTTTGCAGGTACATGTATCCCGCCACTGTTTTCATGAAAGCTCTGTGAGGTACCTGAGTTTCAGAGGATGGCCTGTAACATGCTACAAACTTCAGAGCAGTCTTGCCTATGGTTAATTGCACCGGATGGTGTCCAATGCATCGTGTGTTGCCACCAACCATGAGGTGAGGGTGTCCTTGATGAATATTGCTATTGCCACCCCTCATAGTGGTAATATGTGTACTGCATAGATACGAAATATTGTGCCTCTGACTTAGTAGTGACACATTATGACCACCTTACATAATTGAATAATGTGACTATGCCTCTGTCCAGTCTGTGCCCCTGTCCACATGCAGCTGTCCAGATGTCTCTTGAAGAGAGTCAGTGAGGTACTCTGTCTAACATGAACTGGGATACTCTGCTAGAGTTTGAGATGCCTCTGAGTTATGACCCTGTCCCTTCAGCATGTCCTATACATGTATGTGCTGAGGTTCAAATCTTTAGCTCCCATGTTTCTGGTGGATGTGGATTGCTTGCAGTGGAGCATGTCTACCAAATCCTGATCGGACATGGTCTTGTATGTCAGGCATAGGTCACCTGTACGTATGTGGTATGACACTGGAAAAAGCTTGTGTTTAGTTATTCTGGAAGTATATGACATGTGTTGTAGATCCCTGATCTTCATGGTAAGGTACTTGTGGGGTCTCTCCAGCTGCTGCAAGTGCTGGTTGAGGTACATACCAAATGGGGCGTTGTATTCAAGCATGGGCCTGATAAGGGAGAAGTATAGTGGTACAATGACCTCCTATGGTCTGGATGGAATACCCTCCATGATAAGGTGGCCAAGATAGAAAGTCTGTCAAACAACTTTGGCAACATGGGTGTCAAATGAGATGTCACTATCTACATGTGTCCCCAGCTGTCTGATTTGTTTCCTGTACTCATTGGGTTGCTGTCTATGTACAGATCTGTGGGTACTGTGTTCCTCCCAAACTGGATGGCTACACATCAGTCGCAGTCAGTTTTAGGCCATGAGTCCAGCACCAGCTATCTGTCAGTGTGACGGCAGTCTGTAGGATGTGTGTGCTGGCTGATGTATTCACTATGGTGCCCAGGTTGCAGTCATCTGTAAACTTTGTCGGCCACAACCCTCCTATGTTTGCTTTCACATCTGAAAAGTAAATACCAAATAAGAGAGGTCCCAGGACACAACCTTGTGGGACACCACTTGTGACTGGCTTCGAACCTGACAAGGCACCTGCAATGTTGACATTATGGGTTCTGTTTCTGAGCCATTTTGCAACCTATGCTGTGACATATGGTGTTATATTTCAGCTGTTGAGCTTGTCTATGATGCCTGAGTGGGGTATTGTGTCAAAGGCCTTAGCCAAGCGCAGGTAGGTTGTGTGGACTGTGTAGCCCTCATCAACGGCTCTACTGACAGTTTCAAAGTAGTCAACTTGGTGCAAAACGCAGGATCTGCACTGTACAAAGCTGAATTGGGTGTGATCAAGGGTCTGTAGGACACCAATGTCTCTGTGTGGAAGCTCCATAATGACCCTTCACAAAGCTTTGCAGACAAGGCTGTTTAAGCTTGTGTGGTGGTAGCTGCCAGGGTCTGTGGAGGCATCTCCTTTGTGGAGTGGGACCACTGTTGCCGACGCCAGTGTTCAGGTACAGATCCTGTAGCAAGGCTAAGGTTAAATAGGATCTGCATATACAGGTTTATCTCCATCTGTAGTTCACATAGCATGCAACTGGGGATACCATCAGGTCCCATTGATGCTGTGTACTGCCTTTGCTGACTGCGGCTCTCACATGGACATCCAGGATGACAGTGAGGTTACATACAGCTGTGATAACTATCATGTCTTGGGGGTGAGGGAGCGGGTACATTGCACTGAACTGGTCTGCCAGGGTGTCAGTAATATCTGTCAGGTCCCTGGGATATAAGTTGTTGTGTACCAAATCTGAGCATATATGAGGGTTCCCACCCAGGCGGCAGACATAACTGAAGAAAGCAGTGTGGTTACCTTCATGGACTGTGGTGATTTATGTCCCCAAGTTGAACTTGGGTGTCTTTATGTGAGAATGTAGCTTTCTACTACTGCTGATCACAGCTGCCTTACATTCTGGAGATGTAGCTCTGTCTTGCATTAGTATCCTTCATCTGTTATACAGTTTGTTTATGGCTGGGGTCCACCAGACAGGCCACTTTCCCTTGGTGGTGAAGGTGTCATTCTCATTTGTGATTGCATGGTCCATGCTTACTCGGAGATGTCCGTAGAAAGTGTCTGTGCAGGAGTCACCATTGTGTGTTGTGGTTTCCACTGGCCCAGTGGGCTTAATGGATACCATCTCAGTCCGAAGAAGTGTGAAGTCAGCTTCTGAGCTGTTTGTCACTATACCCCTGGTATCATACTAGCACTGACACAGGTGTAAACAATTCCCCAGAATCCATCAAACAAAATGGACATGCAGGCTTACAGATGCCCTAGGGGGTAGCCTAGTATGAACCCATTATGATACAGATTGTACAGGACACTACAGATAACCCCAAGGCTGTTGCAAATGATGGTAGTAAGCATGTTGTTGATTCCTGGATATGTCCCGGATCACACCGATATTACAAACAACATACCAGACACACACAGGTATGGCCAACATACATCCTGACATGTGCAGTGCAAACCCCCATAATGCCAAATACCTTCCCAGCAGACTGCCGCCTCCCTGTCATTATGTCACCGTTACCACAGCCTACCTACTCAAAGTGCACTGTACAACAACTGTGCGTGTACTCAACAAAGGTGTCTCCTGAATGGATAGGAAAACAACCACCACAGAATCATGAGAGGTTTGGTCTGCACAGCTATGGAAAGGACCAGCATGTACCACAGACATAATGATATTGTGGATCTATTGACACCCGACCCTACCCAGTGTGGGTTTACAAAGTGCAGACCCCACCCCTAAACATGTGTGACTCAGTTGAAACAGTACTTGAAGTCAGTGATGAGGGCAATGTGGTCCACACAGTGTAGCCGGACCTTGCAAAGCCTTCTGTACAATACCCTATGTGTTCCGTGATAGATTTGCTCACCAGCTGATATATACACCCCAATGTCATGGGAGGGGTTGCAAACCAGACCAACGACAGAACTGACATGGTCAGACATGCAGCAGCCATGTCAGACTACAAACCACATATAACAGGCATCCCACAAAGCTTGGTCCTGGGACCTTCACCATCTGGTATATATGCCCCATAGGTACAGGCCAACAAGTAAGGACTGTGCTGGAACATGTTTGTAGAGGACAACAAGCCGCCTGACATATCTGATACACCAGCTGACACAAGCATCCCATAAAAGGGCCACATAGAAACAGACAGCTGGTGCCATAGCCATGTCAGCATGTTAAATGGTGAAAACAGTATAGTCAGCCTCTGTGGATAATCCAGTAAGTGACCACCAATTCCCACATAGGTGTCGCACCCATGACATACCTAACATGTAATGCCAGAATGGGGACACAAGGTGATAGATATCCTGCATTGGACAAAAATGTGGCTGTAGGGTTAACAGCAACAATCCATATACCAACCTAATCATGAGGGTTATGACATCTAGCTAAGGGGAGGTCATTGTGGTTTTGCAGTTATCTTTCAGCAGCATTACAAATGACCACAACAGCGCCTGTGTGGTGTACCTCAGCAGATACATTCAGCAACTGTAAAGTCCACAACAGTACCTCACCAGGAGTATCAAAGAGCTGGAACACATGTAATGTGTCGCCTGATTAAACAGAATGCAGTTCCACACACTGCCATGTTGGCCACCCAGACACAAGCTGTGCCTGATGTAGAAAGCCATGTCCAAGCTGTCAGCAATGCACATGCCGCACCTTGTACAATGTGAATGGCAGGGAGATATGCACATGAGGGACCTGAACCCCAGCACTGACATACATAGGACAAGCTGTACTGCATTATCCATAACACAGAAGCCACCACCACGCATGAGTAAACTACCAGTACAGGTCATCCATAGAGTCACTCATTTATTCTACTCAACAGGGATCCTAACGAGTGGATGGGAGATGGTAGGTATACCCTGGGTATCAATGTTGTGTCACAGGTAGACAGAGGCACAGTATACAAAACAAGACATATGTCATGCCAAACTGCACTTATGATGTGTTGATGGACAAACACACTATCCAATAACCATTAGAAATGGCCTTGGGCACATCGGTAGTGTTTGCCAATGTACACCCATGTTGTGGAATACACTACTGCAGTTGGTTGAGGCCGCTGTAAGTAGTTCACATCTGAACATAATGCAACATGGTCAGATAGGTTCATAGGTTCATACTAGGCTATCTGCCCCAAGGCAGTTCTAAGCCTAGTCCAGAGTCTGGTTGCGTACGCCACCCCTTATATGGAAACAGTACTGTGCCCATTAGTTTGACGTGCCTGTCTCCAGCAGTGACACAGTGACGATCCCCGGGTAAACCTATGATTTCCCATCCACAGGTCAGGATACCTCTTGAACAGAGCCAGCAAGGTGCTGTGACTCACATGGACCGTGATTGTATTCCACAGCATAGGAGTCTCAGAGTGATAAATCCACTCCTCCAACATGTCCAATGTACATCCCTGCTACGGTGGAAGTCACTTGCACTAGTGGTTCAGGTGGATCTGAAGATTTTGAGGTGGAGCATGTCCATTAATCCCTGGTTGGACATGCTTGCATGTCATGCACATGTCACCTCTAAGCAGACAGTATGTGACTGAATAGAGCTGTAGTGTTTTCAATCTGGCAGCATATGACAGATGTTGGAGACCCTTTATCCTTTTGTTGGGGACATTCAGGGTCTCCACACTTGCTGCAGATGTCAGGTGAGATACATCCAGATAAGGCAGTGTACCAGATCACCGTCCGATAAGTGAAGAGTACAGGGGAACAATGACCCACTAGATCTGGATGTGGATCCCTTCCTGATCATGTGGACAATGTAGAAGGTCCTACTAGCCACTTTAGCAATGTGAGTGTCATCAGAACAGTGACTGTCAACCTGGGTCCCCAGGTCCATGATAACCTTCCCTGTGCTTAGAGGATTGCCACCTATATGGTAGCTTGGGGTTACCTTGCTTTCCCTGAAGGGTATGACTACACATGTTTTGCAAGTTGACTTCAGGCCATGGCTCTGGCACCAGCTATCAGTGTCCGTGGGCCCCTTCTGAAGGATATCCGTGTCTGATGCACTGTCCACTATGGCACCCAGTGTGCAGTCATCTGCAAACTTTGTCAGCCAAAGTCCTCCCATGTTGGACTGTACTTCTGAGAAGTAGATAACAAACAATAGGGGGCCAAGGACTGAGCCCTGTGTGAGACCACATGTGACTGGCATGGTGTCTGACATAGTGCCAGCAACTCTAACCCTGTGGGTCCTGTCTGTAAGACAGTTTGAAACCTGATCTTGTGACATATGGGTGTACATTTCTGTTGGTAGGGTTTCCTACAATACCTGAGTGGGGTATTGTGTTGAAAGGGTTTTCAAGGGCAAGGTAGGCTCTATGGACTGCCTTTCCCTCATCAATGGCCTTAGTTACTGTTTTGATAATGTCAACCAAGTACAAAAGGCATGACTTGCCCTTGATCAACACAAACTGGGACAGGTACAATGTCTGCATGTCCTCCATATCTTTCTTCATGAGCTCCATTATGATCCTCTCCATAGCTTTGCAGACTACACTTGTTAAGCTTATGGGGCAGTA
The DNA here is from genome assembly GCF_019279795.1 of Protopterus annectens. Lineage (NCBI taxonomy): Eukaryota > Metazoa > Chordata > Ceratodontiformes > Protopteridae > Protopterus > Protopterus annectens. The sequence goes on from NC_056725.1 coordinate 7,381,552, forward strand.
ATTACCAGAGTCCATAGAGGCACTGCCTTTGTGCAGACATGCACAACTGGACCCTAAAGAGGCTGTTGTGCACAGTATGGAAATGTAAATCAGTGATAGGACTAAAGCCCAGGATAATGTCCACCACAGTGAAAGTACTGAACCACTACACTATACAGTACAACAGTGCTAGGTCAGTATGAATGGATGTTAACAATTGTATGCAAAGTATCCCATGCAAAAGCTGCAGGCACAGTATAATCCCTGTTGTGTTCACAGGAAGCATCTGGACAGTAACTACACAACATGTCACAGAACACACAACCTTAAACAGGAGTTATTTGTTGGAGTTCACACTCATCCACAACTGTGATGGGCTGCATAGTTCAACATATGGAAAGCTCACACTGGGCATGCTCACACACTTTGATAAATGAGACATCATTCACACAACATGCCATGGGAAGGCTGAAGTGGGCATGCTCACACACTTAGTTCAAATGTTCCTCTTAACAACTGTGAAAACACACCACAGGATGCACATTCCCCATTCCAAACAATGAAGATGTCAGCACCCTATAAGTAGATCAGTAGAAATGCTACCTCCCAGTAATCCGAATAGCGCCTGCTAATGCGTCTGTCTCTAGTGTCATAACATAGTTAGGTAGGGGTTTGAATCCAGCAAGTGGCATGTGTGTGTGTGAATGGGGGTAAGTGTCTGTATAAGTGTGTATGAGAAGCACTGTGGAAACACACCACAGGGAGCTCATTCCACTTTCTAAACACTGATGATGTCAGCACCCTATAAGTAGATCAACTGAAATGAAATCTCCTAGAAATGTGAATAGCGCGCCCCGCTAATGCGTCCGTCTCTAGTATCATAACATAGTTAGGTAGGGGTTTGAATCCTGCTACGGGAATGTATGTGTGTTAGTATGAGTGGGGTTTGTGTGTGTGCATAACGCTGTGGAGGGAAGGTGCCTTTTGCCAACTGGGAGAACACACTACAGGGTGCACATCCCTCTTCGTAAACACAGATGATGTCAGCACCCTCTAAGTACAGCATTGGAAAAGATTGCTCCTACTAATGCAAATAGCACACTCTGCTAATGTGTCTGCCTTTAGAGTCATAACACATCTAGGTAGGGGTTTGGACCTTGCAAATGGAATGTATGCTTTTACTGTGGGTGGGGTTGGTGTGTGTGCACAATGGCGGGGTGGGATGTCTCTTTGCCAAATGGGGCTATGCACTGCAGGGTGCACATTTCTTAACAAACAGTGATGTTGACAGCACCCTGTACAAACAGAACAACAACACAGAAGGTGTTGTTACCAATGATGCATGTAAGGTTACACTTCAAGTAATGTCCACAAAACAAAGTAGGATAAACAAATGCTCCTTTTACTCTATCCAAACAACATGGCAACAGACAACTGACACTACTCAGTATAGTGCTACATGCTACTGTAACATGCAGATGTACCAGAATATACCTAGATAGTGTTTTGAAGCCTGAATGTGGCAAGTGTGTGGATGTGTTATGTTACTGTGTGTGCATTTCCGCATGGAAAACATGTTTGAGATATTGGCAATATTGTTGCAGACAGTTTAGGTGCAGATATCCCCCCCTATTCTCCTACACAAGTGGAATTAGTTATCACAGATGACTGTAACCTCCCTATCCTCTCACATGTCCAGGTGAGGGCCACCTCAACATTGCAGGACACATAGCATCACTGTTACAGAATGGTATCCCTGGATGTGTGCTACATTCACCCCAGGAGGACATGGCACCACATTACAGACTGATATTACTCCCTGGCCATACTACAGGATGTGTACCTGAAGAGTGCCATACATACACAGTGGTCCCACACCAATGAGGAGTAACCTCTACTGACCCTGGTATGTACTGCATCATATGCACAACTGGCCTTCTGTTCTAAGCTACGGAAGTGTCACGATGGGCAACATGTACAGCAATATTACATATGTGTATATTTCAGGACTATGCACACAAAACCTATCTCATGGACAGAGCTATAGATAGTGAACTATGATACATTTGAGGTGTCACAGTAAACACAGTATTAACCTGCTACTTTGCATTACCTGTGTTTGTGGCAGCTGTTGCTGTGTCAGTGGTGCTTGCTTGCTGCTTGCTGTTTGCTACTCATGGTTTTGCTGCTGGCTGTCTGTATATTTTCTCTCTCTCTCTCTCTCTCTCTCTCTCTTTCTCATTAGGTTTGTGCAATGACTGTATTGCATGAGTGGAGTGTGGGTACTGAATGCTTTTGTAGGTATCTGCATAGGTCCATGTGATGGCCCCTGCACCAATTGTAAGGCAGCATTTGCTAATTGCATGCAGCCAGGTGTGTGTTGATTGCATGTCTCACTGTGATTTCAGGACACTGCTATAAAAAGGTATGTGAGATAGGCGAGCCCTTTCAGATTGTAGGGCGTGGACGATGCTGGTATGCTGTTGACAGTGTTCTGTGAGTGTGAAGGTTAGTATGGGAATCCAGTGATTTGGCCATTAAAACTTTGCCTCACATGCTTTGGATGGTACATCTCCTATATTGCCTTTATACTAATTCCTACTATTGACTGTTATATTTATTTTAGCAGAGTGCTTTTGTATGGCTGTCATGGCTTAGTGGTAGGTCATACAGACTAATGTTACCAAGGTCCTGGGTTCGAGACTGGCAGTGGGAATTTATTTTGTCTCCAGACTTTCAAAATGAGTACAAGACATGTCAATCAAAGTGCCATAAAGGCACTTTTAAGCACTTTAAACCAGGTCTGCACTCGTTAGCATGAATGAAGAAGGAGGCGTGCCCAGTATGGCCTGGCCTTGGCAAAGAGGCAACGATAGCACATATGCTTGGTCAGTAGGAACACTGGGACTGATACCCGCCTGACTCACTCATACAGTAACAGGGATGCTTAACATGACACAACCTGCTTCCAAACGTACAGGAGTGTAGTATGTGTATCCGACAGAGGTGGCCCTGCAGCACCACCTGAGGCATGAATGCCATGTGTTAAGTAATGTAATATCATGTACAATATGCACACCTGAGGACCCCAACTAACATCCATATCCACTCATATGACCCTGTGGAAACAGCTGCACATCATACAGTGATGTACATGTGCAAACACATGGAACAAGATACAAAATGAGGGTGACTAGCAATACATAGCATGGATAACCACACACCCATGTTTGTACCACAACAAGAAGCAACATGGAATAGCCATGGTCAAAACCAATGGCTAAAACCGACTACTACTATATAGCTTGCTGCAGACCACTGTCCTAATAGCAGGAACTGCCCAAGGCCTATGTTCACAGGTTCATACTAGACTATCTGCCCTAGGGCATTTATAAGCCTAGCCCAGAGTTTTGTGGCTTCTGCCACCCGTGCAAGTTGATGGATAATATGCCCATTATTTTGCTGTGCCTCTGTCAAGCAGTGATACTGAGGTTATCCCTGGGGTATACCTGCAATCTCCCATCCATTGGTCACAATCTCACTTGAACAAAGCCAGTGAGGTGCTCAGCCTCACATGTACCAGGATGTTGTTCCACAGCATATGGACTCTCTGGGTGAGGAATCTGTCCCTTCAGCACATCCTATTAATATCTGTGTTGAGGTTTAGGTCTCCTGCCCTTGTAGTTCTGATGGATGTACAGGTCTTGAGGTGAAGCATGTTCATTAATCCTGGGTTGGACATAGTCTTGTATGTCAGGCACAGGTCACCTCTGAGCAGACAGTAAGCGACTGAATACAGCTGGAATTCCTTCAGTCGGGCAGCATAAGAAATATGTTTGAGACCCTTTCACCTCCTGTCGAGGAATATGTGGGCCCATCCAATCTGAATGGGGCATTGTATGCAATCATTGGTCTGATGAGTGATGAGTACAAGGGAACAGTGACCTCCCTTGATCTAGATGTGAATCACTGCATGATGAGGTGGCCAATGTAGAAGGCCTTCCAAACTACCCTGGCAATGTGAGTGTCAAACAAAATGTCACTGTCAATCTGGGTGCCCAGGTCCCTGATAATGTACATTGTGCTTACAGGATTGCCACCTAGATGGGAAGTAGTGGTAACCTTGTTCTTCCTGAAGGGTATGGCTATGCATTGTTTAGTGTGTAATGCAAGGCCATGGCTGTGGCACCAGTTAGCCGCCTCTATGAAACCCTTCTGAAGGATGTCTGTGTCAGATGGGTTTCCAACTATGCTTCCCAGTTTGCAGTCATCTTCAAACTTTGTCAGCCATAATCCTCCTGTGCTTGCTCGCATTTCTGAAAAGTAGATACTGAACAAATGTGGTCCCAGGACTGAGCCCTGTGGGACACCACTTGTCACAGCTCTGGAGTGTGAACTGGCACCAGCAACTTTGACCCTGTGTGTTCCGTCACTTAGCCAGTTTGCAACCCATGCTGTGATGTATGGGTTCACAATTAAGCTGGTGATGTTTTCAATGATACCTGAGTGGGTATTGGTCGAACGCCTTTGCCAGGTCAAGGTAGGCTGTGTGGACTGCCTTGCCCACGCCAATGGCCTGGGTGAGTGTTTTGAGAAAGTCAACCAAGTTTAAAAGGCATGATCTGCCCTTGACAAAGCCAAACTGGATTGGACCCAATGTCTGCAAGTCCCCTATGTCTTCATTTAGAATTCCCATTATGATCCTCTCCATAGCCTAGCAGAACAGGCTTGTCAAGGGGATGGGATGGTAGTTTCTGGGGTTGGTGGAGGCACCACCTTTGTGAGGTGGGTCCACCATTGATGTATGCCACTCCTTGGGAACATATCCTGAGGTGAGGCTAAGATTAAACAGCTGCCCTAACTGCGGGTGTAATTACTCATTGAGTTCATGGAGCACACAACCGGGGACACCATCAGGTCCCATGGATAAAGTGTTTTCTGCCTTGGATTGAGCAGTTCCCACCCCAGCAGTGGAGATGTTTGGGCGGCTACAATCCTCTGGTGTGCATACCCCCCCAGTTGGGGAGAGGGGGGGGAGAAATCTGCACTGAACCTGTCAGCCAGTATGTTGCCAATGTCTGTAGGTGCAGTGATATCAACATCATTCTGAACTAAGTCTGAGCATATCTGGGAGTTTCCTCCCAGGTTTCAAACATAGGTAAAAAAGGCCTCATGATTGTCCCTGGAGTCCTGAGTGGGTTTACTCTCTAAACATGCCTCGGATGATTGTATGGGGGAACCCAGTGTTTTACTCACAATGAGCAGGGGTGTCTTCCCCCATACGGATTACACTCTATCGTGTAGTAGCTCCTTCCTTGTGTTGTACAGCTTGTTTATGGCTAGGGTCCACCAGACTGGATGCTTGCCTGTGGTACAAAGAGTCATTATTATTTTGGATTGCCTGAACCATGCAGTCCTGGAGGTGCTGGTAGAAGGCATTTCTAAGTGATACAGTGGCTTGGGTAATGGTGTCCGCTGGCCTGGGGCCTTGAAAGAGACCACACCAGTGCTCAGAAATGTGAAGTCGGCATTTGACAAGGTCTTCACCGGTTCCTTTCCCATCTGGGGTGTGGGTGGGATGTGGACTCCCACTGAGAGTAGTCCATGATCTGATCTCACCAATGATGGGTATACATCTGGTGTTGAACAGTGTGACCCCATGTTTGTGATGATGTGTTCTAGTATGTTGCCTCCACTTGAGGGGATTGGGACCAGTTGTTCCATGGCATTTCAGTGTATGAACTCTTGGAACCTTTGTGTTAGAGTGTTGTGGCATGATTAGTGATCCCAGTCTATATGTGGATAGTTGGAATCACCCAGTAGGATGGTGTTTGGAGATACATTTATCCCCTTCAGTGTTTGCAGGATAGCTGTGTGAGGTACCTGAGTTTGAGCGGGTGGCATGTAACATGCTACAAACTGCAGAGCAGTCTTGCCTACGGTCACTGGCACCTGGATGGTCTCCGATGCATAGTGTGTTGCCACCAACCATGAGGTGAGGGTGTCCTTGATGAATATGGACACCCACCATCCTTCTTGTTGTTGTCGGGATGCTGGTGCCGGAATGCATGAGATGAGGTAACACCCGATAGTGCTGGGGTGCTGTCAGAAACTGTGAACCAGGTTTCAGGCACAGCACAGACATCAATGTGCTACATACTGAGAAGGGCATAGAGTGTGTGCAGCTTGAGGTAGAGACCTTGGGCATTGAGCAGCATCAGCCGTAGTGTCTTTCCTTTACTGTGTTCTAGGGTGGTAGGTGTAGAATCCTATTTCCAGTTGTGATTGTATGGTCCATGCTGTCTGACATCTAGCTAAGGGGAGGTCATTCTGGTTTTGCAGTTATCTTTCATCACCAGTAGAAATTACCACAACAGCCCCTGTGGGTGTACCTCATGCACACACATCCAGCACCTGTAAAGTCCACAACAGTACCTCACCAGGAGTATGACAGAGCTGGAACACATGTAATGTGTAGTCTGATTAAACAGAGTGCAGCTCCACACACTGCCATGATGTCCACCCAGATGCAAGCTGTGCCTGACTGAGAAAGCCATGTCCAAGCTGGAATCAATGCACATGCTGCACCTTGTACAATCTGAATGGCAGGTAGCTATGCACATGAGGGAACTGAACCCCAGCACTGACATATATAGGACAGGCTGTACTGCATTATCCAAAACACAGAAGCCACCCCACACATGAGTAAACTAACACTACAGGTTGTCCATAAAGACACTGGTTGAGTCCCTCAACAGGAATCCTAATGAGTGGATGGGAGATGGGAGGTTTACCCTGGGTATCAATGTTATGTCACAGGTAGACAGAGGCACAGTATACTAAACAAGACATATGACATGTCAAACTACGCTTACAATGTGTTGATGGACAAACACATTCTCCGACTAGCATTAGGTCAAGATACCTCTTGAACACAGCCAGCAAGGTGCTCTGCCTCAAATGGACCAGGATTGTATTCCACAGCATAGGGAGTCTCCGAGTGATAACTCCATCCCTACAACATGTCCAACATACATCCCTGCTAAGGTGTCAGTCACCTGCACTAGTGGTTCAGGTGGATCTTCTGAGTCTGAGGTGGAGCATGTCCATTAATCTCTGTTTGGACATGGCCTCGCATGTCAGGCACATGTCACCTCTAAGCAGACGGTATGTGAGTGAATAGAGTGTGAGTGTCTTCAATCTGGCAGCATATGACAGCTGTTGTGGTTCCTTGATCCTTTAGGTGGGGGACAGTCAGGGTGTCTCCAATTGCTGCAGATGTTGGGTGAGATACAGCCAGAATAGGGCATTTGACTTGATCACCGGTCTGATAACTGAAGAGTACAGGGGAACAATGACCCACTAGATCTGGATGTGAATCCCATCCTTATCAGGTGGGCAATGTAGAAGGTCTTCCTAGCCACTTTAGCAATGTGAGTCTGAGAAGAATGGCGACTGTCAACCTGGGTCCCCAGGTCCGTGATAACCTCCTCTGTGCTTAGAGGATTGCCACCAATATGGTAGCTTGGGGTCACCTTGCTTTTCCTGAAGGGTATGTCTACACATGTTGTGCACTCTGACTTCAGGCCATGGCCCTGGCACCAGCTATCAGTTACTGTGAGTCCCTTCTGAAGGATATCTGTGTGTGATGCACTGTCCACTATGGTGCCCAGTGTGCACTCATCTGCTAACATTGTCATCCAAAGTCCTCCCATGTTGGCCTGTTCTCATGGGAAGTACATGACAAACAATGGTGGCCAAGGACTGAGCCCTGTGTGACACCACCTGTGACCAGCCTGGAGTCTAACATAGTGCCAGCAACTCTAACCCTGTGGGTCCCGTCCTTAAGCCAGTTTGCAACCCATCTTGTGACATATGGGTTTACATTTCAGTTGTGAGGGCTTTCCACAATACCTGAGTGGGGTATTGTGTTGAAAGTGTTAGCAAGGCCAAGGTAGGTTGTATGGACTGCCTTTCCCCAACAATGGCCTAAGTGACCAATTTGAAGATGTCAACCCAGTACAAAAGGCATGATCTGCCCCTGACCAAGCTAAAATGGGATGGGTACAATGTCTGCATGTCCCCTATATCTTTGTTTATGAGCTCAATTATGATCCTCTCCATAGATTTGCAGACTACACTTGTTAAGCTTATGGGGCAGCAATTAACAGGGTCTGTAGAGGCACTGCCTTGAAGCAGATGTGCACAACTGGACCTTAACCAGCCTGTTGTGCACACTATGGAAATGTAAATCAGTGATAGGACTGAAGCCCAGGATACTGACCGCCACAGTGAAAGTACTGAAACACTACACTAGACAGTGCTACAGTGTTAGGTCAGTATGAACGGATGTTGACAATTGTGTGCAAAGTATCCCATGCAAAACCTGCAGGCACAGTATACTCCCAGTTTTGTTCACACAAAAGCATTCGGACAGTAACTACACAACATGGCACAGAACACACAACCATAAACCGGAGGTATTTGTTGAAGGTCACACTCATCCACAAATGTGATGGGCTGCAGAGTTCAACATATGTAAAGCCCACACTGGGCATGCTCACACACAGATAAATGAGACATCTTTCACACAACATGCCACAGGAAGGCTGAACTGGGCATGCTCACACACTTGGTCCAAATGTTACCCCTAGCAAATGTGAAAACACACCAGAGGATGGTCGGGCCCCTTTCTAGAGACTGATCATGTAAGCACCCTATAAGTATATTGGAGACAAGGATTCTCTCAGTAATCCGAATAGCGCCGTGCACGCGTCCGCCTCTAGTGTCATAACATAGTTAGGTAGGGGTTTGAATCCAGCAGGTGGCAAGTGTGTGTGAAGGGGGTAAGTGTGTGTGTATGAAAGAAACATCCCTTTGGCAACTGGGAAAACACACCACAGGATGATCATTCCACTTTCTAGACTCTGATGATGTCAGCACCCTATAAGTATATTGGAGGAAAGGATTCTCTCAGTAATCCGAATAGCGCTGCTAATGCGCCCATCTCTAGTGTCATAACATAGTTAGGTAGGGGTTTGAATCCAGCAGGTGGCAAGTGTGTGTGAAGGGGGTAAGTGTGTATGAAAGAAACATCCCTTTGGCAACTGGGAAAACACACCACAGGATGATCATTCCACTTTCTAAACTCTGATGATGTCAGCACCCTATAAGTATATCAGGGAAAGGACTTTCCCAGTAATGCGAATAGCGCTGTGCTAATGCGTCCGCCTCTAGTGTCTTAACATAGTTAGGTAGGGGTTTGAATCCAGCAGATGACAAGTGTGTGTGAAGGGGGTAAGTGTGTGGGTATGAAAGAAACATCCCTTTGGCAACTGGGAAAACACACCACAGGATGATCATTCCACTTTCTAAACTCTGATGATGTCAGCACCCTACAAGTATATCAGGGAAAGGACATTCCCCAGTAATGCGAATAGCGCTGTGCTAATGCGTCCGCCTCTAGTGTCATAACATAGTTAGGTAGGGGTTTGAATCCAGCAGGTGGCAAGTGTGTGTGAAGGGGGTAAGTGTGTATGAAAAAACATCCCTTTGGCAACTGGGAAAACACACCACAGGATGATCATTCCACTTTCTAAACTCTGATGATGTCAGCACCCTACAAGTATATCAGGGAAAGGACATTCCCCAGTAATGCGAATAGCGCTGTGCTAATGCGTCCGCCTCTAGTGTCATAACATAGTTAGGTAGGGGTTTGAATCCAGCAGGTGGCAAGTGTGTGTGAAGGGGGTAAGTGTGTATGAAAAACATCCCTTTGGCAACTGGGAAAACACACCACAGGATGATCATTTCACTTTCTAAACTCTGATGATGTCAGCACCCTACAAGTATATCAGGGGAAAGGACAATCCCCAGTAATGCGAATAGCGTGCTGTGCTAATGCGTCCGCCTCTAGTGTCATAACATAGTTAGGTAGGGGTTTGAATCCAGCAGGTGGCAAGTGTGTGTGAAGGGGGTAAGTGTGTATGAAAAACATCCCTTTGGCAACTGGGAAAACACACCACAGGATGATCATTCCACTTTCTAAACTCTGATGATGTCAGCACCCTACAAGTATATCAGGGAGAGGACATTCCCCAGTAATGCGAATAGCGCTGTGCTAATGCATCCGTCTCTAGTGTCATAACATAGTTAGGTAGGGGTTTGAATCCAGCAGGTGGCAAGTGTGTGTGAAGGGGGTTAAGTATGTATGAAAGAAACATCCCTTTGGTAACTGGGAAAACACACTACAGGATGCACATACCCATTTCTAAACGATATCACAATTATGTATGGCTTTTGATTACAGACATGCCATGTGTGTTGTGCACACACAGAATGCCCATGTGTGTGGGTTGTCCCTCACAATAATGCATGACATTGATTACACCGGTTATGGCAATGAACACATGATGTATGTGTGTGCCAAATACACATATGTACCTGAGACTTTCAATATTTACCATGTGTGATGCCTGCCACATGTGAATACATGGTATATGCACAGGGTAACATTATGACCGTGGTCTTCTGTGCAGATGCTGCATATGGGATGTGTATATACAGTGTGAGATGTAGATGCTATCAGCCTAGTAGTGAGGGATGCACACCTGGTCTGGGGCATAAAGTCTACATGTTGTTAATGTACAGGAGCTGCATGTTCTCACCTTTGTGGGAGTGGTAAGACAGTATTCCATAGCAATGCAGTGACTGCATGCTAAGAACCATTCAGCTATGGTGTTGTAGATACACTTATTCATTAGCATTCAGTAATTTGTCGGAATCCCTGGTGAGGGTCTGATGCCAACCAAGGTCAGGGGTCTACCAGCCTGTGTCACTTGCTCAGTGATCCCTTCCATGTTCCCTATCACGTATCCCAGTGAGCGACATGCCACATGAGGTGTGGTGGCATGGACAATGACTGAGTCATATGTGTCCATGCATCAGACTGACTTGTATGTTGCTGTTACAGTTTGGCCATGTGTTTCCATCTCATACATGTGGTGTACATCAATGGGTAGGGGATAGGGTTGACTGTGTACATGTGGCAGCTGTGACATTACTACATGACACACATATTCCACAACTGTGCCATAGAGGTGACTGACAACTGACCTTGCACATGCTACCGGAGTATTGAGATTACATTGGTGATTGACAGCACATAGGGCCAATGGTGAAAAAGAGACATAGGTCCATAGGTTCGTACAGGGATATCTGCCCAGGGCATGTATCCACCTAGCCAGAATGTGCGTGCCTTTCAACATGCATTGTGAATGTGTCTTGCTATGCCCTTTTCCAAGGTTAGTATACTGTGCCTCTTTCTCACAGTGACACATAAGTGATACCCAGCGTAACCCTACAATGTCACATCCAGTCATTACTATCGCTCTTGAAGATAGTCACTGAGTCAGTCCACCTAACCTCTATTGGGATAATAATCAGGAATGAAGGGTGCCTCTTCATGTCCTATGTATATCACTCCTGAAGTTCAAGTATTTCCAGTGTGTATCCTGGTGGGATCTGGATATTCTGGGATGCAGCATGGCCATTACATGAGGGTATGACCTGGCCTTCTATGTCAGGCACAGATTGCCTATGAAGAGGCAGTATGTCACTGAGTACAGCTGCTGCTACTTTAACCAGTCAGTATGTGGCATCTGTTTGAGCACTTTGATCCCCTTGTCGAGGTAGATATGTGTTAGCCCCAGTTGCTGCAGGTGTCTGGTAAGGTGCATGCCGACAGGTTCATCATAGTCAATTATGGGCATGATGAGGGATGAGTAAAAGGGCACAATGTCCTCCCCTGGCCTACATGTGGATCCCATGATGATGTGGCCCATATCACATGCTTACCTAACCACTTTGTCCATGTTGTTGTCAAATGGTAGAATGCTATCAACCTGTGTACCCTAAGGTCCATAATTCCTTGGTCTGCACTTACTGGATTAAGACATATGTGGTACATTGTGGTCATTTAGTGTTTGACAAAGGGGATGACTAGACTCTTTCTGTCATTCACGTTGAGGCCATGGCTGTGGCACAAGTCATGTGTTTGCAAGAGTCCCTTTGGAGGATGCGGTGTTAGCTGTTGAGTTGATTATGGTGTTGAGTCTGCAGTCACCTGTGACTTGCTGAGCCACAGTACTTCCATGTTGGCCTGTACCTATGACAAATATATAATGAACATGACAGCCCCTAGGGCTTTGCCTTGTGGGACACCACTTGTACCAGGTTGGAGGCTGACATGGCTCCAGCAATTCTACCATGTGTGTTCTGCCCTTGAGCCACTGTGCAATACCCATAGTGACATAGGGGTTAATATGTACACTGGTGAGCTTCCCTAGAATGCACAAGTGGGGTATTGTAGCCAAGGCTTATGCAAGGTCCAGGTAGGCTGTGTGGACCTCCTACCCCTTGACAGTGGCCTTGGTGACTGTTTCAAACAAAGCAAACAGGTTTGATAGGCAGGATTTGCCATTGACAAAGCCAAACTGTGTATGGTGACATGTCTGTAGGTCCACAATATCTAGATATGTGAGGTTCTTGATGATTCTTGCCATAGCTTTGCAGACAAAGCTAGTCAGACATATGGGGCGCGTAGTGTCCAGGATCCGTGACGGCACCACCTGCATGTTGAGGGACCACTGTTGCTGTATGCCACTCTCTGGCCACATATCATGTATTAAGGCTGGGATTGAACAGTGGTGTTATGTCTGGGTGTAGCTCTTCTTGTGGTTCATGTAGGACACAGCCTGGGACACTGTCTGGTCCCATTGATGCAGTGTTTACTGCTTTGGGAAGGGCATCTCTTACCTGAGCATCTGTGATGTCAGGGGGGGAAGCACTGTGATGCGAGACATATGTTCCCTTTGGTGTGGTGGGGTGAGAAGGCAGCATTGAACCTGTCCACTAGGATGATGGCAATGTCTGTGTGTTTTATATTTTGTGTGACATATTGTATTACCTCTGAGCATATCTGGGTAGTACCACCCAGGTTACTAACATAACTACAGGCAGCCTTGTGATTATCCTCAGTGGCTTGTGGAATCCTCTCTCAAAGATGGCCTTAGACAATCATATGGGTGCCTGTAGTTGTCTTCCAATACTCCTCAGTGGTGCCTTCACATTTTGGGAGGTTGTTGTATCATGTAGTGGCGCCATCCTTCTATTGTATAGTGTGTTTATGGCTGGTGTCCGCGCCCAGGACATCTGCCTTTGGAGAATTGGGTCATGCTCATATGTGGCTTCATGATCCATGCATTCCTGAATGTGTCCACAGAATGCCTCTATACAGGTATCTGCAGTCTGGTCCATATTTTCAACAGGCCTAGGGCCTTTGAAGGTTTCCACATCATTTATGAGGGGTGTGCAGTTGCTTGACATGAGCTGTTGACAGACGTGCCGCCTCCAGACAGAGCAAGGGAGGGTCACAGTCAGCTACCTGTTGGGACGCACCTCCCTGGACCACATGGAAAGAGACACAGAGGAGCTCTTACAGCACCCTCTCAAACTCAGGTCTCCCACACAGCCTTCATGCTGACACAGGAGAGTTTAGATTACTCTGCAGACACCATCATACTGGGTGATGCCAGCTACCCGAACAGACTGTGTACATTACACAGGCCACAATACCCAAGCTCTAAGATTCCCATTGATCAGACATTCTTTGGCTATGGAACAGGTAACCAACCTTCCCACAAGAGGGGCAGATATACTACAGCTGATCTTTACAAACATGAGTAAAAACTAATCACCACTGGGAGTATAATCCTCATTGTTACAATCAAACCATATACTAATCACACTGGTGTTCTGGATCCCCACATATGCAAACCTCCAACACATCGATGTGTGTGTGTGGAAAATGTCCCTATTAGCAACCGTGACAGTATCGCACAGGATGCAGATCCCCTTTGAAATAGTGATGATGTCAGGACTGTATAACTATATCACCTGTAGTAAAGTCCTCCAGTAATTTGCATAGCGTGCTCTGCTAATGTGTCTTTCTTCAGTGTCATAACGTAGTTAGGTGGGGGTTTGAATCCTGCAAAGGGAATGTATGAGTGTGGTTTATGTGTGTGCACTATGCTGGGAGGGTTAACTGCCTTTGCCAACTGGGAGAACACACTACAGGGTGCACATCCCTCCTCCTACACACAGATGATGTCAGCACCTCTAAGTACAGCATTAGTAAAGGTTTCTCCAACTACTGCAAATAGCACACTCTGCTAATGTGTCTGTTTCTACTGTCATTGCACAGTTAGGTGTGGGTTTGAACCTTGCAAATGGAAAGTATGTGTTTTACTGTTGGTGGGGTTAGTGTGTGTGCACAATGATGGGGTGGGATGTGGCTTTTGCCACATGGGGCTATGCACTGCAGGGTGGTCATTACCCTTAACAAGCAGTGATGTTGATAGCACCCTATACAAACAAAACTACAAAACAGAAGGTGTTGGTACTGATAACACATGTAAGGTAACACTTGTTCAAGTAATGTCCACAAAACGGAGTAGGATAATAAAACATTTCTTTTATTCTATACAGACAACATGACTACAGACAACTAAGTGCCAGTACTCAGTATAGTGTTACATGCTACTTGAACATGCACATGTACCAATATACCTAGATAGTGTTCTGAAGCCTGAATGTGGCAAGTGTGTGGATGTGGGATGTGTCTGTGTGTGCATTTCCGTATGGGAAGCATGTTTGCTGTGGCAATCAGGGTACTACAGTACCTGATGCACATTACATCTTCCAACTGATGAGGTTGCCTGCACCCTGTGAGTACAGGTAGAGAAGGGGATGCCAGTAGTAAACAACATAGTGCACTTCTGAAATGTGTACCTGTCATGTATCAACAGCTACTCATGTAGGGTGATAAATAATGGGAATGGCAGGTGAGCGTGCATGTGTGTGGGTAGCAGGGTGTGTATAAATGCATGTGTGACAGAACAGATACATGTAGCTGAATCTACATAACAGCACAAGATGCACATTGCCATAGTCAATGTTAGCATGTGATGGTGTGCAGCAGGTACACTTTGTTAAGTAGTATGGGTGCAGATAACAATTGAGGACATTCATACAGTTACTGCAGCAGGACTGATGGGATATACACACATTTATACTGCAACACACAACAGTTACCAACATGTTACTACTTATACACATCTATGTAGTCACCCTGTGCATCAGCAACGTGTTTACCTTTACCTGCACCGATGTTGTAGTATGCAGGAGGTGGCACAGTGTCATCATATGCACAGGGTGTGGGTTAGATATGCCCAAGCCGCCACTGGTAACACCAATTGACATGTGTGTGTATGTGTGTTTGTGAGGGGCAGCAGTACAGGGTAGATTCACATGACGGAAGGCATCTGTTGTCTGCAGTGTTAAGATGCTTCACATTCACCAAATTCACAGATATTGCCAACAATTTTGCAGACCGTTTAGGTGCAGGTACCCCCATTGTCCTACACACGTGTTATTAGTTATCCCAGATGACTGTAACCTCCCTATCCTCTCACATGTCCAGGTGAGAGCCACCTCATCATTGCAGAACACATATCATCACTGTTACGGAATGGTATCCCTGGATGTGTGCTACATTCACCCCTGGAGGACATAGCACCACATGACAGACTGATATTAATCCATGGCCATACTACAGGATATGTACCTGAACAGTGCCATACATACACAGTGGTCCCACACCAATGAGGAGGAACCTCTACTGACCCTGGGAACTACTGCATCATATGCACAACTGGCCTTGTGTTCTAAGCTATGGAAGTGTTAGTTATGGCCCACATGTACAACAATATTACATATGTTTATATTTCATGACTATCTACACACAACCTATCTCATGGACATACCTATTGATAGTGAACTGTGATACATTTGAGGTGTCACAGTATACACAGGATTAACCTGCTACTTTGCATTACCTGTGTTTGTGGCAGCTTTTGGTGAGTCAGTCGTGCTGCTTGTATTTTGCTGCTGTTGCTGCTGCTGCTGCTGTTTTGCTGCTGGCTGTCAGTATATTTTGTTTTCTCTCTGTCTGTCTCTCTCTCTCTTTCTCATTCGGTTAGTGCAATGACTGTATTGCATGAGTGGAGTGTGGGTACTGAATACTTTTGTAGGTATCTGCATAGATCCATGTGATGGCCTCTGCACCAATTGTAAGGCAGCATTTGCTAATTGCAAGCAGCTGGGTGTGTACTAATTGCATGTCTCACTGTGATTTCAGGACACTGCTATAAAAGGGTATGTGAGATAGGCGCTGCCCTTTCAGATTGTAGGGCGTGGACCATGCTGGTATGCTGTTGACAGTGTTCTGTGAGTGTGAAGGTTAGTACATCTCCCATGCTTCATGCTGTGTTGTAGATTCAGGTTGCTGCATTTATCTTGCCTGTTCCCTGTAGTGAGTGTGTATGCATACTGACACCTACAACTATATGTCATATGTATTGCTATATGAATATATATATATATATATATATCTGTGTACATATACATACTTTCATATATGTACATTAGCTGACATTATTGGGTACAAGCTAACAATTAGCAGGGCTGTTTCCATTAACACTACTCTAGTATGGGAATCCAGTAATTGGGACTATAAAAGTCTGCCTGACATGCTTTGGGTAGTAGACATACTATATTGCCTTTATCTTCATTCCTACTATTACATGTTCCACTTATTTAGCACTATATTCCTGTATGAGAGTCATGGCTTAGTGGTAGGTCATACAGACTAGTGTTACAATGGTCTTGTGGTAGGGCCTACTAGTATGCTCATATTCTGCTTTTGAGTTGAGTATAGGGCCTATCAATCACAGTGCTAGAGGCACCTTTAAGCAGTTAAAGGGCTTAGTAGGTCTCACAGGAGCCAGGCTGTGTTGCAGATTCTGGTTGCTGCATATATCTTCACTGTTTCCTGTAGTGAGTGTGTATGGCTACTGAGACCTACGATTATATTTCATATGTATTAATATATATTTATATATATGTATGTGTTGATATACATACCTTCACATATGTACATTACCTTACATTATTATGTACAAGCTAACAGGTAGCAGGGCTGTTTCTGCTCACACTGAACTAGTATGGGAATCCAGTAATTTGGCCATTAAAACTCTACCAAACATGCTTTGGATAGTACATCTCCTATATTGCCTTTATACTGATTCCTACTATTACATGTTATATTTATTTTAGCAGTGTGCTCTTCCAAAGCAGGCATGGCTTAGTGGTAGGTCAAACAGACTGATGTTACCTAGGTCCTGGTTTCAAGACTGACAGTGGGAATTTTTTACTTTGCAAACTTTCAAACTGAGTACAGGACCTGTCAATCAAAGTGTTGAGGCCACCTGTAAGCAGTTAGAAGGGTAAGTAGGTCACACAGGGGTCAGGCTGTGTTGCAGATTCAGGTTGCAGCAATTATGTTAACTTTTTCCTGTAGTGAGTGTGTATGGCTACTGAGACCTACGATTATATTTCATATGTATTAATATATATTTATATATATGTATGTGTAGATATACATACCTTCACATATGTACATTACCTTACATTATTATGTACAAGCTAACAGGTAGCAGTGCTGTTTCTGCTCACACTGAACTAGTATGGGAATCCAGTAATTTGGCCATTAAAACTCTACCAAACATGCTTTGGATAGTACATCTCCTATATTACCTTTATACTGATTCCTACTATTACATGTTATATTTATTTTAGCAGTGTGTTCTTGTAAAGCAGGCATGGCTTAGTGGTAGGTCATATGGACTAATGTTACCAAGGTCCTGGGTTCGAGACTGACAGTGGGAATTTATTTTTCTTAGCAAACTTTCGAACTGAGTACAGGACCTGTCAATCAAAGTGCCATAAAGGCACTTTTAAGCACTTTAAACCAGGTCTGCGCTGCTTATGCTGAGCTCACGTGACAAGACTGGCGGTGAGCTCCGCTAACACAAGACACCCGCTTATTTTCTTTGAAAGAAAAGAAAAAGGGGTGACAGGAAAGTGGTGAAAAGGGGTCACAAAGAGGGTAAGACAGTAGGGAAAGAAGCGTGGGATTTGCAGGAAGGGTGTAGGTAAGGCCCATAGATGCCCATGTCTTTTGCAGCAACAGCTGTATATTTCTATGTATTTTGGTGAGACATTTGAAACCTTCCACCTCTGAGAGAGGTGTCAGGACAACATTAATATTTGTTGTACAGCCAATTGTAATTAACAGTTTAGATGTCCAGCGGACATGTCTGCGACATGGACAGCTATGTATGGGGCGTAATTTTTGTGGGACAGAGTGCCCTTTTTTTTTTTTTTACAGGTGAGAGTGGTATGACAGGTGAAGGAAGTCGGTAAAGCTGGGGAGGTAGGTTGGGTAGGTTAACAGACAAGACAGACAAGACGATACAGGGACGGTGTATGACACACGTGGGGGTTACACAATTGACGGGACGGAGGTTGGGATATCCGAGATGCACGAGCCCACAGATGGCAACAGTGGAACTGATATCCCCACCCATAGGCAGTTGCCACTGTTCCTTCACAGCCCAGGACGGGCTGTGCTGGGGCTGTGTAGGCGGGCAACGGCCGGGCCGTTAGCTGTGCCACACGAGCCTCGAGCTGGCGAGGGGTCCAAGAACAGTGTCTTGGATCTCCCACGCACCACAGACCGGACACCGCTGAGGGTGAGTGGACGAACCCTCCGCCACACTTGCAGAGGGGACGGGCCCCATCCCCTGCAGCGCTTCCACCAAGGTGGCACAGGGCCACCGGAGGGGGTCCGCCTGGGCACTAGTGCCAGGTGCAGTCACCAGCTGAGGTGGGAGAGGTGGGGCCGCTGGGACCTGCCTTCCCAAGCGCCCTAGGTTTGTGAGTAGTTATGTTAGTTTGGGTTAGTGGCATTTTATTCCATTCAGATTAGTTGTAACAGCATGCATTGGTATTCCCATCAAACAAACACCCAGATATGGACACCATTGAACAAGGGGCATATCAATATCACATGCATTATTTGAACAGCAAAACACAGTCAAACGACATGCAGGGTTGATTAATGGCAACAGGCCATCGTATTTGCAGGTATGAACAGGGCACATGCACGAACAGACATGCATATATGTTTGGAACGGACAAATGTCCATGATTAATGAAATGTTCACATACCATTATTTAGTGGATGTTGTTATATGGAATTACAGGGTTGGGTGGGGATAGAAAGTGATGACACATTCATATGTTAAACATTAATTCACATTTATCATAGATACACAATTAAGTTGAGGCTGATGTTTCAAAATAATCTTTATTTGACTGTCATGCTACACCTGTTACACATACATCACTATCCTACTTATTTTGAATTTGATCAGATACATCATCCTGCTACACTTTGATGACAGGACAGGGGACAACTATGGCTGTTTAGTCTGTCAGATAATCATTCATTCTATCTGCAAATTGTTTACTGTTATCACCATATACAGATTTTGAGCTAGACATTCAGATTCAGACACACTGAAATCAGTTTGGGATGTTAATTTGTACTTCCCACATGCATTTAGTTCTGTAAAACACACTGAGGCTTATATATTCAGGGGTTATTACTACTTTATTTATTCATACATGAGCATTTCTGTCACTCTCATACATTCTGCAACTTCACAGTTCAGGTTGGTACTTCTAGGCTTTGTTCACATATTAGACCTGTGGTGATTCAAACACTTTCCAACAGCCTCACTTCTGTCATGATTCAGCATTTCAACAGGGATATATCTCACATGTGACTACCTCAGATTCTGAAGCTGTACTCTTGAGACTATACTGCAGGTTACAGTATATTTAATTAATGATGGGACATCTGTATTACAGCACTGTTTAATTCTATCAATTATATTTCCAGTTACACTTGCATACTGATGAACTTGTTGCAGCCATACCTGCAGACGCTCAATTCCTGCTTGCACATTATATTACTTTTAATCAATACACTGCACTGTTCTGATACATGGTACATAATAATATTTATTTACAAGTACTGGGTGGGGTTACTAACCTGCATGGTGGCGCAGCCGCACCAGCCTTCTGGCGTGCATCTCGACATTCGCAGAGCGGACACCTGCAGCTGTAATACAAAGGGAATAATATTGACTACACATCTCCATGGTATCAGCTGGTTGAAATCCTTACATACATGGGTAAAATGTGACTTACTCAGTAGTGGGGCGCTGGGCATTTGCCGGGCCTCCTGGATCCAACGGTTCAATTGGTCCTGCTTGCGCCTCTTCAGGTCCGCATGGTGGTGACGGACCTGCTCACCAGTGCGTGGAATGCCAGTAGCACTGGTCAGCTCACGAGCCAACTGGTCCCACGCCTCAGCCCTATATACTCCCCATGAGACCTGGCCCTGCATGAGTTGGGCCTCGTGATTATGGACAAGGAGCCAGACCATGTATCTGGACTCCTCAACGCCCAACGCTGTGCTCGAAAGCAACGCCCTCACCTACTCCACTCATGCTGACTGCAAGTCTGTTCTACAATCAGTTATGCTGTGTATTCCCGCCTATGGGGCTTATATATGCCGCTTTTCCCGCACATTTCTCTGATTGGCCGTTTTGGAATTGTATCTACTTCACTGAAAATGCTTTCTCATGCTCCATTCTGGGTTTTATCCCATATATATGCTATTTCTGCTTTTCTAGGTATTGCTGTCATGGCTTGGTGGTTTAGTTCCTTGACTCTAGTGCATGGTATCCTGTGTTCGAATCTGGCAACTGCTTTTTGCTTTTCCTGACAGAAATGAGTTGAAGACCTGTCAATCAAACATGCCAAAAGCACTTTTAAGCACTTTAAACCTGTTCTGCGCCCGGCTGTGCCGAGGTAACGCATGCCCCCTGGCAGTTAGCTTGTGGGAGCGGCGCAAACGGTGTGCGCTGGGATAAATCTTAATTGGCTAGTGACACACATGTTCAGCTAATTGCACACAGTTTCAGCCTGTTTACCCGCTGCTTGGCAACGGGCACGCAGTTTGCAGCTTTTAAACACTACTGCTACGGGCAATCTGTCTCACGGCAGCTTAGCTATCAGTACATTTCTGACTATTTTTATTCTTATGTTACTTCAAAATATATGCTCTATTTCATTCCATTTTACAAAAGGGAATACATTTACATTTGTACAATACTGTCTGGGGCTTTTAGTGCTTATTTACAAAAATAAAAAAGGTTGTTGTAGGGGCTCGAACCCTGCCTGCCTACTCATAGGGCGGTACTCTACCACTAAGCTATTATTTCTTGGCTTACTTTGCATATTTAGTTCTTATATCCTTTTCCACTGACTGCTAACTGTGATTGCGCTTAGTAGCACACCCGCACACAGTAGCAAACATTTACGGGTTTAACAAAAAAAAAAAGGTTTTCATTTACTTTTATGACATCTCTTCACTTTATACACTGATGGCCAGTCGGGGCATGTGTTGTATAGTGTGTTTATTCACATTTTCATGGCCTTTCTCGTGGCTGTTTACTTTCAGCCATTCTAGTTTTCCGGGGGCGTGTCCACTTGCAGAGCTTAGCCTACAGACACGCTTCTACTCTCTTACACGGACCGTGTAAGAGTTACTAGTGTGATTCAGCATGCCTCATGCACCTCATGCATATGCATGACATGCTGACATCACACAGTTTAACTGCAGCCTCCGTGTAAGAGTTATAACTCTTACACGGAGGCTTCCTGAATCTGGCCCTATGCCTTTAACAAAACTGTTAAAACAAGATATAGCCTGGAAATGGAACATTAAAGAAAGAAAGAATTTTCATATATTCAACAAAATAGCTGTACTTGCATCAGGTTAAATTATTATGACCAGTGTTAAGATACTATGATATGAATAAGCTTGCAGTAGATACCAGTCAGAATGTGATCATACAAAAGCATATACCAGTTGCATATAGCTAGGAGCATTTACAGATAAAAAATGAAATATGCTGTAATGTGAGTAAAGTGTAAGCTATAGTGTGTGTGTATGTATGTATGTATGTATATATATATATATATATATATATATATATATATACATATACACACACACATATATATATATATATATATATATATATATATATATATATAAATATATATATATATATATATATATATATATATATATATATATATATATATATATATATATATATATATATATATAGTATGTATATACATATATGTGTAAGAAATTCTGTTGAACATATTAATGGTAAAAAGATGTGGATAGAAAATACATACATTTTTGTAAAGTATGTTCAGAAGGTTTTTGAAGAAGGATCTCCAATACTTCAGGGAATGTTCCTGGACTTATTGTAGTATTTTGTGAAAATGATATACAGATGTGTCATGGTTCTGCTCTTCAGGAGTTGATAAGTTGGAGGAATGCTCAAAAGGGATGTCATACAAGGACACTGGAATGAAGTTAAACTGTTGTATTTCTGACTAACTTTCGTTTATAACAATATTTAAACTCAGCATAATAGTACTGTAGTTTATACTGGATGGATTAGCATGTGATATGCTGAATGCCTAAACTTGTTTTCCTGGAAATAACTGCTTTCTAGTATAAAATATGATACTAAATTTATATAATTTAGCTGCCTATTATATGCATAATCATTTCACAGTTTATCTGCAAGGGAGAGCCAACTTTTCTAGTATTGATAGTCATATGGAAATTGTTACATTTATTGTTTTCTCCATTTTTGATGTTTTCTTACTCTTCTCAAATGTTTCTCTCATTCTTTCATGCTGTTTTCCACTCAGTAATTCTCTTGATGATTCTTGCACAATTGATTCCTAAACTCATTTTTATCTAGGAGATGCAGAATATCACACCTTCAGCAGCCTTGGATTCTTGAGTATTTTCTCAAAAAGCCAGTTAAAGAACATGAGGAAACCAAATATAAATATCATGTGAACAGTTAATGCTATGAAGAAAGTGCAGAAGGCAACGAGTTTAGTAAAATGCATTATTTACAATGACTGGTCAGTGCATTCCTTATCTTTCACTCAATAATATAATATATTCTAGTGCATAGAGTGTCATGGTTATGGTGCAAAATTGGAGAAAAGACAGGCTTGTTAAGCACCTTTCTGATATCAAAATAGTGTTCAACAAGATTTTTTTAAACATTCCTCAACACTGAAACTCTTTTCTTGCACTAGAGCATTTGCAGTGGACACTGGCCACCACAGAAGAGTGGTAGGAAGCAGTTAAACATTTCACACTGCATTCATTTTTTTCAAAAGGTCTGAATGATGTATGACATGTTTAGCAGCTGCTCTCTGTATGTGGTAGTGGTATGTGTGTTAAAGTTTTCAATGCTCCAAAATGCACCAAAATACATAGAGCTACTACACTTTTTTCTACAACTTTTGTAGTATATGGAAGCAAGTAAAGCTCCATGCACTCCAGAGAATTATAACTAGGTCTGCCTGATCATATGTGTTCTTGACATGGATGTCAAGATTCAGCTCTTGAGTTTCAATGTTGAAATGACTTTGTTAACACCCATGTCTCAAACACCTAACAATATGGTTACGACTGGAGACCTTTGCCCCACACTAGCTATGTTATAATCAAGGACAGCAGAAACAACCTATACCTATACATTGATGTCTACTGAATGATGAGCCAGCAAGAACTTAACTCTTACTGTAATACTGAGGTTGTCTTTCCCTAAACTATTTGTCTCATTGCCAGAGAAGATCTGGATGGTGTCGCTTCAGATTTCTATAATTGTATTGGTACTGCTCACCAGAATGTGTGATGCCCATTGTGACGACCGTGCCTTGGCCCAGTAATCAAGGAGCCTCAATCCTCACCACTAACACTAGGGAGGTCATCTCATAGAAGAGAGGAAAGGATAACTAATACACACAGTAAAGTACAATTTCCGTTAAGTGCACACAGAGATCACAGTCAGTCTGGGGCGGGTAGCTCCCTTGCTCACCAGGTCCCCAATAAGACTGCCCACTGACACAGCTATAGGGTCCAGGTCTCAGCCTAACTGGGCAAGCTGGAACCTCCAGTACCCTCTCTGTCCAACCAGTGGTTCATGTCCCTGCCAAGTAGCTGACACGACACACACACATACTTTGAGATAAGTATTTATACAACTTCACAGACACTCCTGGGAAAGGCTGCCACAGATTCTTCAGCTGTTCCCCTTTACCCAGGCCATATGGTAGTAATCCCTGCCACCACCCAGCTAATAATATCAGCTACTAAAAGGCCCTTAAAAGGGTGTCCAATTATTATTGTGCAATATTATTATCCAATTGGTAATGTGACTATACAGTCTAAGGCTTGTTGGAAGGGCTTAGACAGTAAACTCTATAAATATATAATGTACTCTAAAGCATAATTTATCTCTACATATACCAGCCACAGGTAGAAGGTTTTAAAATATTTAATAATAATTAAAACACAAAACAAATCGACTACACCACAGAGATATCTAAGAGTTCAGAGATCACACAGAAATGTAAAATAATACAGTAGGACAGGTCTGATTTCAAAGAAAAATACCTAATTAATCTTTACTAGCTTTAACTATTCCTACAAGAAATCAGAGTGCTAGAAACTTACATGTGAGCTTAGGCAGAGTGCTGAGTTAGATATCCAAGATCAAAATGCCCCCAGTCTCTTGTGAGAAATAGTATTTAAACATTACTAACAAACCTGTCTTTAAGGACCTCTCAGATTACATCATTTTTGACACTTGGGTTTTCCCAGTATTCATATTGCATTATCTTAACACCTGGTCTGAGTTCTCAGACCACAAACTGCATTATTAAGCAATCGAACACCTGCTCAGAGACTTACAACAATACAAGGCATTTCACATATACACTCTAGCAGAAACTAGAGCAATAAAGCACATTCCACATCTAAATTCTGGTCATTAACTTTAGCCTTAAAACAATGGGCATGAAACCTTCATCCAGACGCACTGGAGCCAAATTCTAACATGAAAGGGTCACAACATGCTTCACATGGCCAGTAGAGTGCAATGTTGTCACATATTTTGCATTTCCCCATTTCACAGTGTTTTTGTTACACCCAAGAAAACATGCCTGTATTTTACATTTATTTACAAATGCCATAATTATATATCAAATTCTATTTGACTAGGCTGGCAGCCTTCACCCATCTCTCCCCAATCATCACATCTCCCCCCCCCCCCCCGGGGAACTCAAGCAGGTTTTTCAAGTGCCCCTTGAGAAACATTGCTTGAGAGTGTCATGTCTATCTGGGTGTACCTCACCCCATTCCCTGTCTTGAGAACCCATCTGCATTGGCATTGCTACTCCTAGGTAGGAGACCTCTGCCATACCCACCTGACATTTGCTCGGCTTAATGGTCAGTCCTGCCCTCTGTAGTCTGCCCAACACCTCCCTGACATGCTGAAGGTGCTCTTGCCAGGAATGGCTGTAGATAGCAATAGCATCCATGTAAGCAAGAGCAAACCCTCCTGCTCCTGTTAAGATATGATCTACCAGCATCTGGAAAGTTACTGGGGCATTCTTCATCCCAAAGGGCATCTTTGTGAACTCATATAAGCCAAAAGGAGTCACAAAGGCTGACTTCTCTCTAGCACTGAGAGTCAAGGGCACCTGCCAGTAACCCTTGGTAGGATCAATGGTTGTAAGATACTTAGCCCAACCCAGCTGCTCTAGGGCCTCATCTGTCCTAGGCATGGGGTAAGCATCTGCCTCTGTGTGACTATTTAATTTCCTGTAATCCACACAGAACCTGGTGCTGCCATCCTTCTTTGGCACCAGTACCACTGGGGAGGCCCAGGGACTGTTGGAATCCTGAATCCCCCCTAGTTCCAACATCTCCTGTACCTCTTCTCTCAGAGTCTGTTTGACTCTCTCAGGCACCCTATAAGGGGCCTGCCTGATGGACTTTCAGGGTCCTGTATCCACCTGGTCCTGTATCCACCACTCCTGCAACACTGCTTGGATTTCTTGAACCTGGGTAAGAGATAGCTGCTGGGACATTGCTACCCCTTCCACTGAGGTGTCAGCCCGAGCCTCACTGAGGAGATCAGTCACAAGATCTCTCTGACTCCTGCAATCCACTGCAAATGCTCAGCACAAGGGCCTCCCTATCATGGTACGGTTTCATCATGTTAACATGGTACAATTTGTGCCCCTGCCATCTGCCTAGCACTTCCACCATGTAGTTAACATCACTTACCTTTCTTACCACCTTGTAGGGTCCCTCCCAAGCTGCTTGCAGCTTGTTGTATCTGACAGGAATGAGAACCATCACCTGCTGCCATACAGCATACTCTCTAGCTCGAGCATTCCTGTCATACCACACCTCTTTCTGTTGTTGGGCTTCTGCCAGGTTCTCCTGGGCCAAGCCCATGAGTTCCCTGAGCCTTTTCCTGAGGTTCAGGACATATGCCACAACATAGTTCTTGTAAGACTCACTGTCACCATCTCACTCATCTCAAATTAAATCTAGAGGTCCCCTCACCCTATGCCCATACAGCAACTCAAAGGGTGAAAAACCTGTGGATTCCTGGGGAACCTCTCTGTAAGCAAACAACAGATGGGGCAAATATTTGTCCCACTCCCTCTTAAACTGATCTGCAAATGCCCGTAGCATGGACTTGATTGTAGAGTTTAACCTCTCAACAAGACCAATTAGTCTGGGGATGGTAGGGGGTGGTCTTCATGTGCTTCACCCCACAGGACTTCCACAGACAAGCCAGCAGGTCTGACATAAAATTGGTATTTCTGTCAGACAGTATTTCGTTTGGGAATCCTACCCTGCTGAAAATCTCTAGCAAAGCATTTGCTACCTTCTCTGCCTCAATGGAGGACAAAGCCACTGCCTCAGGGTATTGTGTAGCATAATCCACAATCACTAGGATATACTTTTTCCCTGTGAAACTTGGAGTACTCAGAGGACCCACAATATCCATAGCTACCCTCTGAAATGGCTCCTCAATCACAGGCAAAGGCATCAAAGGAGCTCTCACCTTGTCTCCTTCCTTGCTTACCTTTTACCAATGCACACAGGTCCTGCAGTACCCTGTTACATCTCTGGAAATTCCAGGCCAATACAAGTTTTGCATAATACGCCTCTTTGTATGTTTTATGCCCATATGACCTGCAAAGGGAATATCATGGGCTATGGCTAGAAGCTCCAGATGGTAGCTCTAATCACTACCAACTGCTGTACTCTCTCATCTTCTAGCCCTCCTTCAGGGGTCCACTCTCTGTACAGTAACCCTTTGTTCCAATGTACAGATTCCCCCTTCCCTTGAGAATCAGGTGCCTCCTTAGCTACCTGCCTCAGGCCTTGCAATGTAGGGTCTGAGAGATGAGCCTGTCACAAGTCTCTCCTTGTAACCCTTCCCAGCTCCCTTCCACAGGAAGTCTGGCATTCTCTGACAGCGGTGCCTCACTGTCAGCCTGGGTACTACTACTCATCTCTACCGTTGCAGTTACCCTGTTCAAGGGAACATCAGTAACTACAAGCAGCTGTTGCTCACATTCAGTCTCACTGCTACAGCGTAGCTCACTTCCTGAAGTAACCACCTCAGCAGTCCTGGCTGCAAGTATGCAGTCTGTCTGGGTCTCCCCCAGGCTACCAGACTTACATGCTTGTCTCCAAGCCTGACTGCATATAACTGCACAAGCGTGGGGTATTGCACTATGAAAATCATTCCCTATTAGGACATCTGCAGGTATATCCTCAAACACACCTACTTACTGGCTTTCTTTTCCACCCTCCCAGTCAAGGTGAACCCTAGCCAAAGGTATTTGGAATGGGATCCCTCCTAATGCCCTGACTGGAGTAGACTGCCCAGGCAAGTAGAGCTCCTCTGTAACCAGTGCAGGCTTTACAATGGTTATATCAGAGGCTGTGTCTCTCTTAGCAATGGCCTCTTTGCCATTCACTACAATAGGATATAACCTCTGGTGGTAGTTTGGTACTCTTGTTGTCCCAAGACAACCCACTGCTGGCATTTTGTCTTTTCCACTTACGGGCTTCCTCACCTTTGGTTCCCCACCTTGCCTCCGTGGACATCTGTATTCTCTGAACTACACAACAATGTGTTATGTGATGCTGTCATGTAGCAGATGTGCAGAGCTGGTTAATAGGTTTGTGAATACCATTCATGGATCTGCTCAAGGATAGTGGTTTGCTAGCATATGGTGATGCCAAAATGAAAGAAGTGTGCACATTTAGATTCATGGGTTAACAGTAGGCTATTGATTGAGAGGAACATTACTAACCACAATATCCCATATTGAAAGTACCCATTCTTCTTCCTCCTCCTGCTCCCACTGGGGGTCACCACAGACGTTCATCTGTTTCCATTTCTTCCTGTCCTCTGCATCTTGCTCTGTCACAACAACCACCTGCAAGTCCTCTCTAACCACATCCATAAACCTTATCTTAGGCCTTCCTCTTTTTCCTCTTACCTGGCAGCTCCATCCTTCTCCCAGTATACCCAGCATCCCCCCTCAGCACATCTCCAAACCAATGCAGTCTCACCTCTCTGGCTTTGTCTCCAATCTGTCCAACCTGAGCTGACCCTTTAATATACTGATTCCTAATCCTGTTCATCCTCGTCACACCCAGTGCAAATCTTAATATCTTTAACTCTGCCATGTCCAGCTTTGACTCCTTTCTTTTCATCAGTGCCATCATGTTCAACCCGTGTAACATAGCTGGTCTCACGATCATCTTGCAGACCTTCTCTTTCACTCTTACTGGTACTTATCTGTCATAAATCACTCATGAAACTCTTCTCCACCCTGCCTGCACTCTCTTCTTAACCTCTATACCACACTCACTATTACTCTGAACTGTTGATCCCAAGTATTTAAACTCATCCACCTTTGCCAACTCTGCTCCCTGCATCTTCACCATTCATCTGTTCTCCCTCTCATTCACACACACACATATATTCTGTTTTAGTCCTGCTAACCTACATTCTCATCTTCTAGAGCATATCTCCACCTCTCCAGGGTCTCCTCAACCTATCCCCTACTCTCACTACAGATCACAATATCCTCCACAAACATCATAGTCCACAGGCACTCCCCTCTGGTCTCATCTGTCAACCTCTCTGTCCATCACCATTGCAAATAAGAAAGAGCAAGGGCTCAGAGCAGATGCTTGATGTAATACCACCTCCACCTTGAACACATCTGTCAGTTGTACTGCAGACCTCACCACTGTTACACTGTCCTCATACATATCCTGTACCGCTCTTACATACTTCTCTGCCACTCCCAACTTCCTCATACAATACTACAACTCCTCTCTAGGCACCCTGTCATATGCTTTCTCTAAGTACACAAAGACACAATGCAACTCCTTCTGACCTTCTCTATACTTCTCCATCAACACCCTCAGAGGAAACATCACATCTGTAGCGCTCTTTCCTGGCATGAAACCATACTGCTGCTCACTAATCATCACCTCCCTTCTTAACCTAGCTTCCACTAATCTTTCCCATAACTATGGCTGAATAATTTAATCCCTCTGTAGTTACTAAAGCTTTGCACATCACCCTTATTCTTAAAAATTGGTACCAATATTTTTCTTCTCCACTCCTCAGGCATCCTTTCAATTTTCAAGATTTCGTTAACCAATCTGGTTAAAAACTACACTACCATCTCTCCTAAACACCTCCATGTTTCCACAGGTATGTCATCTAGACCAATTGCCTTTCAATTCTTCATCCTCTTCATAGCTGTCCTTACTGCCTGCTTGCTAGTCTGTTGCAATTCCAGATTCAGTATCCTGACATCATCCAACCTTCTCTCACTCATTCTCTTCATTCATCAGCCTCTCAAAGTGCTCTTTCTATCTGTTCAACATGCTCTCCTCACTTTTGAGTACGTTTCCCATGTTATGCTTTACCACCCACACCTGCGTGCTAGCTCGGCCCCTCTGTCTAGCCACTTAGTACAGGTCCTTTTCTCCTTCCTTAGTGTCCAACCTTTCACGCAACTCGCCATACACCTTACCTTTAGCCTTCACTACCTCCCTCTTCACCATACACCCAATCTCCTTATACTGCTGTCTACTGTCTTCATGTCACTAACAATTCCACCACTTCTTCACCAACCTGTACCTCTGTATACAGTCCTGTACTTCCTCATTCCACCACCAGGTCTCTTTGTCCTCCTCCATCTGTCCAGATGTTACACCAAGCACCTTTCTAGCTATCTCCCTTACCATCTCTGCTGTAGTTACCCAGCTCTTTGGTAACTCATCAGTGCCACCCAATGCCTGTCTTAACTCTTCCCTGAACTCCACCTCACAATCACCTTTTTCAACTTCCACCATTTGATCCTTGGTGCTACCCTCACTGTCTTCCTCCTCTTCTTGATCACCAATGTCATCTCACAGACCACCATCCTATGTTGCCTATCTACACTTTCCCCTTTCACCACTTTACTGGCGCCAATCTCCTTCAGAATGGTCCTCTTGCATAGGATATAATCCACCTGTGTGCATCTTCCTCCACTCTTGTATGTCACCCTATGCTCCTCCCTCTTCATAAAATATGTATTTACTTGGCATGACTAATTTATAACTAGTTTTAGACCCCTTTCAGTGATGGATTCAGGGGCCAGACCTGGACTGTATTTATGATTGACCATCCATGCATTCAGGTTATGCTTAAAGAGGGTCAGGGAGCTACTTTGCTTTATATCCAAAGGAAGTTTGTTAAGGGGGATTCTCTGGGATATACAGCTATCTTGCCAGCAGGTCCTATTTATGTTATGGTAGAAGATGAGTTCCCTTGAACAGGTGATTAAGATGTTACTAGTTCTGTGGATGTGCAGTAGGTGACAGTGAACTGGATCCTTTGAGGCTATGCAGACTAGACAGAGATTACCTCTCCAGAGTCTATGGGAAAACAGGAAAAAGACAAAATGCTTTAAGGCTGTCTGAGTAGCTCAAGAAAGACATACACTTGATTACTGTAATGAAAAAAAAATAATTCAGTCTCTCAAGGTCATGTGCTTAGAGAAGTACACAGAGGACATTATACTCTATTAATCACCCCTGGTGATTAGGTAAAAGGATTTCCTAACATTAGTGGATATACAACCTAATTGTCAGTGAAAGTGCTCAGGTCCCTAATGGCTGAGTCAGTTTTGGCTAAAAACATAGTGCTGGTGCTGCATTTCTTGGCATGTAGATTTAGGCTGTGCTCCAGGCACCACTTATTACTGCATACTAGCCCCTCCTAAAAAAAATCTGGTAATCGGATGGTGAAGTAGTGACAACTCCAAACTTGGTCAGCTATAATTTCTTAATGTCAGCCTTAAATTTGCAAAAGTAAATACAAAGACAAGTGGTCCTGGAACTGATCACTGGGGGATACCAAAAGTAAATACTATTTTCAAAGAGAGCATGCCCCCTAAATAATAGAGTTGGCTATACCCATTAGCCATTTGAAACGTACTTCTACAACAGCTATTGTACACTGTATACATAGTTTCATTAAAAGGCCTGCATTATCAGCTATGTGATATACATAATTTAGAAAGATTCAAAAATGGCTTGTTTTGCAAGTCTGTCAATAATACACATATAGAAGCTGTTGTTTTCAAACCATGTGAATGTAAACATAGATTATGTGTTACATACATACAGGGTCATTGATGGCATGAAATGTTAATTGTGTCATTTAATTTTTACTGCCCTAGTAAAAAAAAAAGTACCCTTGTAATCTACTAGGAATGGTACTGAAAATTATATGGGAAATGTATAGACTGCATTTGCTTCACCTTTCAAATGCTAATCAGTGTAAACTAGCTGTAATTTAGTCAATTCAGGAAAGATGTGAAAGGTCAAAACATTTTACCACAGTCAATGGTAGAAAAAGTGAGAAAAGCAATGCTGAAGGATGGAATCACTATTAGACAAATAGTTGTGGTGAGATTTCTGAAGGACAGTATACATCATCAGCTAATGAGAAATTACTTTTAGAACAGTCATTAGATTCAGTTCCAAAGATGCATGACATTTTTAGAGAAAAGATGAAAATGTTTTATTCTTTTACAATATTAGGACATTTGTTACTCAACAGATTTCTTTGCAAGGCACAACTGTCCAAAGCAATGCTGTGCTACAAAATGAGGGAACATCTGTATGATTATAAAAGTGCACCTACATGAACATGCACACACACTCACTAACAAGAAACACTAATAACAGACCATATGAAAAATAATTGCCAGTGGAGGGGAAAAGGTTTGTAGCAACAAGCATGAAACAAAAATACTATTTCCTAGGCAAGAATAATTGTAAGATACAGTTTTGCAAAAACAAGTACACAGTAAAGTAGATATCATTTCATTGCTAAAAAGGTTTCTGTGTGTAACAAGATAACCTAATTGCTCATGAGTGGTGAAGGAAAATACAAAAGGGCAAATAGGTTCATAGGTAGGTACTAGGCTATCAGCCCAAGGGCCTACGTAAGCCTAGCCAACAAGGTTCCCCTGCCTACGCCACCCAAGAAAGTTATTTTCCTGTGCCACTGTCGAGCAGAGACAGAAGTGATCCCCGGAGTGTATTTCCTATTTCCCATCCACTCATCAAGATTTTTCTTGAAGAGTGCTAATGAAGAACTTTGCTTGACATAGATGGGTAGCCTGTTCCAGAGTATGGGAAGTCTCTGGGATAGGAATCTATCCCTCCAGCATGTCCTGTTTATTGTGGTGACAAGGTTTAGGTCCCTAGAACGTGTAGCTCTGAGGGATTGGGATTTCTTTAGGTGTAGCATGTCCAACAGCTCTGGGTTTGACATAGCTTTATATGTTAGGCAGAGATCACCTCTGAGTAGGCGATATGCTACGTAGTAAAGCTGGAGTTTTTTGAGGTGGTCAGTGTAGGGCATTTGTTTAAGTCCAGTAATCCTCTTTGTGAGGTACTTTTGTGGCCTTTCCAGCTATTGCAGATGTCTTGTGAGGTACATTCCAAAAGGGGCGTTGTACTGTATAGTGGGTCTAATGAGTGTTGAGTAGAGCGGAACGATGACCTCTTTTTTCCTGGATGAGAACACTTTTATGATGAGGTGTGCCACATAGAAGGACTTCCTGACTACTGTGGCGATGTGACTATCAAAGGAGAGACTACTGTCCACCTGGGTCCCAAGATCTCTTGTCAAGCATTCGGTGTTAAGTAGATTGCTGCCTATGTGGTAGTTCATGGGTACAGAGGTTTTACCAAAGGGGATGACACTGCACTTTTTGGCGTTGAGCTTGAGGCCATGGCTCTGACACCAGGCTTCTGTCTCAGAGAGGCCCTTCTGTAGGAGGTTCACATCATTTGGGGACTTGACTATGGCTCCTAGTTTGCAGTCATCTGCGAATTTTGTTAGCCAGAGGCCTTCTGTATTAGCCTGTACTTCAGAGAAGTAGATACCAAACAGGAGCGGTCCCAGGACGGAACCCTGTGGTACTCCACTTGTCACTGGTTTGAGGTCAGATTTGGAGTCTGCAACTTTTACAGTGTTGGTTCTGTCAGTGAGCCAGTTGGCAACCCATCTTGTGACGAAGGGATTTATGCCTAGTTTATTGAGTTTAGCTATAATTCTAGAGTGGGGGATGGTGTCGAAAGCCTTGGTGAGGTTAAGATAGGCTGTGTGAACCATCTTACCCTCATCTACGGTTTTGGTGACTGCCTCAAAGAAGTTGATCAGGTTCAGGAGGCATGATCTGCCTTTCACAAACCCAAACTGGGTGGGATCCAGAGTGTGGAGGTTACCAATGTCTTTGTTTATGAGTTCCATGATGGATACGTTCCATGGCTTTGCAGACCAGGCTCGTCAGGCTAATAGGTCTATAGTTCCTGGGATCAGTGGTGGCTCCACCTTTGTGGAGTGGGATAACTGTTGCTGTGCACCATTCAGTGGGCACAAAGCCTGATGTGAGGCCATTATTGAACATGGTCCTTAAGTGGGGAGCCAGTTCATTCTGAAGTTTGTGTAAAACGCAGCTTGGGATATTGTCCGGTCCCATGGATGCTGTGTTTTTGGCTTTAGAGAGTGCAGCTTTCACCTGCGTAGTTGTGATTACAGGGACTCTGCCTTCTTCCTGTATAGATATGGGCCCTTTAAGGGGTGAGGGAGGGGGTAAAGTTAGCACTGAACCTATCTGCCAGGATGTTGGCAATATCAGTTGGTTCTGTAATTTTCATGCCTTTGTGTTGTAACTCAGAGCAGATCTGGGTGTTGCCATTGAGATTCCTGATATAGCTATAGAATGCTTTGTGGTTGTCCTTGGAATTGGTGGCGATTTTATTTTCGTAGCTAGCTATGGAGGATCTTATAAGGGATCTCCGCTTCTTACTGAGGCTGACCGGGGAGCTCCTCCACTCATGGGATTTTACTCTCTTTTGCAACAGTTTCTTCCTTCTGTTGTACAGTTTGTTTATGGCAGGGGACCACCAGATTGGCTTCCTTTTTTTGGAGGATAGCGTCTTGGTTCTGTTTGGGATAGCACGATCCATGCACTCATGTAAGTGCTTATAGAGTGCATTTGTGTAGGATTCAGCAGTTGTAACTGTATTGTCCATCTGCATGGGTGTCATGAAGTTCACTACTTCTGTCTTAAGAAGCATGAAGTTGGCTTTGGAGAAATTTTTTACTGTGGTTTCCTTAATGGGGGGTGGGGATGGGATGTAGATATCAAGGGTGATTAGCTTATGGTCGGATCGGACCAACGAGGAGTTGACTTCAGGTGTGGAACACCGGTCACTCATGTTGGTAATGACTAGGTCTAGGATATTGTTGCCCCTGGTGGGGGTGTGGATAAGTTGATCCAGGACATTGGAGTTTATGAATTCCAGAAAGTGTTGCGCTAAGGAGTTGGTACGAGTAGTTTTCCCAGTTAATGGTGGGGTAGTTGAAGTCACCCATTATTAGGGTGTTTGGTTGAACCCTAATATTTTCCAGTACATCAAGAAAAGAGGAGTGGGAATCCTGGGGCATGGTGGAGGATCTGTAGCAAGCTACAATTTGGATTGCAATTTTGCCAAAAGTTAGTTGCACTTGGATAACCTCGGATGCATTATGCTGAGCAACTAGCCTGGAGGTATCTTAGTACTTCCTATAAACAACCCCCACTGAGACTTTGTGTAATCTGACCTGCAGTATGCTAAAAGGCTCTTTGAAAACCTTGCCTCTAGGTGAACATGTGACTTAGAGTACTAAAATGTAAACACACTCCTCTAGCAAAAAGTCTGAGATAATGCCCCTTTAAAATGCGGGTAACCACATATACAAATGAAGGTAAACAGTCTGATAAAGCAATTTAGAAATGCGTATATTTTGCACTGAGACATTAACCCTGGAATTCTGGAGTGCAACTAAAATGTTGAGTTACAGGAGACAGGTTATGAAAACGTGTCATGATGTGCTACTTTCATATACAAGCTTCGGCGATGCATGGAGTACCTATCCCTCTGGCTTTGAGAATACTTGCCACATTGACCTTTGAGTGACCATTGGGGAATATGGTAGCCACATCTCAGGTATCTGCCTCAACTATACTTCACCTATTCCACAGTGCCATTCTACACCATGTGGGGCAGTATACATGGTTTTCATATACAACAGAAGAGACAGCCACACCATGCAAACTTTTTATGCCAGTGTCAGTGTCACAACAGGTAGCAGACTCACTTTTGGTGCAGAAAGCCTTGGGTTCGATTCCCACACAAAGTAGATGGATTGCTGACACTGTAGTACAGCATAAGCAGGGGGTGCTGCACTCTTGAGTGTGTCGTCCTTTGGATGAGATGTTAAACCGGAGTTGGAGGTAGCTTTGGCTGTGCTCTTACTGATATATTACTGCACATGCTTTAATCCAACATCTGTCATCTGTTATGTGGGCTAGAGTGTACGACTTCCATGTACGGTACTTCCAGAAGATCTACTGAGGCAGAAGTACACATAGTTGTCAGGACCTGTATCACCTCTTTATACAATGCACACACAGCCAAGGCAGTGGGAATTGTTAACACTGTACACAAATCTATATATCCCACCACAGGGCCTTGGGCTATAGAGTTACACACAAAATTACTATATTTTGGTTTCTGTGAATTGGTTGTGCCACCTTGGAATACTAAATCAAGTTTTTGTAACATTTGCAAATAAATTAAACTATCACGTTTCAAACTTTGATATAGCCTCTCTCACTGGTGTAATTCACACTTTGATATATTCCTATCTCGTTATGTATATCATGGATGTACACTGTTTACTGAGTTCTAAAAATATAGTGGCCTGCACTTCAGTCATCCTATGTGGCAACAAGTAACACACAGCTCAGTCTGTAGGCCAGACTGAGAAGTTTGGTATTGCAATTCAGTGACACCAGTAGCTGAGCTTCAGTATATCTGTTTAGCAGTCTGTAACACTAGGCTTATTTTTTATAAAATCATGATAAGACCAGTATTAGAATATGGCACAGTGTTCTGCAACTATTCACTTAATGATTTGGATATGATGGAGGGTACATAAACTGTATACAAAAGTAAAGATGAGGTTGAAAAATAAACCTTACAGGAAAGATTAATGGAATTAAGATTATATTTAATATACTGTAGACTGATGACAAGAGATTTAATATGGGTATATAGGATCATAGCAGGTTACTAGGCTATTGGCCCTGAGGTCCTTATAAGCCTAGCTAAGAGTTTAGCCCATGTTTAGACAAGTCAGCACCCAAAGCCCCTGTCCAGCAGAGACACAGCTGGAATCCCAGGGGTGGATTTTCTGTTTCCCATTCAGTTAACCAGGTTGCACTTAAAAAGGGATAATGAGGTACTCTGCTTGATGTGAGAGGGAGTCTATTCCACAGATGGGGGACTCTCTGGACACAAATCTGTCTTGCCATCAAGTCCTGTTGATATCACAGACCAGGTTGAGGTCGCCCATATGGATTGCTCGAGTTTAGCATGACTTACAGATATGCAGCAGTCCCATCAAGGCAGGCTCTGAGATTGCTTTGTATGCCAGACAAAGATCACCTCTGTGGAGTCTGTATGAAACTGAGTAGAAGGACAGAGCTTTTAGCCTATCTGTGTTGGGTATATATTTAAGGACTTGGATTCTCCTGGTGAGGAACATCTGTGATCTCTCTAGCTGCTGCATGTGGTTTGAGAGGTACATGCCAAAGGTGGCATTGTACTCAATAATTGGCCTTATAAGTGAAGAATACAGGGATGTTATGACCTCTTTGTCCCTGTATGAGATACTCCTACTTATGAGGTGGGCCATGTAGAAAGCTTTCTCTACAATGGAAGCAACATGGTGGTAAAAAGTGAGGTTGCTATCAACCTGGGTACCCAAATCCCTCACTACTGATTGTGTACTTAGGACATTGTTATTAATGTGATAATATTTGGGGACATAACTCTCCCCAAAGGAGATGATGATGATGATGCATTTTTTGGCATTCAGCTTGAGGCTGTGTTTCTGGCACCAGCCATTTGTCTGGGTGAGACCCTCTTGGAGGACATCCACATCACTTGGGAAACTGATGACTGTGCCCAGCTTGCAGTCATCTGCAGACTTGGTTAGCCATAGCCCACTGGTTTTGTCCTGCACCTCAGAGAAGTATATCCTGAATAACAGAGGCCCCAAGACTGATCCCTGGGGTATGCTTCTCGTTATGGGTCTACTGCTTCAGGTGGCGTCCCCTATTTTGATTAGGTGGGTTCTGTCAGTGAGCCAGTTTGCTACCCATCTGGTAACATATAGGTTGATGGCTAATTGAGACAGTTTATCTACTATGCCTGAGTGGGGAAAAATATTGAAGGCTTTGGCCAGGTCAAGGTAGGCGGTCTGCACCATCCTCCCCTCATCCATGGCTTTGGTGACTGTCTCAAAGAAGTCAACCAGATTTAACAGACATGACCTCCCCCTGACAAAGTCAAACTGTGTGGGGTCGGGTGTTTGGAGGTTGCCAATGTCCCTGTTAATGAGGTCCATGATAATCCATTCCATGGCCTTGCAGGTCAGGCTAGTTAGGCTGATGGGTCTATAATTTCCTGGATCGGTGAATGCTCCATCATTGTGTAAAGAGATGACAGTGGCTGTCCTCCACTCAGCTGGGATGAAGCCGGTACTCAGGCTTTGATTGAATTGGGTGCCTAATGGTGCTGCAAGTTCATGCCCAAGTTCATGTAGGATGCAGCCTGGGATGTTATCGGGTCCCATGTAGGCTGCATTTTCTGCCTTTGAGAGGGCAGTGATGACCTGTTCCCTAGAGATAAGGGGTGGGGGGCAGGTACTGGGGTGTCCTGATTTACTGATGGGGGAACAGAGGGGAGAAGTTTTTGCTAAATCTGTCAGCCAGTAGATTGGCGATATCTACAGCATTTGTGTATGTGGTGTCCTTGACCAACAGTTCTGAAAAGATCTGGGTGCTTCCTTTGAGATTGCGGACATATGTGAAGAAGACCTTATAATTGTCTTTAGTAGAAGTGGCCAATTTGGACTCGAAGTTGGCTTTTAGGATTTCACTAGTGCTCTTAATTGTTTGTTCAGGCTAAGGAGAGATTGCTTCCAATTGGGCACCTGCTTCTTCTTGGTCCTGAACAGCAATTTTTTCCTTTTGTTATATAGTTTATTTATTGCAGATGTCCACCAGACAGGTTTACTCTTCCTTGCAGGGGATGATTTTGCCCTGTCAGGTATTCCTGATTCCATGCATATATATAAATGCTCATATAGTACTTTGGTGTAGATTTGGACACTGGTGCCAGTTCCTACAATGGGGGAGGGAGCTTGAAGCTGTTTATACCATCCCTCAGGAGGTTGTAATCAGCTTTGGAGAAGTTTTTTGTTTGACCCTAGCTGGGGGGGGGGGGTCAGGAGAGATGGTGATTTCGAAAGTGACCACTTTATGATTGGATCTTACCAGGGAGGATGATTCCATAGGGGTGCTGCAGTGGTTACTCATGTTGGTTAATACCAAGTCCAAGATATTATCACCTCTTGTGGGAGTATCGACTAGCTGTTTCAAAGCATTTGCAGTGATGAAATCGAGGAATCTCTGGGCATTTGTGTTCTGGCATGAGTAGTTTTTCCAATCTATGGTCGGGTAATTAAAGTCACCCAGGATCAGGGTAAAGGGTTGAATCTTGATAGATTTGTAGAGGTCCAAATAGGTGGAGTGGGCATCTTGAGTCAAATTTGGGGTCCTGTAGCTAGGTATAATTTGAATAGGGGTGTTGTCAACAGTTAACTGCACCTGGAGTGTCTCCTGTGTGTCATACTGTTTGACCAGCCTGGAGGTGTGTGTGTCTTTAATATATATTGAAACTCCATCTCCTTTGGCTTTGCTGCCCACAATTTGGGGTCTGCATGTATGATAGGATGAGTAACCAGGTAAGGCTGGAGTGCTCTCCGCAGCTTTGAACCAGGTTTCTGTGACTGGACAAATGTCAGCATCTTCAAGGGTTGAGTGCTTGCAATGAGTGCAGTTTCATATTTAGACTCCTAGTGTTTAGCAACATGACCTTTAATTTGCGTTTTGTTGAAATTTTTATGTTGGTAGTATCAACCTCATGACTTTTCGTAAAAAAAGGCACTATGGAGGAGGCAATGGCCTTTGTCAGAAGCCTGAAGGCCAAGTGAGACAGATGCAGGCCATCTCTAGCAAAGCATTGTGGTCTGTAGATCATATCTTCCCAGGCTGTCAGGTACTGGTTCCCCCTGAAATGACACCAGAAACTAAGCCAGTTGTTAAAGTCAATAATTTTCAGTTTGTATTGAGGCATCATTCTGGGTGACGGTAGAATGCTGCCTACGGACATGCCTTCCTGGGACACATATTCGGCGAGCTCAGTCATGTCTCTTTTCATGTAGTCCAGGGAGGTATGTCTCAAGTCATTCATGCCAACATGGTCTATGACAGAGTCATAGCAGTACCTGTTGTTGAGAGACTTGAGTGTGTGTGTGATATGGCAGATTCTGGCACCCGACAAACAACTAACCGTGACTTTCTCTGTATCCAGCCTGGTGAGAGGCACATCTAAAAGGCATATATAAAATATTAAAATATGCAGTTAATAACTATGTTAGTTATGGAATTAGTGGAACATTAGAGAAATACAAGGGATAATAATAATAATAATAATCTATTATTGAATAAGGAAAGATATAGAACCAGTATTGAGGAACTACTTCTAACTTAGATTCTCTAGAGTTTGTAATAAAATGCCATTTTTTTATAAAGCAATCAGAAAGTCTATGTGCATTTACAATCACACTTAATAATTTTCTTGGTGTAAAGGTATATGAAACTAGATTATCTAGAACTGATTCACTGCAGGTCTTGAAACATTTCATTCAAAATGGCAGCTCACAAATAATTAATACTCCAGTCAGGCACTGTGGTAAGTGTTAAGGTGCCTTAGTGGAACCACCTCTCATTCAATGAGTCACTGCCTCCAGTAATCTCATATTACAGTAATAGTTGGGAGATGAAAGGCTCTGAAGTGTCTCAATTTGGCCTGGACATTCCAACTTATGTTGCAAATCAACTTGCTTTTCCTGCATCCCAATCTGCATACTGCCAGTCCTTAATCCCTGCTTATGCAACTAACCTTCCCAGCTAGTTAAGCTGGGCAGCAAAGAAGTAGCCAGCCCAACTGTACATCACTAGTCTTGTTTTTCTTCTTGGGAACCTGCTTGGCTTCTCCTCTTCCTGACTCTTGCAAGGGTTTTTGTACTTTGTTTCCAATTTTTATTCTAAACTAACCAGTGTTCACATTGCTTATTAAACTAAATTAGTTTTGTTCCACTGATATCTGCAGGAAGTAAGTAGTGCCTTTCAAGTTTGGAGTCTAAGTTGAAACTTGGAAAAGAAACAAGGCTCTCTGAACTGCCTTTCTGTACAATTTGCTTCATCTCACCCTGATGTGTATGTTTACAGGGGCACTGCAAGAAGAGGTAGTGACCACCGGAGGCATAGTTTAAATTTAAGTTGTCATTCAGCTACGATATAGAAATGAAAGAAAAACCCAGCCAAGATACAGTTTTCACTGTGTGGTATCTTAAACCTTATGTAATGAAGGCCCTGCATGAAAACTCTAGTTTGGTAGAGTTTTTCTTGCAGTTTTTACTGAACTGTTTGTCTCTGTGACCTTTTTCCTTAGAGTTAACACCTTTACCTCTTTATGCAGGACAGTCCCTATGTGGGCAGTTGTGTCCTATGGAAAAAATATGAAAAATGGTAAACATCCTGAGATTTTAGGGTAAAAATATTTCTCAAGTTTCTAGTAATAGGTGCATAAAAGACTAACTTTATATCTGAAACACAATATTGCATCCATCAACAGAAACAACTCAAATTTTGTAAGAGTGAACTTTTATTTTGGCAAAAATGTGAAGTCCAGTCTTTTGCTCTGGTTACAAGCATTGTTTGTCCTGTAAAATCTTGCATTGCCATAAAAAATGTCCCAGTTTGGATATTTGAAAAGGTGACAATCTGATTTTCCCCTTTGGTTAGGATATAGGCGAGTGTAGTAGCTGACCATGCTTCACCATTGCTATATGTGTGTGTTAATAAAATGTTAATGATGGAGGATGTTAAACAGATAGTATTCAGTAGTATATTACAGAAAAAATACACTTACATTACAACATAGTTACAGTGCTTAGCAACCTTCAAGCTTTTTCCCCTGGATAAAAATTTGGATATTAATGTAGGCTTGTACCTGAGATTTTTGGCAGACTAGAGAAACTGGCAAGGTAGAACAGTGGTAGAAGGCTTTTTGTTTTCTTCAGTCCACAATCATAAGCGTAAGCAGGAGCTGTCACTGATCCTTGCTGTTGCATCAACTGCTTGGTGTTGCATTAGTACTAGTTCAGATTTCCCCTTAACACTTTCCTACTGAATCTGCAATAGCTCTTTGGTAATGAAATTACTTCACTTCCTCAGTGGTGGGAAGAGATTGAAAACAGCGGAAGTATATGTGCATCTCAGCACTTGTTGCATTTTAATGCACTTCACCTTTT
The DNA here is from genome assembly GCF_019279795.1 of Protopterus annectens. Taxonomy (NCBI): domain Eukaryota; kingdom Metazoa; phylum Chordata; order Ceratodontiformes; family Protopteridae; genus Protopterus; species Protopterus annectens. Next base: position 7,423,641 of record NC_056725.1, read on the forward strand.
CCTATGAAAACTCCGAGACTGATTAGGCTTCCACTGAAGTTCTTTTTAGTAGTGGTGTAAAGTACAGTGGTGGAACCAGTGATAGAGACAGAATAGCTGTAAGGTGGTTTGCATTTAATGTATGTTGTTAATGCAGCCTAATTGCTAAATAACATGAAATAGGGCATCTTTGTACCTTTTAATGGATGCAGCCAAGGAGTACAAGTGTATTTTCTCTGTGTGGGCAGGTGAATAATACTGCAGCAATTGCCTCATCCCAGTGTCCTAAGGATAAGGAAGAGCAAAATGAAAAATAAAGCTGTCTGTGAACACTAATGAATCGGAGCGGATGTTTTGCTACAGTGTTCGGTGTTTGAGGACAGATGGGACATAAGCAAAGTCCTAGTGGAGATGCCAGAGCTTTAATCTCATAGGTAAAAGTGGTTGGCTCATAAGAGATGGTTACTCGTGACATGGCTGCATTATGCTTGAACATTTTATTAGATTTTTTCTTTTTTCGCTGTTTATTCTGTTCCATCCCTAAAGCAGTGACGCCATAATATTGCCTACAGTTTGTATTACCTTTGCTAGTAATACAGTGATACTGTACCTTATTCAGCTGTTCTGAGCCACTATTACAGTTGATACTGAGTGCAGATTGGCTAACAATGTTTTGATGTTATTGTTATGCCATCTGTTTTGAGTTGAGTATATTCTTCTTTAATTTGAACAGTCCTTGTAAGGCTATGTTAAATTTAAGCATTGTTTCTGACCATTATAACAGTTATTAGTAACTTATTTGCTTGTATTAAAAGCAGTCTTTATCTAAGCTTGATATAAGTGGTATTTGCAGACTTGTTTTGCCCTTCCATTTGGTCTTTCACAAGTAATCCTTTTGTAATACTACTTTTTGAAGAGGTGTGGAGTGGTCAGGCTGTTGTAAGTAATACTACATGGCAGCAGTGGTATATAAGAGTGTAATAAAACTGAACTGTACTTGACTAAATAATGGCAGTTAACCAGCAGCTGGCACCTTGAATGGCCAGCCTGCTCACACCAGGATCTTGTGTAATGTCATAATATGACACTTTTTATATAGAGCATTTTTCTGATAGTGTAGTGTGATTTTACTTTCTGTATTGTTAGGGAAAGCCTTTGTTTGGGGCAGATGTTCACTTCTGGTTACTTTTTATTACCCCACTGGATCCTCACCTCAGTTCCACTACAATGAAATAGATTAGAGTAATGGTATCTATTACTCTAACAACTTAATTTAAAAACTGGAAGTAAGTCTTTCCTGATTGGAAGAACTACTGCCTTGCCAAATTCCATAAGTTAAGTAAATGGTCTAGTGAATATGTAGAAATTGGTGTATGGCTGGAATTTTATTATTGCTATGTACAGATGTGTACACTAACTTTTTGACAAGAGGTTTTTGAATGCAATCAACTGATAGCTTCAAACAAAAAATATTTGTAGACTGTGCAGATATGTTTTTTTCTTGTGACTTAAAAGAAGAAGGTTGCTCATCAAATTATATTATTCAGTTGTGAATTCAGGAATTTGCAAAAGGGGAGGGCACATAGTTGACTACTAGGGTGAGAATGGGAAAGTAGGACCCTGGGTTTGGTGGGTGTGGAAAGATTACCTTAAGAAGCTCTGACATCACATTTGAAAAGACAGCAATACACATTTAGATGCACATGATCTTGCTGTGGATGTGATAGTAAGAAGAGGTAATTCCTCTGTACCACACAACACATGTACCACATGTATGAATATTTTCAGTGCATGTCTGGAATTGATGATTGGTTGCTTATATCATGTCACAGTTTCCTTCCATGGCATAGCTGGCATATGTACTGTTGTAAACTAGGAAAGAGTCCCACTGATGGTGATATCAGCCATAGTGAAAGATGTAAGTTGTTGTTTGTCTTTCGGCTAACCGGGGTTAGGGGTCGCCACAGCGAAACTCCGGTCCGCTAATGATTGGCAGTTGTTTTTTATGGTGTCGATTTGCCAGCCCGGCGCCCAACCTTCAACGAAGGCACACCCATTCAACGCATGTCTTTCGAACGTCCACTCGACCGCGGGGAGGACATGCAGACTCCACACAGAAGGCACTCCCAACCAAAGCCGAGAATCAAATGGGAGAACCTCTTGCTGTGAGGCAACAATGCTACCGCTGCACCACCGTGGAAGTACACAGTGAAAGATGTAAGTATTTTTTTGAAAGTAAATAATTTATGTGGAAACAGTGAAGTAACACATAAAGTAAGGAAGTAGAAATTATAAAAAAAAATCACAAAAAAGTAAATACTCAGTTTAGTCACGTGGAATATATTAAAACAATTGTAACCATTGTAGAATTTTAGGTAGGATTGTAAGTCAAAAGCTACTTTATTGTACTGTAACATAAAACATAAACTGCAGGCACAGAGGTTTGGATAAATTAGTAAAATCCTCATTTAATTGAGGTACCAAATAATTAAACTCATGAAGCTTTCCTAAGCAGGCCGTAATGTTTTGGGTAGTTTTTTCAGTGGTTTTATGCACTATTTGTTATCCCTGTTAGAAGTCTTTTAATAACAGAGGGACCTACTGTACCTTTTCTCTCCTTTCAACAAGTTCTAGAATGGGTGGGGGAGGGGGGAGGCAGTGCTTGTCTCCAGGAGTTCAAAAATACCAGTGTTGGTTGTCTTTTTTCTTAAGTCAAAGTCCTTCGGTACTTGAAATTTTTTTCTTTAACTTCAGTGTATTCCAATTCATGGTCATCTGAATTTTAATAATTTTCTCTTCCAAACACGACTTCCTTGACCGTGAACTTCTGTCATACCTAACTTGCACTCAGCTTGGACTGCAGTCACCCCAGCCTCAGCTTTGGGTAGTTTTCCTGATTTGGGGAATACTTTCTACAATTGCAATTGATAACTGGAACAATTTGTAGCATTGACCATTTTTGGAATGGAATATAAACTGATATTTTCCAATACAATGGCTACTGTCCTGTTTTCCACTGTTGCTAGCAACTTAAATGCAGCAGTGTTACATTATCATTTAGCAGGATTTTAAAGAATTCAGCTGGTGTTTCAGCCTCATTAGCAATGCTTTCTAGTGTCCATTTAACTTCAGGATGTTTGGCTTTAGTTAGAGAACACATCATTGTATGTGTCAGTGATGTTGGTGTCTCCCTTGTCAAATTAATATATTATCTGTGGAGCATCTGACTTCAGTGATGGTACTGCTCTGACTGAATTCTGTATTTTTATTTCTATACCATCAGAGGATGATTAGCTGAGAAGGACAATGTCTGCAGAACTAGACTATGTAGATGTTTCAGCTGTCATACATGATAAGGAATCATTCCTTTTAGCTCTCAGAAATATTCTATACAGCAGAAAACCTTTCACGATGTTTAATATAAATGAAAGCATGCATCTACAATAATGTAATTTGCTCTGTAGCAAGCAGACAAAGTAAACATTAGAAAATGGGCTTAAATAATCTAGCAACCTGACTGGCAATCAGCATTCTCTTACTGTACCTTAAGGTTTAGGTTAAGAGGTCCTAATGGAGAGATGAAAGGGGATCCTAATGGAGAGATGAAAAGTCAGCAAGGAAAGGAGAGTAGTACTGCTGAAATTGAATTCATCCTCAAGTCTTGGTGAGTACCTTTGCAAGGTGGACTCTGTTTTTTCACCAAGGCGACACTGATATATAGACTGCATTTATATAGCATATATCATGGACAGAAGTAAGTCAAAAACAAAAAAAGATAGCTAGGTGCAAAAGTCCCAGGATAAAAAAGTGCCCAATCCTGGTAGGCGCACTGGTGCCAGGACTGGAAACAAATGACAGTGTAGAATCCTCAAAATACGGAAACATTCCTACAATGGGGCCAGGCCAGGCCCGGCCCAGGGGGAGGATGGACCCCTGTTGTAGAAGGAAGTAGCAGTCCACAAAGATCACAAAAATTGATAGGCCAAAGAACAGCCTTAAAGACGATAGAGTGGACTATTGAGGATAAGAAAGAAATTATGAATTGTTACTATTATGTAAAAAACCCAGAATTTCCAGGCATAAGATGTACAGAATGATTGAGAGAAATTAGAGGAAAGAAAAATACTTCCGCAGGAAAAGCTATCAGAAGCTTCAAATAAAAATTTGCCTTCATTAATACAACAGATTTTTGAAAAACAGTATATAGCTCAAGAAACTGTGATCTGAGGAAGTGCGAAAATATAAACAACAAAATCTAGAGATATTTGAAGAATATAAAAAAGAAATCTGGACATGGGAAAGAAAGAGAGACTTCATATGGTGCAATATTTATGCAAAGGAGAAAGCCAAGTTAACTAATATAGAGAAGGCAGTCTCAAAGATATTCATAGGTTGGTACGAGGCTATCGGCCCTAGGTCCTATACAAGCCTAGCCATATCAATTCCCTGACTATTTCTACCCAGAATATTTAGTTCCCTGGTCCCCTGTCTAGCAGGGTGACTGACGTGATCCCTGGGGTGAATTTCCTATCTCCCGTCCAATCGTCAAGGTTCCTTTTAAAGAGGGCCAAGGAGGTGCTCAGCTTGACATGTATGGGCAGTCTATTCCAGAATCTGAGGAGTCTCTGGTCGGGAACCTATCCCTCTGGCATGTTTTGTGCATTGTGATGATCATATTTAGATCCCTGGAGCATGTAGCTCTGAGGGATTGGGATTTCTTTAAGTGTAGCATGTCCAACAGTACTGGGTTTGACATGGTCTTGTATGTTAAGCAGAGATCACCTCTGAGTAGGCGATATGTGACAGAGTATAGCTGGAGTATTTTTAGACAGTCAGCATAGGGTATCTGCTTTAGGCCTGTGATTCTTTTAGTGAGGTATTTCTGTGGCCTTTCCAGTTGTTGCAGATGTCTTGTGAGGTAAATACCAAATGGGGCATTGCACTCTATAATGGGTCTAATGAGGGATGAGAACAGTGGGACAATGACCTCCTTTTTTCTGGATGAAAAACCCTTAGTGATGAGGTGTGCCACATAGAAGGATTTCCTGACTGTTGTGACTATGTGGTTATCAAAAGTGAGACCTTTAAGTCCCTTATCACACTTTTTAGTGTACTGCCACTTATGTGGTAATTCATGGGTACATGTTTTTTCCCAGAGGAGATAACTGTACATTTCTTGGCATCGAGCTTGAGCCCATAGCTCTGGCACCAAGCATCTGTTTCTGTAAGGCCCTTTTGTAGAATATCCGCATCATTTGGGGATTCAATAATGGCTTCCAGTTTGCAGTCATCTGCGAACTTTGTTAGCCAGAGTCCCTTAGTGCTGGCCTGTACTTCAGAGAAGTAGATGCCAAACAAGAGCGGTCCCAGGACTGAACCCTGAGGTACTCTGCTTGTCACTTGTCTGGAGCTGGATTTTGAGTCGGCTACTTTTACAGTGTGGGTTCTGTTAGTAAGCCAGTTGGCAACCCATTGAGTGACGTAGGGATTAATGCCCAGCTTAGTAAGTTTATCTAGGATTCCAGAGTGGGGGATGGTGCTGAAGGCCTTGATGAGGTCCAGATAGGCTGTGTGGACCACCTTACGCTTGTCCACGGCTCTGGAGACTGATTCAAAGAGAAATACAGGCAAAGGCATTCAGATATGGAAAAATTTCACAATAAAAAGTTAATATCACAAAGATGTAATGTGGAAAAGAAGATTAGTAAATCAGAAGTTAAAGAAATAGAAGTTGAAGTTATGGAGTGCCTGCGAAGTGAAGGATTTAATGTAGAAGGTCTAACACAGACTACATCACAGCATGATGGAGTGAGTCACCAGAATAAGGAAAAGCAAGAAGATCAGGAAACACGTGAAGAAGAAATATGGACATGGGGAAAGGAAAAGAGATTTAATATGGTGTAATATTTATGCAAAGGACAAAGCAAAACTAACCAATACAAAAAGAGCAACACCAAAGATATTTGAAGAGGAATACAAAGGCATTCAGATATGGAAAACTTTACAATACAAAAAATAAGAAGACTAAGCGGTAATGTAGAAAAGTAGATTAGTAATGGAGAAGTCAAAGAAATAGAAACCGAGGTTATGGAGCACCTGCAAAGAGAAGGATTCAGTGTAGAAAATCGAATGCAGAAAGCCCCACACCAGGATAGAGCAATGGATATCCAAATTACAGGGAAACCAGTGGAACAGGAAGCAATTGGTCAGGTTCCATATTAAGATATTTTGGAGCCTTCCACAGGAAACCAGTATAAACATTCACTTGAAGCTAGACAGCAAGGAAAGGAATAGGAAACTGTGGAAACTCTGATGCAGTCAATGTTGAGGAGTGATAGGACAGTGAGTTTCCATATGACAGAGCAACAGATGGCACAGGATGAAACTGAAGAGAAAGTGCCATAGGAAGATGCAATAGAACTTTCTATAGAACACCCGCAGGAAATGGAAAACAAGGGATGTGCCCTCAGTTTGGAAGAAAATGAGCTAAACGAAGAGTTGCTTGATTTAATGGACATGGATAGATATATTAAGATCAATGAGAGAAACAGACTGCAGAAGGTCAATAAAACCAAAAAGTAAGAAGTCTGATAAAACAAAATGTAGTAATTAGAACTATCCATAGAGATCCATGTGATATAACAGAAGTAAATAGGATATACTACTGTACTGCTAAATTAATAACTGATAAAGTTCTACCACAAGATCACAGGGTAGTGAGGGAAAGGAAGGGGAGAAATCGAATACTATCATGGAAGTATCGAATAGAGAAAACTATAAAGCAATTAAGACAAGAAGTGTCACTGTTAGAAGATTATAGAAGAGGGAATAGATCAACAAAAATCCTAAGAAAGATAGATGTGATTAAAGCAATGCACAGTATTAGAACAGACCAGGATCTATCATGCACTATCGCAAATAACAAACTAAACATTTCAACACAGGCAGAAAAACTTAGAAGATACACGGATAAATATAAGGGAAAAGTACAAAATAAGCAATTTATTGATGACCCCAAAACGTTTTATAGAGAATTATGAAATAAGGTAAAAGGAATTGAAAGACTGCCAAAAAAAGAGGAAGTAGATACATTTTGGAGAAGTATCTATGAAGATCTTGTGAAACATAACAAAGATGCTAAATGGATAGAAGAAGTAAAAGAAAGAATAAGAAGTTTAAAGGTACAGGATATGAAATGGGATGAAGTAACAGCCAGAGAGATTTAAACAAAGTTGAGAAAAGCCTCTAACTGAAACACCTCAGGCTCACATGCAGTACCTAACTTTTGGTTCATAGGTTAGTACTAGGCTATCGGCCCTAGGGCCTATACAAGAGTAGCCATAAAAATTCCCTGGATATTTCTTCCCACAATATTTACTTCCCTGGACCTCTGTCTAGCAGGGTGACTGACGTGATCCCCGAGGTGAATTTCCTATCTCCCATCCAATCGTCAAGGTTCCTTTTGAAGAGGGCCAAGGAGGTGCTCTGCTTGACATGTATGGGAAGTCTATTCCAGAGTATGGGGAGTCTCTGGGTAAGGAACCTATCCCTCCAGCATATTTTGTTCATTGTGATGACAAGGTTTAGATCCCTGGATTTCTTTAAGTGGAATATGTCCAACAGCTCAGGGTTTGACATGGCCTTGTATGTTCATCAGAGATCACCTCTGAGTAGATGATATGCCACAGAGTATAGCTGGAGTTTTTTTAGATGGTCAGCATAGGGTATCTGCTTTAGGCCTGTGATTCTTTTAGTGAGGTATTTCTGTGGTCTTTCCAGCTGTTGCAGATGTCTTTTGAGGTACATACCAAACGGGGCGTTGTACTCTAAAATGGGTCTAGTGAGGGATGAGTACAGTGGGACAATGACCTCCCTTTTTCTAGATAAAAAGCCCTTAGTGATGAGGTCTGCCACATAGAAGGATTTCCTGACTATTGTGGCGATGTGGTTATCGAAGGTGAGACCACTGTCCTCCTGTGTCCCTAAGTCTCTCATCACACTTTTGGTGTTTAGTGTACTGCCACCTATGTGGTAATTCATGGGTACATGGTTTTTCCCAAAGGGGATAACTATACATTTCTTGGCATTAAGCTTGAGCCCATGGCTCTGGCACCAAGCATCTGTTTCTGTAAGGCCCTTTTGTAGAATATCCACATCATTTGGGAATTGAATAATGGCTCCCAGTTTGCAGTCATCTGAAAACTTTGTTAGCCAGAGTCCCTTAGTGTTGGCCTGTACTTCAGAGAAGTAGATGCTAAACAAGAGCGGTCCCAGGACTGAACCCTGAGGTGCTCCACTTGTCACCTGTCTGTAGCTGGATTTGTGGTCAGCTACTTTTACAGTCTGGGCTCTGTCAGTAAGCCAGTTGGCAACCCATCAAGTGATGTAGGGGTTTATGCTCAGCTTAGTAAGTTTATCTATGATGGGGGATGGTGTCGAAGGCCTTGGCGAGGTCCAGATAGGCTGTGTGAACTGCCTTACCCTCATCTATGGCTTTGGTAACTGATTCAGAGAAGTTGATCAGGTTCAGGAGGCATGATCTGCCCTTCACAAACCCAGACTGGGTGGGGTCCAGAGTTTGGAGATTACCAATGTCTTTGTTTATGAGTTCCATGATGATACATTCTATGGCCTTGCAAACCAGGCTCGTCAGGCTAATGGGGCGATAGTTCCCAGGGTCCATGGTGGATCCCCCTTTGTGGAGTGGTGTAACTGTTGCTGTGCACCACTCAGTGGGTACAAAGCCTGATGTGAGGCTGTGATTGAACATGGTGCTTAGGTGGGGGGGCCAGTTCATTCTGAAGTTCATGTAGAACGCAGCCTGGGATGTTGTCCGGTCCCATGGATGCTGTGTTCTTGGCTTTGGAAAGTGCAGTTTTTACCTGCTCAGTTGTGATTGCAGGGGCACTGTATTCTTCCGGTATGTATATGGGCTCTAGGGGGTGGGGGCAAAGTTGGCACTGAACCTATCAGCCAGGATATTGACGATATCAGTTGGTTCTGTAATTTTCATGCCATTGTGCTGTAACTCAGAGCAGATCTGGGTGTTGCCACTGAGATTCCTGACATAGCTATAGAATCCTTTGTGGTTGTCCTTAAGAGTCAGTGGCAATCTTGTTTTCATAGCTGGCTTTGGAAGATTTTATGAGGGATCTCAACTTCTTAGTGAGGCTGACCAGGGAGTTCCTCCACTCATGGGATTTTACTCTCTTTTGTAACAGTTTCTTCCTTCTGTTGTAGAGTTTGTTTATAGCAGGGGACCACCATATTGGCTTCCTTTTTTTGGAGCATAGCGTCTTGGTTCTGCTAGGGAAGCACGATCCATGCACTCGTGTAAGTACATATAGAGTGCATTTGTATAAGATTCGGCAGTCATAACTGTATTGTGCATTTGCATGGGTGTTGTGAAGTTTGCCACTTCAGTCTTAAGTAGCATGAAGTTGGGTTTGGAGAAATTTTTTACAGTGGTTTCCTTAATGGGGGGTGGGGGCAGGATGTGGATATCTATGGTGATTAACTTATGGTCAGATCTGACCAAGGAGGAGTTGACTTCAGGTGTGGAACACCAGTCACTCATGTTGGTAATGACTAGGTCTAGGATATTATTGCCCCTGGTGGGGGTGTGGATAAGTTGATCCAGAGCATTGGAGTTTATGAATTCTAGAAAGCGTTGAGCAAAGGAGATGGTACATGAGTAGTTTTCCCAGTTAATGATGGGGTAGTTGAAATCGCCCATTATTAGGGTGTTTGGTTGAACCCTAATATTTTCCAGTATATCAAGAAAAGAGGAGTGGGAATCCTGGGGCATGGTGGGGGATCTGTAGCAAGCTACAATATGGATTGCAGTTCTGCCCAGAGTTAGTTGTACTTGGATAATTTTATAGGTTCATACTAGGCTATCTGCCCTAGGGCATTTATAAGCCTAGCCAGAGTGTGTTTGGCTTTCACCACCCATTTTAAATTAATTTTGCTATGCCCTTTTTCGAGGTTAGTATACTGTGCCTCTGTCTAACAGTGACACAGAAGTGATACCCGGGGTAAACCTATGATCTCCCATCCACTCATCAAGATTCCTCTTGAAGAGAGTCAATGAGGGACTCTGCCTAACCTGGACTGGGATTTTATTCCAGAGTGAAGGGAGCCTCTGGGTTATGAATCTGTCCCTCCAGCATGTCCTATTTATTTCAGTGCTGAGGTTCAAGTCTCTCGAGCGTAGCTCGATGGGATTTGGATTTTCTGAGGTGCAGCATGTCCATTAATTCCGGGTTGGACATGGCTTTATACGTCAGGCACAGGTCGCCTCTGAGCAGGCGGTATGCCACTGAGTAGAGCTGGAGTTTCTTTAACCGGATGCATTGGATGCATTATGTTGGGCAGCTAGCCTGGAGGTGTGGATATCCATAATGAATATGAACACACCTCCACCCTTGGTGTTCCGGTCCTGGTTAGATGGCCGAAAGGTATGGTATGAGTTATATCCTGGTAATGCAGAGGTGCTCTCTGGAGCCTTGAACCAGGTTTCAGTCACTGCACAGATATCGATGTTCTCCATTTTAAAAAGTGCCTCGAGTGAGTGCATTTTGAGGTTTTGACTTATAGCATTGAGTAGCATTACCCTTAGTTGTTGTTTGCCTGTATCTGCTATGGTGGTGGGTTTGTTGCTTGAACCTTGCCTAAAGCACTATAGGGACGGCAAGAGCCTTAGCCAGTATCCGGAATATGGGGGGGGGGGGAACAGATGCAGGCCATCTCTGGCAACGCATCGTGACTTGTCGAACATGTAGTCCCAGGCAGACAGATGGTAGATCCCCTTAGAATGACACCAGAAGCTTAGCCAATTGTTGAAGTCAATCATTTTGTCCTTGTGCTGCAATATCATTCTGGGTGAAGGTAGGATGCTACTCAGGGCTAGGGTCATTCCTGCCTGGATTACAAAATCGGATAGCTCCTCCGTGTCTCTTTTCATGTAGTCCAGGGAGGTACATCTCAGGTCATTCACACCAACATGGACAATGGTTGAGTCATATTTGTACTTGTTGTGGAGTGACCTGAGTGCGTGGGTTATGTGGTGGATCCTGTAACCCGCAGCTAACAGTAACCTTCTCCTTGTCTATTCTGGGGAGTGGAATATCAGTGTGCCTGACTATAGAGTCACCTATGACTACTGTGTTAGGTACATTGTTTTGCCTTATGGGCTGTGGTTGAGTGGCACACTGAGTCTGTGGGTTATGTGTCTTTTGGGTTGTGTTGAGGGTGGAGGTTGCTTGTGTTTCTGCTTTGGAGGTCTCTGTTACTTGGACAGATTATTATTGAGAGCCTCTGCAAATGTTTTTGTGTATCTAGGTGTGGGTTTTGGTGGTGTAGGTATAGTGTGACTATATGATGAGTGTGGTGTCGTGTAAGTGTTTACCTTCTCCTCTTGACTGACAAATTAAGTCTTGGGTTGAGAGAGCTTTGCTTCCAGTTTGGCTAGATAAATGCATCTCTCACAGGTTGTAGTGTTGGGTGGTAGGAGGAGAGGGTTGCCAGTGTACATGGAACAATTGCTTCATTGCCCCAAGATGCCTAGATTCATCAGGTAGACAGGAGAGAACCACGGGAGATGTGCCTTGGACGTGCCTGGGTATCACTATTTTCCTCTAGACCGTGAGGGACGTAAGTACTGCAGCTGTTTTCCTCGAAGTAACTTGAGGACGACAAGTACAAAAACTGTTAACCACTAGGTAATGAGGAAGGTTGAGTGCTGTAGTAATTTGTAGTTTGTTTAGTGCTTACAACAGTTCTGAACCAGTGCTGAGCACGAAAAAGCAGATTCAAGTACTAAAATGAAGAAACTGGCTAGTTCTAAGGGAAAAACTGAAGAGCAGACTTTATGGCACCAGGAATAGTTTAATCCTAGCTACCATGCAAACACGTGTTTTTCAGCAGAAAGATGAAAGGGATAGAAATAGCCCAAAACAGCCAATAAAACTACAGCTATCACCAGGACCAAGATGACCACAGTTCAGTTTCTGAGCGGCTATCACCAGGACCAAGATGACCACAGTTTTCACATTCTGAATGTGTATACAGAGCATATTCATTCAGAGAAATCTCAGTAAACAGAGATAATCGTCAACCTACAGTAAGCCACCAGACAAGTCTCTCAGCTGTACTGCATTGGTGCCTTCTCTTTCAAGCCCTGCTGAAGAAAAGAAATTACCTCAGGGCGTACTGCTTTTCCACATATTGAGTTGCAATTTGCAGCAATTCTTCTTGAATGTTTAAACAGAATGTCAATCAACTCTGCAATGCTAGGTGTTTTTAAGAAAAAAATATTTTATTTATAATTCCTTTTTAAACAAATATTCCCTATGACCTATCATCCAATATGCCTTCACTCAACTACAACGGAGATGCAGAAAGGTGCCTCCCTAATGGGTGAGGAAAGTAAATTTATATATATTTTTTTGTCTGTGAGTTGCTTAAATTGATAGAGCTACTTTCTGTTTTACCTTATCCATTTTGTTTTCTGTTTTAGGAAATCTACTTGGTCTGGTGTATTTGTTCTATGTGGCAGATAGACACTTAAATTATCTAGGCTGCACATTTCATGTTTTTTTTCCATTGGTTAATTTGTTTCTTGAGTGATACTTAAATACACAGAGAATTTCTGAGTCTTTGTCTTTTCTGATAAGGCTCAAAGCCTGCAAAAATTTGTGGTGACCCCATGCTAATTATTTTCCCACCTGTCCTGCTATTCCTTGATCTGCTTTTTAAACTTGGTGATTTTAAGCTGCCGACCCTTACTGTAAATTGAGCTTTTTAAGCTCCTCCCTTTCTACACTGCTGTTTATATCTTGGATTATTTATTTAGCTTTCCTTGTGGCTATTTTGAAAAAAGTGCATTTTGCCTCTCATTGTCTTTTCTACTGGTTTACCTGCTCTGAATTCATTATCTAGTTAGCTGTTGAATTAAGTAGTATATTTTTACACTCTAGCAAATACTCTTCTGTGTTTTTACATCAAGAGGTCAGTGGATTTTCCATCTAGTAGCACTGGGTGGTAGCCTTGTCTATACAGGTTGGGGAAACAGACTAGAGATTCCTGCATGTATTTGCTTTATTGGCTGAAGGGCTTATTAATCAGCTTACTTTGGTTTTAGTGCTTTTAAAAATTCTGTACAATTCAGTGGCTCTTAGCTCATTTTTACAAAGTGAAGTACTTTTATTGAATAATCGCACTTTTATAAACTGTTTAAAGTATACTGCTGTATCTGTACCTTTAAGTTTGTGGTAACATTTCATTCTGGGCACTCTTCTACTATGCTTTTACATTAGCATGGATTATTCATATAGTGGCAGTAGGTATTTACCTCATCTATCTGAGTTGGGAAGCATGCCAAAGGCCTCAAAGTGTAGTTGTTTTATTGGCCAGAGGGCTCAGTAGTCAGTTTTCTGTATCTCGAATGCTGATATAAATTTGGCACATTTGCACGGAGCTGCTGACTGTATCAGTGCCTTGTACAGATGTAAACATCTGGAAACATTGTTTATTTTCATTATACTGTGAAAGATTACTGTGCTAGTTACCTTATTATAGCACCCAGGACTATTGCTGCTCAAAGAGCATCTGAATTGGTACTGGGCAGCATTGCTGGTTATGTTAGTTGCAGATTACACCATGTAATTACCCTTCCCTTATCTGGTTACAAACACCCTCCATTCTTATCCTTTCATGGGACCTACAACCATAGATGGGCACTTCCCGCTATCGCTGTATCCAGTGGGTCTATGACATTTTGTCGAATGGCTATTCAGCGAATAGCCGTTTGTCGAACACCTATTTAGCAAAGCCGCTCTTTATTGAATGGTAAATTTTAAGTAGTGCAAACCAGAGGTTGGCCAATCGAGCTATTGCAATAAATAAATAAATAAATAAAATTTAAAACCTGCCAAGGTGGGGGGGCTACAGTAGGGAAAAGGGCAAATTCTAGACAGTGGCCATCTGCTGGTTGGCCCTAGTTAAAATTCACAGTTCAATGAAGAACAGCTTTGCTAAATAGGTGTTCGAAATGTTATTGACCTGTATCCAGCTTGGTGGACATGGGTATCCTGAGGCAATGTAACAGCTGCCTTTGCCTTATGTACACTGATAACCACTTAATTTTCAAACAGACAAATGCAGTATGTGAGAGATGTAGTTACACATTGATGCTAGAGGCTATATTCTCACATACAGACAAAAAAACAACAAACAGGTTGTCAGCAGCTCACACACATCACTCACCACACCCACAAAGGACCACACACATATACCCACATATGCAGAAGTGCTCACATGTAACTTACCCAAACCTTAAAGGCCTCACAGGCGCAGTCCTCAGAAACTCTGCATGTACACAGATAAGGCAATTCCCATCACACATTTCATTGTGCCTCAACTACAATGCCCATAAGGCAAAACACTCCACAACCCAATATTCTGGTCATAGGAGACTCCATTGTGAATCACACTGATGTCCTTCTTACTGGGCTGGATAAGGGAAAGGTTACAGTTAGTTGCCTGTCAGGGGCCAGGATTCACCAGATCATGCAAGCACTCAGGTCCCTTACCCCTAAATATGAGTATGATTCAGTCATAGTCCATGTGGGAGTGAATGACCTGAAATGTACCTCTTTGGACTATATGAAGGGAGAAACATGATAGAGCTTTTAGAATATGTATCACAGGGAGGTATGAGCTTAGCATTGAGCAGCATTCTACTGTCTCTGAGGATAATGTCACAATACCAGCAGAAAATGATCAACTTTGACAATTGGCTTAGCTACTGGTGTCATTCCAAAGGGGTTCAATATTTGCCAGCCTGGGAGGACATGGTTGATAGACCACCCTGCTTTTTTCAGGGATGGTCTTCGCCTCTCACATCTAGACTTTCAGATATTGGTTAAAATATTATCCACCCCTATGGTGCCTTTTGTAGGCTTAGCTAAACAGACAAACCTTCCATCATAACAAAAGCCACTCAGGACAAGCTAAATGTGTTCTTTCTAGGAGCCTCAAAAGAAACTGCACTCCCTGGAAGCTCTCCTCACCCTGGAGAATGCTGACATCTGTGCAGTTACTGAAACATTGTTCAAAGCCACAGAAATCACTCTGGTGGTGCATGGCTATAATGACTTTCATACATTCTGACTACCCACTGAACAAGAAAGATTTATTTATTTATTTATTTTACATTTGTTAACCGGGAGAGTCCGACTGGATACATGTCCATTTTCAGCGGAGGCCCGGGGAGAAAACCTCCAAGTACATAACGGACATATGAACATTGTTAATGCAAAAAAAGGAAGATAGTTTAGTTCTAAATACAATATAAAGAGCAAAAGGCAGAGGTGTATCTATCTACCTAAAGGATAAGCACACCTCAAGACTGGTCAAACAATATGACATGCTTGAGCTACTCCATGTCCAACTAACCATGGGAAAAATCCATTGCCATATCCTTGCTAGCTACAGGTCCCCCACCATGAACCAGGAAACCCATACATCATACATGAAGTTATTAGAATCAGTCACTATCCAGCCCAGTACCATACTCAGGTGATTTTAACTACCCCTCCATTGATTGGGAGGCATACACAACCCCTAACATGCAGGCCTAGATTTCTTGACTTTGTAAATTCAGATGCGCTGCAGAAGCTAGTCTGCACCCCCACTACGGGAACAAATATCCTAGATGTGATACTCACAAATATAGGAGAGTGCAGCAACCCCCCTCCTGTGTGTGGGATGTCCTCACTGGTAAGATGAGATCACAAAACAGTCTTCCTTGAAATAAAAGTAAAACTAGTTCCCCCCACCTAACCCTCAAAATTAAAGAACTTCTATAAGGTAAATTATCCCCTATTAAGCAATGGCATAGCTAGTTTTCAAGATCCCCAAATCCAAAAAACACAGAAACCTATGCAGAGACAGACACAAAAGCCCCGTACAACCATATAAACAACTGCACAGAAATGGCAGTACAAGAGCAAAATAAACCAAGGCAAAAACATAAAAACAAGCCACTCTGGTGGACCCCTGGTATTAATAAGGTTGTACAACAAAAGAAAGAAAAACCTGCTGAGAAGTAGGAGGGAATGTGCACAACAGAGCAATAAAAGTTCATCATTAGTCTAAACAAGCAAATCAGGAACTAGTCAAGTCTCTGACAGTAAAATTAGCCTCCAAAGCTAAGGATAACCATAAGGCATTTTTCAGTTATGTCCACAATCATAAGGGTAACACCCAGCAATGTGTAGAATTATTTGCAGATGGCATGGCCTATACTCAGCAGGAAGATATATCAAATCTGCTGGGTGACACATTCAGTGCAAATTTCACCTAACCATCACTCCCAGTTCTCCCCCAACAAATACCCTCCACCACTGCATCCCCAATTATCACCAAAGAACTGCTACTGTGTTCTCTAAAGCTAAAAACACATCTTCAGTGGGGCCTGACAATATACCAGGTTGTCTCTTAAACAGCTTAAATCAGAACTTATCAGGCCCATTAGGATCTCTGTTTAACCACAGCCTCTGGACTGGCTTTGTCCCGATAGAGTGGAGGACAGCAACAGTCAACCCTCTGCATAAAGAGGGAACATCTACTAGCCTGGGAAACTGTACTTGGAGCACTTTGGTTTGGCACTTGGTGTTAATGTACTTGGAGCACTTTGGTTTGGCTAACCTGGGAAATTACAGACCCATAAGTTTAACTAGTCCTATATGTAAGGCCATGGAAAGACTAATTATGGACCTGATAAACAATAACATAGGAGACCTCCAAACACTGACCCGACCCAATTTGGCTAAGGCCATGAGTGAAGGTAAAACAGTACATGCTGCCTACCTCGACACGGCCAAGGTATTTGACACAATTCCCCACTCAGGTGTTATAAATAAACTTACAATACTGGGCGGAAATCCCCATGTCACCAGATAGATAGCCAAATGGTTCCTGGATAGGACATATGTAGTTAAAATTGGTGAATCCAGATCTAGCAAGAGGCCGGTTACTTGTGGTGTGCCACAAGGTTCAGTGTTTAGACCACTCCTGTTCAGAATATACTTCTCTGAAGTCAAGGCTAATGTGGAAGGCCTCTGGATGACAAAGTTTGCTGATGACTGCAAACTTGGGGCAATCATTGAATTCCCCATTGATGTAGATATCCTTCAGGAGGGTGTAGATCAGACAAATGATTGGTGCCAGAACCATGGCCTAAAACTAAATGCAAAAAAAATGCATTATCATACCCTTTGGAAAGTCAAATACCCTTGCAAATTACAACATCAGTAGCACACCCCTAAGAGTAGACTCAGAGGTGAGAGATCTAGGTACACAGATAAATAGATAGTAGCCTGAACTTTAACTACCACATGTCCACAGTGGTGAGGAAATCCTTTTATGTGGCACAACTTATAAGTAAAGGTATGGCATCCAGATCCAAGGAAATTATAGTCCAGCTGTACTCAGCCCACATTAGACCAATAATTGAGTACAATGTGCCATTTGGCGTGAACTTGAATAGGCACTTACAGCAGCTGGAGTGACCTCAGAGGTCCCTCACAAAGAAAATACAGGGTGTAGACAACATGAACTATGTGGATAGACTAAAAGCCCTATCCTTTTACTCTGTCTCCTACTGAATATTAAGGGATAACCTATGCATGACCTACAAGGCACTCACAAATCCATCCCTGATGGAGCTGTGCATATCCGTAAGTCGATCAGCATGATGGTCTCCCAATCTAGGGATCTAAACTTAGTCAGCGACTCTCATCAAATGCAATTTGAATCAATGGATGGGGAATCACAAATTCACACCTGGGGTAGTGCCTAACTCCAGGATGGAGAGGGGAAATCTGTAAGATACTCAATGCACAGTCACAAATCAGTGCCATCCTCTTGCCCCTGTGGGCTATATTTTGGGTAAAATTGGGTTATATTGGCTAAAATTGTAATGGCCCTTAAATTAGCCTAGTACTCTCCTATAAACCTATGAGTTTTGAATGGCTTTCAGAAGGGAGTGGTGCACAACCCTGCGCCCATGCCTAAATCCACCACTGTTACTGTTAATTATTACATTACGCTTTATATAGTACAGTGTGAGTGTTATTGCATATTAATGGAATATTCCTCAGTGCTGCATAGAATTAAGGCACGTATATGTTGATTTTTGTGTGATAAATATAATTCTGCTTGAAATAAATAATAAATATTGCAATTTTTACAATTTTAATATTAGTTATTTCATGCTGGTTATAAACTGTACCACCATACTAGATATTATCTCTGTTATTTAATATGGACAGATTAATTCCATCTGCCTTCTACTGTTCTATATAGGAGTATTGTGAATGCCGTAGTTGTACAATTTGAAGGCTCTGGATGGCATTAGTATCAAACTTAGTACAATATTTTGTAGCCCTAGGTGGTTTAGGATCCAGAGGTAGAGCTAAATATAAGTTAGACTGTATTTTATTTATTTATTTACATTTGTTGACTGGGAGAGTCCGACTGGACACAGGTCCATTTTCAACGGAGGCCCGGGGAGAAAAGCTCCACATTAAGTATTAACATTATACAGTTAAAAAACATAGCATTTAAAATATAGACATTAGTCCAGCTGAGGATGTAAGACAAGAATAAAACATAGATGTGAAACAGCTGTAGAACATAGTACAATTTTAAAATATGGTGAAGTATACTAAACATGGTTACAAATGTAGTTGAGATTCATCAGTGAACAATTGATACAATCTGTTTTTGAGGTACATAACAGCTATTAGCAGTTGTTGCTACAAGAAGTTAGTACTATGTGGTAGATAGCTGGGAACATGAGTAGCCACGCTTGCTAAGAGTAGGTTGTTGATAGGGGGCCGAGAGAGGTAGTGGGTGGGTGGAGTGGATGGTATTGGGGGGGTTGCAAGGGCATATCTGGCAAGTTTTTAAGTGTGATTTTAGTGAGGATTTGAAGTGGGTGCAAGAAGTTACAGAGGTAATTGAGGATGGGAGGGAGTTCCAGAGTTTGGCTATAGTGCAGGAGAATAATGCTTCTCCAGCAGAGTTATTGGCTCTTGTGACCTGTAGGAGGTTTTTGTGGCTGGATCTTAGTGGTCTCGTGGTTATGTAGGGTTGGAGTAGATTCTGGAGAGATGGGACTTTTAGTGGTTGGTTTATTAGTTTGTGGGTGAGTGCGAGTTGGTACCATTGAAGGAGGTGGGAGAGCTCTAGCCAGCCCAGTTCTGCTAGTGAGAGACAGTGGTGAGTACCGTAGGAAGCCCCTGTGGCGAATTTGGCAATTTTGTTATAGCATGTTTCGAGCTTATTTAGGTCGCATTGTTTAAAGTTAGTAAATATTGGAGAGGCGTAGAGTAGGGTAGAGATAAGATGAGAATTTGCTACTGAAATTTTAGCTGCTTTGGCAAGTAGTTGCTGACATCTATATAATGCTCCTAGTTTTTTGTGCACTGTTTTAATGGTCATGAAAATGTGGATGTCAAAGTTCAGTTTATTGTCTATTTCTATTTCTAGTAATTTGGTGTGTTCTGTAGGATGGATGGCGGTGTTGTCTTTTGCTGTGATGTTAAAGTGAGAGCTGTCTAGAGTAAGTTTAGTGGGTTGGAAAATTAGTAATTTTGTTTTGTTTTTGGGTTGAGTATTAGTTGGGCATCGGATAACCAACAGAGGAAAATGCTTCCTGTGTGACTTTTTGCAGTTCGGGTAGGGAGTGGGCTGTGCAGATGATGGTTGAGTCATCTGCGTAATTTATGAGTGTGCCATGTGTTGTGGCTGAGGCTAGATTTTTGGTGAAAATAGAGAAGAGTAGGGGTCCCAGAATGGACCCTTGGGGACCCCTATGGAGACTGGTAGTTGGGAGGATAGGTCGTCCTGCCAAACAACTGCTTGTTGGCGGTCAGATAGGTAAATCTGAAACCAGCTGATGACTGGTTGAGAGAAGGATAGGTTATTGAGAAGAGAGATGAGTTGTTTGTGTGGGACCATGTCGAAAGCTTTAGGGAGGTCTAGGTAGGTAGCTGAGGAGAGATAACCTGCATTTTTATTTTATAGGATAGCGTTAGAGAAAGAGAGTAAGACGTGGTGGTGCTATGGTTAGGTCGGAAACCATGTTGTGTGTTGGAGAGGAGGTTGTTAGCAAGGAGATGATCTGAGACTTGAGAATGAATGCATCTCTCTAGTATTTTGGAGAGTGGTGAGAGAATAGCTATGGGGCGGTAATTGGTTAGATCTGTGGAGGGGCTTCCTTTATGTAGGGGAATTATGTGTGAGACTTTCCATAGTGTGGGAACATAACTTCCTGACAGAGATCTGTTAATCAAGAGTGATACTGGGTAGGCTAGAGCATCAGCTGCAAGGTGAAGGTATTCACTTGGGAGGTTGTCTGCTGCTAATCTGGTGGTTTTAAGATTAGTTAATAGTTGTTTTATTTTGGAGGTAGGAACAGAAGAGAAAGAGAAGCTAGTGGGGAGATTGTTAGTTGTAGTTGATGGTGTGGGGTTATGGGGGGGGGTGTTGTCTAGCTAGTGATACTACAGTTTGTGTGAAGTGATTGTTGAAAGAGGTAGCAATATTTTCGGAGGAGTGAGTTAAGTTAGGAGTGGGTGTACTTACTTTACCTGGGTGGAGGATGGAGTTTATTGAGGACCAGAATTGTTTGGGGTTATGTTGGGAGGAGGTAAAGGCAGACTGGTATTATTGGATTTTGTCCTGTTTTTAAGCTTTTTGGCTCTATTGCGTAGTTCTATGAATTTTTGCCTAATAGAGGGGTTTTTGGTTTTGCGCCAGTTGTCCCAGGCTTTATCCCTGTTTTTCATTTCAGATTTAGTGTTTTTTGTAGCCTTGGGGATGGTTGGGCTCTAGTTCAGGAATGTCTTATGGGGGCGTGGTAATTAAGGATGCTTAGGAATATTTTATTAAAGTAGTCAACTGCGTCATCTAGTTTGAGGTATTTTAGAGGTTGCCAGTTACAGTCTTTTAGGGATGAGCTGAATGAGAGAGGGTTGAAGTTAGGTTTTTTGTGTATTTGACGGTAGATGATGGGTTCCACTTTATAAAGGTTTTTTTAGTAGGAAGATTTGAGAGCGATCACTGAGACTGTCAGATAGGCAGCCTGCAATATATGACTGAGAGCTCTTATTGACTAGTATCCAATCAAGGGTAGTGTGTTTGTTGGAGTTTTTATTTATCCTAGTAGGTGACTGGACTAGTTGGGTGAAGCTGTGAAGATTGGAGGAAGATGGGCGAAGGCTGCCAGCCTAGTCAAATAGAATTTGATGCATCATTCTATCAACTGTATAAATAAATGTAAAATACAGGCTTGTGTTTTTAAATGAAAGAAAACACTGTAAAATGTGAACTTCAAGATTGTTGCAGCATTGCCATCTGCTATAAGGAAAACCAAGCCAAGCATTTCAAATGTGTCTTTGAAGTTGGAAAGATATTATGAATCTCTTTGATGTTTTACAAGTTGGCTCCAGTGGGTCTGGATGAAGGTTTCATGCCCATTGTTTTAAGGTTAAAGTTAAGGGCCAGAATTTACAGGTGGAAGGTGCTTTATTGCACTGGTTTCTGCTAGAGTGTATATGTGAAATGCCTTGTATTGTAGTTTCCTGAACAGGTGTTAGCTTGCTAAATAATGCAGTTTGTGGCCTGAGAAAACCTAAGTGTCAAAACGATGTAATTTGGGAGGGCCTCAGCAGTGCTGTTGGTTAGTGTTTAAAAACTATTGTTCAGTGAGGAAACTGTAAGCATTTTGATCTTGGACATCTAACCCAGCACTGCTTGCTCTTTATGTATGTAAGTAAGATAATAGCACTGTGATTTCTCTTAGGAATAGTTAAACTTAGAAGAAAGTTAGACTAAGTATTTTTCTTTGAAATCAGGTCTTTCCTACGATATTGTTTTAAGTTTCTGTGTGATCTCTGAAATTGAGTAGCATTGTACTGTAGTAGTTTTGTCTTGTGTTTTAATTATTTATTATTAAATATTTTAAAACCTTTACCTGTGGCTGGTTTATGTAGAGATAATTTAACCTCTAAAGTACATTACATATTTACAGATTTTGCTGTCTAAGTCACTCCAAATTAAGCCTTGACTGTTAGTCATGCTACCATTTGATTATAATATTGCACAGTAATAATTGGACACCCTTTTAAGGGCCTTTTAGTAGCGGATAATATTAGCTGGTGGTGGCAGAAATTACTACTGTATAGTCTGGGTAAAGGGGCACAGCTAGAGAATCTGTGTCAGCCTTTCCCAGGAGTGTCTGTGAAGTTGTATAAATACTTATCTCAAAGTGTGGGTGTGTGTCAGCTACTTGGGCAGGGACACGAAGCACTGGTTGGACAGAGAGGGTACTGAAGGTTAGCTTGCCAGCTAGGCAGAGATCTGGACCCTATAGCTGTGCCAGTGGGGAGTCTTATTGGGGACCTGGTGGGCAAGGGTGCAACCAGCCCCAGACTGACTGTGATCTCTGTGTGCACTTAAGGATAATTGTACTTTACTATGTGTATTAGTTATCCTTTCCTCTTCTAGGAGTCACCCTCTCTGGTGTCAGTGGTGAGGATTGAGGCTCCTTGATTGCTGGGCCAGGGCTTGGGTGTCACAGAAGCCATGAAGGTTTACATGATGGGTTGGGTGGTTGCAAGAACAGGATTGCCAGTCAGTGTTGAAGTCTCCTAGAATTGAAGTTTTTTGGGGTAAGTGGTGGGTAGTCTAGCTGGGGAGGTTTTCAAGTGGAGGGATGTTTTGGCCAGGTGGGACGTAGCAACCTATTATGTTTAGGGTTTTATTTTGGTTTATTTTAAGGTTGGTATATATTATTTCTTCCTTACCTATTTGGGGAGCTGATAACTTTAAAGGACAACCACACCCACAGTCTCAAAAAACATGTTTATTTCATCATGGTTTGGTGTTTCCTAAATTTTAACACCACTCTGGGACTATTTAGAGCTTTTTAGATATTTTTATACGCAATTTCTGACTCTGACCACAGGGGGTCTGGCATCTTGAAACAATTCTGAATGTTTAGTCTGCCTCTAAGTATCCCAGAATGCATTGTTTGTCTCCAAGAAATTGCATCAGATCTGTCACATTTTCCCTAAAGCTCCTGTCATTCCACTGGTTTTACAGGCATTCACTGCTGTGTTATAGTCACCAACTTTTGGTTAAAATGTTATCCTTTTTCATTGACTACTTCAAACACAAGCAGTGCAAATGCTACAGAACTGAACTGAAAAGTACATTTTATTGCTCTTTCTTCTTAGAAATGCTAAGTTGATTTCTTTTGTGATGGCTGAAATCTAGTTCTTCAAGGTATTTCCCCTCCCCCTTCACACCTACCTTCCCTACTTGGCTGTTAAAGAGCTAAGGGTAATTTGACCCATTATCTGCATGTGATTGACAGCTCACAGCAAGTGACCATACTAATTTAATGCTTTCTTGTCAGCCTTTCCTTCTTTACAGTGGGAGATTTTTTTTTTTGTTGCACTCCTCCTGTCAAATTTAGAACCAAGCTCCATAGCACTGGGAATAATCACTGTTTTGCAAAGCATCAAACTCCCCTTATTTTTCCTTCCCGTTTGGTTAAATAGATGCACTATGCACATGAAATATTTCACAGTCTTGCATGACAGCACCCACATGCTTTTTTAAGTGGTAATTTATGAAAAGTATGGTATTGCATACTTCTCGTAATCTGATGTAGTGTTGTTGATTAATTGTGACAGACATCTACTTCTTATGTAAAAACATGCAATTAATGTCTACGCATGGTCATTGCAAATTTATGCTCTTAGTTTTTGCAGCTGTTGCTGTGCTTCTGCCTGTACTTTGTCACATATCGGTAGGGCTCTTCAGAAAAGTGAGATTATAGTTTGACATTTTTGCTAGGTTAAGAGTGGGCTGGGCAAGGCAGCTCTGACATCACAATGTGGGAGGTCCACTGGCTCTTCTATACAGCATGCAAATCAGGCAGGGATTACATCACTTTGGGGGAGGAAACGTCCCGGTAGCTAGAGCAAGAGCTCTGGCAGATGTGACATCATCATTTCAGAGCCAGCTAGAGGTTTTTCAACTTGGTTTTCAAAGTGAAAGTAAAACAGTACAGAAAGGTAGGAAGCCTAACAGAGAAAACAGTTGAGTGGATTTGTTTTTAAAGCTGCATGGGTGATTTTTCGAGGCTGTATCAATGAACAGGGACTAAAAGAGACAGCAGATTGAGCAATCTGCTTTAATATCCCGTTGTCCTTTAAGATCTGGATGTCATGTGCTGTTTAAATATTATAGCTCTACCACCTCCTTTTTTGTTTAGTCAGTCTACTCTTAGTATATTGTAACCGGCAGGGAGGATTTGCTCATTAGTAATGTGTGGTTTTAACCATGTTTCTGTAAGGATCACTACATCAGGGGAGTAGAAGTCTCTGGTGGCATGGAATTCATGCACCTTGTTGCATATACTTCTAATATTTAGGCTTATTAGAATGATGTCGGTTGGCTTTCTATTGGCTGTGATTTGGGAGAAGATGTGATTTGTAGTCAGATTATGAGGGAAGGGGTTGGAGATTGAGGGGCCAGGACTGGGATGGATGTCTCCACTGAGTGCTAGGATGGATATGGATGAGATTATTAGTTTTATCAATTTCTGTATATGCTTGCTTATAAGGGACGTTTTTTTATTGTGTTCTGTGGGTAATAGGTATGGTGGTAGGGTTATGTTAAGTTGTGGGGTTGTTTTTAGTTTAGGTATTGTGGTCTGTAGTCTATATAGACGGTGTATCGGGAAGGTTGTTGACCTGATGGGAGAGTAGTAGAGTAGAGGTGGGATATGAGTGGTGTTGTGTGTGGTGGTACAGTGGTAGTAGTTGAGTGTGGGAATGGTGGAGGTTTGGTAAGATGTGATGTCTGCAATAGGTGTGCATGCAGTGAGTATAGGTATGATGTGCTTATACGTATTAGTTGAGTAGGAGGGATAGTAGTGAGATGCTGTAGGAGGAAGTATAGGTGTAGTGATGTTATAGCTTGTTTGAAAAGGTTGGAGTGGTTACTGTTTGTAATAAAGGTAGGACCACTGGGGGGGGTGGTAATTGGGGCCAGGAAGGGGAGCGTAGCGGGCAATAGATGAAGGACGACTATCAGTAGGTTTAGCAGCCAATTTAAAGGGAAAAAGCTAGTAAAATACAACCGCAATACAAGGTAGGATAGACCCTTCCATGGCGTTTTCATTTTGAGCCCTTATGGAGTACTGGGAGTTGGGTAGGAGCACTACAGGGTTTAATAAAAATAATTAAGTGTTCTGCATAGGGTTTCAATAGTTGGGAGAGAAGGGAAAAATGCTGGGAGAGAGGGGAATTATTCAGCTGGTTGTTTAAGGTACAGTGCTCAACAGAGTTACCTAGGTACACTGCCTAAATAACAGGACAGTTTAATAGATCGTAACAGGTTTGGAATTTACAGAAACATCTAACATACTTTGTTTCAGACTGTTTGCAGCAGTATTCTGTTGCTGTTTTCTGGGGGAGGAGATCTCAGTTTATAGCTGTAGGACAGGATACTTTGTATTTCAATTAAGGTGGAAAAATACAGACTTACTGGATAGAATTCTATCTGTTCAAATTTAAATGTACTAGAATAAGTGGTATATTTCCATAAATGTAACTAGACTGTAAAATGTGTTATATTTGTATTATGTTATGTCATTACTCCTGTTCGACATGACATTCTAATGATTGTATATGTATACCTTTGGAGCTTTTCTCCCCGGGCCTCTGCTGAAAATGGACATGTATCCAGTCGGTCTATCCCAGTCAACAAATGTAAAATAAGTAAATAAGTCCAGGCCCCATACAGGCCCTTCACTGCCTAACATGAAGGAGGTCCACTAAAGGAGTGATACAACATGTCAGTGACCTATTGTAACTGACAGAAGTTTACTATGCTAAACAGGTGGTTAAGCTGGGAAGGAGCAAGTAGTCAAGGCTTAACCAATCTTTCCTGGGAAACAAGAGTATGAGTAATCCAATAAGAGTATTAGTACTCCAACAAGAGTATGAGTACTCCACTCAATATTTAAAGCTTTGCAGAGATCAAGAGTATGGTACTTGCTTCAAAGATACCAAGAAGCAGTGGCAAATACATGAGGGGTAAGCACATACCTAAAGCTCCAGGATGAGATCCCTCAGAAGGATTGGATTTCTTACAGTTAAATTCCAGGCTTGAATAGGCCCTAATTTTACTTCTGAAATAGGTACTTGTAAGGCACACCAGCCTGTCATTGTTCATGTAAAGCACAATCAGAGATACGCCATTAGGACTGGGGACAGTTAAGAGAGTGAAAATTAGCTAGCACACAGCTTTTACTCATGGCAGTGCTGTATTATGAGCCTCACAGTACTGCAGCTGAAAGTTATGAGGGAGTCTTTTAATCTGGCATGGCAGCAGTACTACATTTCAGTCCAGTGTGGGAATGACAGATGCAGGACCTGCTTCAGATACTGGGGGCCTGGATCTGTAGTTCCATCAGCCCCTTTGTTAATCCAGCCCAAACTAGGGGACGTGCATCTGTTTTATAAGCTCAGAAGGGTAACTCACAACATGTAGTATTAAAACTGATCATGCACATAGTGACCATTTCCACCTTACATCCCATATGCTAAACCACAAATGAGCTGCTCTGGTAAAGAAAAATATTCTCCTAGTAAAAGTTCAATAGTTTTGTGAACTTCCACTGTGAATTTAATTCTGTCTAGAGGTTCTAGGAATAGTATTCCTAGAACTTAAATGCTCATGTCATGACTGCAATTCAAACATGTGCTAAAGTATGAAGTAAGCATAACCACCTTGACGGTGAGATAAAAGAAAAAAAAGTAAAACAAAACCTTGAAGTTCATCTATTATTTTATTATCTGCACCAATTTCAAGACATAAAGTATTGCAATTATTGTTTTTGTTTTTGCAGAAGCTGAATTGCTGGAATCCCTCACTTAGCAGTGCTAGACTTACACATGAAGAATAACTTGTTATACATTATTTATTCAGTGTCAAGTTACTATGTGGAGTGAAATGGTTAAGTAAATGGAAGAGCTTCCTTCACTGTCATAGTGCCTACGCATGCCTATCTTGATGTTTTCTTAGAAAGCCACATCCAGAGTGAAGCACGAGGAAAGTGGATGCAGACAGGAAGGTGCTGATTCTGAAAACCAAATATTTGAAGAAGCTGTGTCATTTTTACAGCAGGAGCTAGTAAGTAAAGAAGGAGTTATCTGGCACAAGGCTCACATATATATATCTTAGATGAATTACTCTAACTTCAAATATCCCTGTCTGTAGGACTTGTAGGAGTAATACAGTTTTCCAGGCAGTAACACCAACTCTAATACTCCCAATAATGCTTAGCCCTCCAGAAGCCTCCAGATATCCTTACATTCACTGCTACAGTATTCTTAACAGATGGGATTCCATGCTGGGAAGCCCAAACGTCTGGTCAGTCTACCAAAGACTGACTGTTGCTTTTAAAAGGTATGCTGAACATCACCCAAACACTCCTTGTGTAGTGTAGAGCATAAAGGTGGCATTTAGACATACCATAATCAGAACTTCTTTGCCGCCAGTCTGAACGTATCTTTTACCATTGGTCTGTTTATCTGCATCTGTTTTCTGCCAGTTGTACACATTTTCATTCTCCAATGACTACCTACAGCTGTTTGCTGAATTCTATTGCAGTTGCAGATAAGTGCCCCATTGGGGATTTTGTTGTTTCTTACTTTTATTTGTGCTCCTTGGGATTAATGTCATCCAGGAAGAGTAAATTACAGTGTGGGAGACATATTTCCATTAAAGACCACCACAATAAGTGTCTTTTTTTGTTTAGGAGCTTCTTTTAACCCTACGTCTTGTTCTGTTTGTCAGGTGTTCATTCCAAAAAAACCTTTGCAGTAGACTTTCTTCCCTTTGTTTGTATGTTGAGAATCAGCAT
Organism: Protopterus annectens; assembly: GCF_019279795.1. Lineage (NCBI taxonomy): Eukaryota > Metazoa > Chordata > Ceratodontiformes > Protopteridae > Protopterus > Protopterus annectens. Next base: position 7,451,638 of record NC_056725.1, read on the forward strand.
TTTAAGCTTCTCACTCAAGATAAAATGGAAGGAATCTTCCACCCTGAGGGTTAGCCATTAGGGAAGAAGATGGTGAAAAAGGTATGACCGGAATCTTCCACTGTCCAGCCTCTGACAGGTGTTTCTCCTGAGGTCATTACAAACCTGGAGGCTTTCCTGGCTGTGTTGTCGGATTTCTCTGTTGTGACCCTGTCAGAGGTCAGTGAGAGTCTGGCTGGCAGCATGCTCAAAGAGGCTTTGCAGGTGTCCGTCTTGAATGTTCAGGGGGAGCTACAGCTGATTTTTTTCTGAGGGGGCCTACCGGAGTTCCTCAGTTTTTGGCTGGGGAAGAAGTTCCTACTATGGTTTTCAGCTGTTATCCTGGGTCTGACCCTTCTCAGTTTTTTGGAGGGGACATTCTCTTAAAAAAGAAACAAAAAAATTAAACATGTTTCTTCTGCTGCTAGGGATCCACAAAGTGAGTTGCAGGCCTTCACTCAGGGTTATTTACTGCTTTAATGTCCTTAAAGCCTCCTCAAGGGGTTTTTGGTTCCTGCTCCTCCTTGGTCCTCTACTCCCCTTAAAAGGCCTAGAGAACAGGATTCTTCTGAGGATGAGTCAGATTTGGATAATAAATCCCTGACTTATTCTACTCAAATTCCTTCTCCTTTAGACTATGGGTCAGAGGAGGAAGAATCTATTAGTCCAGATGTTCCTTTTGAGGAAATTTCCTTTGGGGGCACACTCTCTAGGATGATGAATGTTTTAAGTGAGATTGTGCTCAGATCTCTGATATCCATAAGAGGTACTATGAGTTGCTGCAGTTGGAATCTCCTACACCTGTGGCTATTTCTCCTGTTTTGGCTGCTTTGCTGGATGATTTTTTTCAATGCCTTTCATGCACCTAATTCTCTTCCCCCTGCTCCCAAGAAGTCTGACTTTTTTAGGGTGCCTGAGGATTGTTCTTTCCTATATAAATGTCCTGCTGCTCTGTCCTCTGTTGTGTCTGTACCCTCTGATAAGCCATCTCAGTTGCTTCCTTCACCCAAGTTATTGCCTTCTGACAAGGATAGCAGAACTATGGAAAGACTGAGTAAGAAGGTTTACACTTCTGCTACCCTGGCTTTTAGGGGTATTAATTATCAGACTCATATGTCTAGGTATGTGTTGGCTCTTCTTTCTCAGGCCTGTCAACTTTTTTTCTGATTTTCCATACTCTGAGGGTAAAACTTCTGTTCTTTTCTTGACAGGGACTTCCTCTCAAGTCATTCATCATTCTATTAAATGTAGTTATGATGCAGCAGATGCCTCTTCTAGGGCTGCTGTATTTGGCTCCGTGATGAGGTATTCTTGGCTTAGGCTTCAACCTCTACCTGATTATATTAAAGGTAAGCTGATGGATGCTTTTCTGGATTCTAAACTTTCATTTGGGGAAGCTGCTGCTGGTTTGTTTAAGCCCCTTAAAGATAAGGGTAAGGTCTTGCAGGAGCTTAAACATGTATTTGATTCTGTAGTGCATAAATTTCAGAGAAACTACCCTGCTAAGCCTACCTTTGTTTGTAGACAATACCGCCCTTCTACTAAAGGTAGAAACATTGGCAAACAGGCCTCTCCTGCAAAAGCTACTCAGTTTTTAGGGACTCCAAAACTTTCCTTACCAGACAAACTAGGTGCTATATGACTCTCCATCTCTTCCAAAGCACATTCTTCTTCCTCTTCGCCTTTCACTTTCACTTCCTGTTTGGCTTCAGATCACTCAGGATTCATGGGTTTTGTCAATTATTCATCTGGGTACTTCATGTTCTGGAAATCCCGTCCTTCTTTTATGCACATTCCTTAGCCTCCTCGGGAACAATTCCTCAGCTTCCTCTCTTTTCCCAGAGGTTCTTCAAAATCTCTTGACTCAAGGTACTATTCAAGAAGTAAACAGGAAAAACTTCACACTGTGTATACTGAGTAGAAAATGGCAGTAAAAATACCTTGGTAGTCCTACATGGGCTCTCTTCACAAAATGTATACCAAAGTCCAAAGTATAAAAATTAATTTAATTGAACACACAGATCATGAAGAGGCAGAAAATCCAATGTATAAATGGTTAAGTGCTTTCTTCCCTGAAAGGAAGTTTTAGAATAGGCAAAATGGATGCATTGTCATTAAGACCTAGTGAGACTCTGGCATTCAATATAAATTGCCAAAAAGTTGTTTTTTTAACATGACTTAGCCCCTTAAAGTTACATGAAAGGGTTCCAAGCAGCAGTGCTGCATAGTACACTAGTTGTTTTAATTGATGTGAGTCATATGCCTTTTTAAATTGAAGGGTTGTATGTATATTTAAAGTTTGTTAGTGTTACAAGGCTTTATGGTTCTGAGGAAGTCCTGCAAAAATTTCAGGGATGAAAGTACTTAACCATGTGTACCATTGATGGTACATGGGTACAGGAGGTGACAGCAGAAAGCTATAAAAGTTCTGTTCTCTTTCAACACTCCCTACTCTGACCTTGCCAGATGGTCTAGCATGTCCAAAGAAAGTGTTGTATGAGGAGGCCATCCATCTAGGCACTTTAAACTAGCAAGTTCTCAGAAATATTCCTACTTCTTTTTAGCCCAAACTATGAGGTACTTTCAGCCAATCTAAGATGTAAGTGGTTTCAAAACCTTTATCTCCGCAGAACCTTCAACATGGTAACTCAAAACAATTTTCCCTTTTTCATCAAGAAGAGACTGGTTGTGTTATATGGGTACCTGTGAAGTATAATATTAATTTATTCATTTATTTATTAGCATTTGTTTACAGAGAAAGTTAGATTGGGCCATGACACGCCAGTTTTCAGTAGAAGCCATGGAGAAAATCTTCACAGTTAATAAATCTTAAAAGATGTCATACAATACAATACATTACAAAACAGCAAGTGTTAACTATCACATACATGATAAAAAATTAGAATATATAAAAAAAAAACAGAAAACAGATCCTATAAGTCATTAGGTTACATAGAGTTACATTTCAGTTTTGCTAAGTTGCAATGCTAATGTTAAGAACCTTCTTTAGGTTAAAAGACAAGTGCAATAGGATGTGTAGGGTATTACTGCTGAATAGCAGACTGGTTGGTCAAATAATAATATCCGCATATCTACAGTATAATAAACACAAAGGAATCTTTAATGTAACAGACCCATTCCATTATAAGAAGCTTTAAGCAAGCAATAATGCTCAACAGGGTGTGTGTTAATGTGTAATTAACGCCCACCCAGGGGTGTTATAAGGCCCGATGCCACAGGCGGAGGGCCTCTACACCCCTGGAAGGGCATTAATTACACATTAATACACACCTTGGAGGGCATTATTGCGCTTAGAGAATCGGCTCTCTGTAAAGTTGCTGTGTTTTACATAGTCATTTATTTATTTAAGTACTATTTTCTTTAATATATTTTTGATGTAAAATAGTTCCTCTGCATAATGTTTCATACTTGCTGTAGTACATGTTAATGGTGTTGGAGGAAGCATTTTACATCCAAAATATAACACTTTAAAAATCAAGGTAGTTACTTTATTTTTTGGTCTCTAACTCCTAAAATGTTTGGTTTATTGCTAGTCATTGGAGACAGAAGTTAATAAATAATGACAGACATTTGAGTTTCAGAGTTTTATTTCCTTCAGAAAATTCACGTTAACACAAATCCTTTTATTTAAGTAAGTTTCTAATTTTATAAGAGTAATAATTAAAATTTGTTTTTATTTTTGAGTGTTTGTTCCCTTTTATTTTAGACTTTATCCAGATTTCTTCAGCTAAAGCATCCAGAAGTATACAAACCTCTTTGGTGCTGCCAGTGGTAGATCTCAGTGTCTCTCCCTCTCACACACACACACACACACACACACACATACACACACCTTTGCTTCAGAAAATGCATGTTAACACAAATCATTTAAAATATGTTCCTATTCTGAGCTTTCGTCCCATTTATTTTAGGCTTATCCAGATACCTTCATCTAAGAGCAAACCTTTCAGCTGTACATATTTTTGCAAAATGCCTAGATTTGTGCTTCATATTTTTTGTCTATTCCTCATAAAAAAATGTGTTTTTTGACAAACCACTAGATGATCTAAAGGTTAAAGTTGCTAATTAATAACTTGCATTTGAGTTTCAGATTTCATATCCTTCCGAAAATGTATGATAACACAAATCCTGTTCTTCTAGCAACTTTGTAAGTTTATAAGGGCAATATTTAAAATGTGTTCCTATCTCTTAGCCTTTGTCCCCCCCCCCCCCCCCATTATCTCAGGCTTTGTCCAGATTTCTTGTGTTAAGAGGTTGGCATGTATGTCTAAGGGGTAAGAGGTATGTAAAACTGCCACTGCTGCCAGGGATCACTCTCACACAAGCTACCAGGGGACCATTCAATCACTTTCACACTTCACTCTCTATCTATCTCTTTCTCTCTCTCACACACACAACACACACACACACACACACATACACAGAGTCTCTCTGCTTTCATGCATGCATTCACTCTCACACACAGAAACACACATACATACACACTTTTCTCTTTTGCACGATCAGTCTCTCTGTCTTGCTCTCATATATGCATATACTCTCACGCACACTTTATTTTAACTTTCTTTTTATTTTACACTCGCTAAACAGCAAAAGCGCTGCTTAGTGAGTGTAAAATAATGACTCGCTCACTCTCACTTTCAGTGACATGCATGTATACACTCACACACAGACACAATTTTTTTAGTTGTCTTCTTTTTTTTTTTTACATTTTACACTTTCTAAACAGCAAAAGTGCTGTTTAGTGAGTGTAAAATAATGGTGGCTGTTCCGTTTTCTCAGTCTGAGCTCCACGGTAGCTTGATATGCTGCTGTGAAATGACAGACTCATTTTTCAGTGGGCATTACTTGTACATTAATAACTTGCTGGAGAATGTTTGTTCTCCAATCAGGGTGCTGCTGTACAGTTTGCCCATTCTCTAAAAATGACTGTACATGTTTGGAAATATTTTGTGTGAGTCATCTCCTTCCACTGATGAAAGGATAAAGAGTGAGGTGAATGCATGAGTGGGTATCATATGTAAACTGTAAATGTGTGGTATAGCAGAAAAATGCATGATTAAATATACCATCAAATTAATAAAAATACTGTGAAATATGCAAAAGTAACACATCCACTTCATATTTGAACTGAGTAGCACCATTTATTGAAACTTTTAGATGCATTGATTCATCCAGCAGCTATTCACACATTAAATTATGATGACAATTCATGGTCCATCACTACTAGCTCCCCGACATCTGCTCATTGAATTGTTACCTGCATATTGTTTTCAAGTTCATAAATTTTATCTTTATAAGTTGAAATGAAATTATGTTTGCTGTTGCTGTTCAAAAATTCATGCATATTATTTTCCACAAATATTTCAGATGCTCAAACTGTTTTTTTTTAATGGGGAAAATTAATGCGTAGGGATGATGAATTTTCAGATGGTATATTTCTTCTAGCCCCTTCAAATATAACTTGCAAATTGATATTACATTTGCACAGTCTTTGAATTCTAATAAATCTGCTCCTGCTTTATTCCATGTTCTTATTTATTTATTAACATTTGTTTATCAGGAAATTATGACTGGGCTAGTGCACATTTTCAATGAAGGCCACTGGACAAAATCCAAAACAGTAATAGTAACACTGAAATGAAGCAATCATGACATACTGAAGATACTAATGATAAAACAAACAAAAAAAGAAAATGCAGAAAATGGAGTGCCGTGCATTATAATACACTATGTAATGTTCATCAGACATGATTTAGAACAAGAGAGTAACACTGAAAGGAATTATACATGATATGTTGAAGATAACAGCAATAACTTTTAAACAGAGTACAATAAATGCGTTGTTACACATTTTATTACATTAGTAAAACAGACATGCAGTAGAGTAATCCGAATTGGGGTCCGAATGGAGAGATAAAAACTCAGCAAGCAAAGGAGAGTAGTAGTGCTGAAAGTGAATTCATCCTCAAGTCTTGGTGAGTACCTTCAAGAGGTGGACCCTGTTTTTGCAAAATCCCACCAAGGTGACACTGATATATAGACTGCATTTATATAGCATATATCATGGATAGAAGTAAGTCAAAAACAAAAAAAGATAGTTGGGTGCACAAGACCCAGGATAAAAAAAGTACCCAATCCTGGTAGGCGCACTGGTGCCAGGACTGGAAAAGATGACAGTGTAGAATCCTCAAAACATGGAAACAATACAACAATGGGGCCAGGCCCAGGGGGAGGATGGCCCCCTGTTGTAGAAGGAACTAGCAGTCCACAAAAATCACAAAAACTGATAGGCCAAAGAAGGGCCATAAAGACAATAAACAGGACTATTGAGGATAACAAAGAAATGATGTATTGTTACTACTATACAAAAAGCCCAGAAGTTGCAGACACAAGATATACAAAACAATTAAGAGCGAAAATAGAGGAAAGAAAAATACTTGCACAAGAAAAATTGTCAGAAGCTTCAAATGATAATTTGTGTTCATTAATACAACAGATTTGTGAAAAACAGTCTATAGATTTAGAAACCTTGATCTGTTTGGAAAAAGAAGCATCTAAGGAAGTGTGAAAATATAAACAACAAAACCAAGAGATATTTGAAAAGTATAAAAAAGAAATATAGACATGGGAAAGAAAGAGAGATTTGATATGGTGCAATATTTATGCAAAGGAGAAAGCCAAATTAATCAATGTAAAGAAGGCAGCCCCAAAGATATTCGAAGAGTAATACAGGCAAAGGCATCCAGATATGGAAAATTTCACAATAAAAACATAATGTCACAAAGATGGAACGTAGAAAAGAAGATTAGTAAAGTAGAAATTAAAAAAATCAAAGTTGAAGTTATGAAGTGCCTATGAAGGGAAGGATTTGGTGTAGAAGCGAGAAACAGGAAGATCAGGAAACATCTGAAGAAGAAATGTGGACATGGGAAAGAAAAAGAGATTTAATATGTGTAATATTTATGCAAAGGAGAAAGCAAAACTAACCAATGCAAAAGGAGCAGCACCAAAGATATTTGAAGAGAAATACAGGCAAAGGAATTCAGACATGGAAAATTTTACAATACAAAAAATAAGAAGACAAAGAGGAAACATAGAAAAGGAGATTAGTAATGAAGAAGTTAATACACAGAACCTGAGGTTATGGAGTACCTGCAAAGTAAAGGATTTAGTGTAGAAAATCTAATTCAGAAAGCACTACAACAGGATAGAGTAATGGATATCCAAATTACAGGGAAACCAGTGCAACAGGAAGCAATTGGTCAGGTGCCATATGAAGATAATTTGGAGCCTTTCACAGGAAACCAGTATAAACATTCACTTGAAGCTAGACAGCAAGGGAAGGAACAGGAAACTGTGATGCAGTTAATGTTAAGGAGTGATAGGCCAGTGACTTCCAGTATGACAGAGCAACAGATGACATAGGATGAAATTGAAGAGAAGGTGCCACAGGAAGATGCTTGAAACATGAGAAGAATAAATCTAAGTTGACTTCTCTGCTTAATTTGGCAGTAGCATATCGGCGTCAAGCTGGAATGGAAATCAAACCAGAAGTAGATAAAAATCAGGCAGCAACTGAGTGTGCCAAAAAACAAAAAGAAAGATTATAAGGTGAAGGACCAGATGAGAAGGTAAGAAATGTGGAAAAAGCATAAATATAGTTACAAGTATAGAAAACTTCTGGAAGAACCTCATGTTGATCAGGAATGAATGCAGGAATGGTTAAGGAGAGGCGAATTCAAACCAAGAGATGAAAGGTTAATAATGGCAGCCCAAGACAGTGGGCTACGTACAAGTTGGTTTATAAAGTCCACTGAACATGTTGGAGAAACAGACAAATGTAGTTTTGTAAAACTGAATTGGAAACAGTTCCACATCTTGTTGCTGGTTGAGACATACTAATGGCAGAAGGACTGTATACTGAAAGGCATAATAATGTGGCAAAGTTGTTGCATTAGGGATTGTGCAAACATTATGGTATCGAAGTGGCTGAAAAACACTGGAAACATGAACCACAAAGCATCATAGAAAATTATGAAGTTTATATCACATGGGATCACCCATTACCAACAGTTCAAAAGACAGATGCCAGAAAACCAGATATAGTGGTCCAAGAAAAGAAGACAGAAGTAGCATTGATCATTGAAATCACCACACCCACTGACTACAGTGTCTTGCGTACAGAGAGACACAAAGTCATAAAATATCAGGATTTGCAGGCAGAAATGAGAGCAATGTGGAAGAAAGATACCAAGACAGTTCCAATGGTAGTAGGAGCAACAGGTCTTATAAAAAAAATCTACAATTGTACTTAGATATGTTACCAATCCATGTAGCTCCATATGAACTGCAGAAGGAGTCATTACTGGGCACATTGTGGATGCTGCGAAGAGCACTTTTGGCTGACATCAAAGATTGAAACAATACTAATTTCATGAACTTTAATTGTACTTTGACTTAGGAATGAGGTCCATTCCTATCATGGTATTAGAAACCCAGAACATTTGGAGAAATAAAAAAAAAAAATAGAATAAGATAATGCATATTTTATATTCACATGAAGGGTAAGGCAATTTCTCATAAAGACATATGAAATAAACCATAAAAAGCACTGAAATATAGAGCCGACAGGCCACAGGTGTATAACCACACAGCCGTTTATTACACCAAAGTCACAATAAAAAACATAAAATGCTAAACGATTCACTGCATTTTTCGGCATAAAAAATACATAACCTTAAATCACCCATTTTATACTCTATCCAATTCAAAAACATCCACTGAGAGCAATTCCTCCCTTACACACCCATAGAACTCATGAATAAACATGAACATAATCGTTACACAATAAAAGGCTTATATCTATAGAAATAATCAACCCAGACCTTAAATTATCATCATCCTACAAGTAAAAAATGTTAAGTAATCTTATATAAAATGTATAAAAAAAATATATATATAAACATCACTCAGAACCTTAATTTATAAAATATAAATTGCTTTCATTAAACAATAACACCATCTAGTGGCCATTTACAAAAATGTTTAATAAAAATTCATTAGTGGTGAAGCATATATATAAACAACACTTTAACAGCTGTATTTAAATAACATAAATATTTCATAAAAAGCTTTACTAAAAACTTTCGTCCAAAATTATTAGTTAATAATTAACTAAAAGCTTTTTTTCTAGAAGCAGATGTATTTTTTTTAAAAAAAACTTAATTATAATCTTGCTGCCTTAAGTTTTAGAATGGGTGCTAGGGAAACTGCATCATTGACCCCGGGATACTTATTAACTTCTAGAACTATTTGCCAATATAGCTCTCGATACTCGATCTTCATTTCCCACATGCCACCCCTCACATCTTTTCTATTTCCTCCTTTGTAAAAGATTGATATTTCGTCAAGGCACAAGATGTTCTATGTTTATATAAAGCATTGTTTTCTTTCCTATTCCTAATGGCATTCATATGTTCGTAGATCCTCTTTCTTAACTTCCTTTCCAGTTTTCCAATATAGAAAGCGTTACAAGTCTCACAAATAACAATATATACCACCGCTTGGGTATCACAAGTACTATATGTCCTACCCACTATGTGCCTATCACTCAATTCAATGTATATACTCTCTGCATTGACCATGAATGGACACTGATTACACATCCCACATATGTTCTTTTCATTTTCTCAGTTTTCCTGTTTTTCTCACCCTGCGATTCTAATAAGTCCTTAATGTTCCTTCCCCTTCTATAAATACATTTTAATGGCTCATTAAACTTCCAAATTTTTTCCACTCCTTTTCAAAAATATTCCTAATGACACCCGAATCCCTAAAAAATCTGAAATAAATGCACCTTCATAATGTGCATCCTCATTTAATGTGTTTTCCAATGGAGTACCAGTGTTTCTGTTGTTAACAGGGGTCATCTCACTGCTGCCTAAAATTGGGGTGAACCTGTCCTTTCGACCTACCATAACCTCCTCTCTCACCTTAGTTAACAATTCAGTTGGGTAGCCCCTCTCCAAAAACATATTTGTTAAATATTCACACTCTTCATAAAAATCACATTCACTAGAGGTCATTCAACTTATTCTTACAAATTGCCCTTTAACAGTACTTTTTTTCTGGTAAAAGGGGTGACCACTACTATAATGAAGAAAATAATTTGAATATGTTTTCTTTCTATATACCTTAGACTTAAACATACCCACATCTTTGTATACATTCACATCTAAGTAATTCATCTCATTATTTTTAATCTCGTGGGTAAATCACAGGAAATGGGTGGTACTATCAATGTATTCCAAAAACTCATTTCTACAGTGTCATGCCAAAATATAACTGTATCATCCAACAACTACTATGCTGACTATTAAAAATATATTTTCTTTCCCATGTAGACAAAACTAAATTTGCATACAAAGGGGTTCATCTAGCGCCCATGGCTACACCAGTTTTCTGGTGAAAAAATTCACCTTGAAAGAAAATAAAATTATTTTTCAAAACAATTTCCATTAAAATTAAGGATGTATATAGGTCATTGTCTTTTATCAAGCCAGAAAATCTTAAAGCATCCTCAAACCATGAAAGACCAACGTTGTGAGGTATAGATCCAAATAGGTCTCCACGTCTAAAGTTATAAATATAATACTTTCATGGAATATTTCCTGTTTAATGTTTTTCAGAAAATCCCAGGAATCTTTTAAAAAGGCTTCCTCACCCATCATTAATGTTTTCAATTTCACATCCACAAATTTAGCTAGAGGAGATATTACCGAAATTGAATTTAAAGACCATATGACTGTACATAATTTCATTGAATGATCATAGTCGCCCAATATAAAGGAATCAGAATGTAGTACTTACTTATCAGTAATGTAGGTATAAGGGAAGCTGCCCTTTCTCCACTGTAGTGTGCTCTTGGAGTTGGTATATATAATTAGCGGGGGTGTGGGTGGAGTATCCCCCCACATAAGGAGTGTCTGGTGTTCACGGAATCCTCCTTTAGACCTCATCAAATCACCTCCATGTGGGTACTATAGTAACTAACTATTTAATTAATACAGTGCTCTTTTCCTGCTCTCTGTTCTGGCATCATTCTTCATTAAATTCCTTTAAAGTCCTTGATGGCAAACCTACATCCAGAAGGGCTAAAATATACTTTCAAAATACCATATAATCTCTAGAAATCTGGTTGCTGTGTTGGCAGAATAGGTCTTAACCCTCTGTGCCTGGTTTCAGGACTTTTGACAATAAGATGCACACCAAATAGATTAGCTCGGGTCTATATCAGCTTATTGAAAGCTGATAACATCGAACGCTAGTTGATCGACCTCTAAAGGTCGAACAACCAAAATAGCAAAGACACGGAACAGGGCCGTTGTCGGGAGTTTGGCATTTCCTCCACTGTGGTGCAATCTCGGAGTTGGTATATTTAAGGGGGGGGGGCAAAGCCCCCACTATATGTTTTTTTTTCCTTAGAACAACGATTTTTTTCCCTGGGGAAAAAAAAATCGCTGTTCCAGGTTTTCGCTATTTTGGTTGTTTGACCTTTAGTGGTTGATCAGCTAGTGTTCGATGTTATCAGCTTTTGATAAGCTGATATAGACCCGATTAGCTCTGTAACACTGATTTTACATTTGCTGTTGTTCATATTGATGTTATTCTGTCTCAGCGTTTTACATATCTCAATCAATCTCCAATCATGATAGTCATTGGCCTTGTTCTGCACTACAGGTTATATAAACCACACTGTTGAGGCCCTTGATTCTTCTTCTTTCGGCTTTTCTCAGTTACGGGTCGCCACAGTGGATCACCTGTCCCCTCATGATTGGCAGTGGAGTTTTTTTACGGTGTCGATTTGCCAGCCCGGCACCCAACCTTCCACAGATAGGTTCATAGGTTCATACTAGGCTATCTGCCCTAGGGCATTTATAAGCCTAGCCAGAGTGTGTTTGGCTTTCGCCACCCATTTTAAATTAATTTTGCTATGCCCTTTTTCGAGGTTATAGGTTCATAGTAGGCTATCTGCCCTAGGGCATTTATAAGCCTAGCCAGAGTGTGTTTGGCTTTGGCACACACACACACACACACACACACACACACACACATATGCCTAGGGCTAATTTAGAGTATCCAATCAACCTACAGCATGTCTTTGGGATGTGGGAGGAAACTGGAGCACCCATAGGAAACCCACGCAACCACAGGGAGAACATACAGACTCCGAACAGAAGGCACCCCAGCCGAGGATCGAACCAGAGAACCTCTTGCTGGGAGGCAACAATGCTAACCACTGCGGCCACCCTATTGAGGCCCTTGATTAACAATGCAAAAGGTTTTGAAGCACTTCAGCTGCTTACAGAATAGCAAATCAATGCCTAAGAAAACAGGTGAATTAAAGTACATCAGTGAACTATACTCATTGTGCTTACTTTGCCCAAATTCCTACTTTGCTTCTGGCATGACACTGCCTCATTTGTATGAAGTGAACAATTCTTTCCCTTTTTGGTAGATTTATTGAAGTCTTGTAGAGCCAGAAAAATGCTAAATTTAGTCTGGTTTCACTGCAGTGATCATGCTGTAGATAAATGGTAGACAATATTTGTTTCTGGATCACACCTATTTTCTCCCAGTGGTTTATCACTTTTTGATTCTAGTCCATAAAGCTACCAGAAGTTTGCGAGGGCATACATGACAGATTTCACAGTATATCTATCCGAATACTATTAATTCATGTAAACAGCTTAAGGCAGTAAATAACTTCAGCTTCATTAAAAAAAGTCATCAGGCTGAGCATGTCTGTTTCACATTAACTCTGCAGTCACACAGTAAATTCTTTTCACCATGCCAAGCTTTTGGCAGTCAAATCATCCTGATAAATGGTGTGTTTGCAACATTATTAGTTATCCGAAACTAACTCTATATATTCCATCTTCTTATATCCATACATAAGTGCTTTCTGACCCCCCAAATTTACAGAATGGTCAGACTAAGTAAGAAAGTTACACTGCTTCAGGAGGAGCCCTTTCAGACACAGGATCTTTACAATTTGAACAGATATTGCATTATGCTCTGGTCCAGTATCTAATATAAACTTTATACTTCTATTACTGATTGTGAGGTTTTTTTCCCAGATTTCCAGCCCCTTTACTGGTTGCACCTTTTCAGTACTTTTATCTTTCACACTATATTATGAACATTGTAGAATTAAAACAATTTCATGACTATGCATTAATACTTGCAATCTCCTTGACTGCAATTTTATTTTACTAGTTTAAGAAAAGCGATGATACCCTTTGTCACAGAATTCCTAGTAATTAAGTTGAGGTCATACTTTTTGTCATGCTTGCTGCCATGTCTTTGCATGAAACGTTTCTATTTGCCATAATTGCCTTACTGATTATTATGCAGACACTTTCTGACTCATTTTATCCTGCTTTTATTTGAATTTGGCTTTTCTATCTTATAAGCCTCTCAGAATATATTAAATTCTTTTGAAAGATATATTAACTGTGATGAGGTAATTTCACTTTCTATGCGTACATCACTCTCTTTATTAACATAAAAATCTATTTTTCTCAGTAATCTGGTCCTTGTATGAACATTTTTAATGCTATTCATGATTCTGTCTCCCACAATGCAACTCACCAAATTCACATCTTAAATCTTAATTCATATCAGCAGACTTTGTGAGGCTCTTTGTCTTTGTGAAGAATAAATGGTGAAAAAATGGCACATTCTCTTTCTTACATCAAGCCTAAAACTTTTGTGTCATCCCTATAATATTTTTTGTTTGTTTTCTCTTTCAAAATTGAATGCAGAAATATAGTTTTTCTGACTTGCTGGAGTGTCTGTTCACAGTCTTATCTATATTTCTGGAGTTACAATTTTCACTTAACAGATTACTTTGGTGAAAAATGTTACCAAATGGCTACAGTTAAAATATTTCTCACTCTCAAGGCTAAATAACTTTGAGTTACTGCTGGTGCTATATACATGCCTTTTTGTACATGGAAAATTCTGTTCCATTACTTTTGTACCACACACAGAGTTGCAAAACACAAAATAATATTTTTCTTCACAACTGACACCGTGTAATATTTGGTATTGCAGTATGGGTAGGTGAACAAGATGTTGACCATCTTTATGTGGCTACCTTCAATAGCATGTATTTCAGACTGAGCCATTGCAGATGGTGTCAGGCCAAGTAAAACATATTCTTTTAAATAATACCTAAGCTAAATGTTCCAGTTCTTTGAAAATATTGGCCTACTGTATGTATTAGAGACAGGACTAAGCCATTCAGGAGGGATTATCAGTTATTTGTTTAATTTGCAAAAGGTACTGAATGCAGAACATGAAAACGGTCTGAGACTGAAATTCTCCAAGCTGAAACTGATCAATATAGATCACTGCTCTATATGGTAAACAAACAAAGCCTCTTTGAGAGGATTTCAGTCTGTGTAGATGTCCTTCATGGATGCATCTGCAGTCATAACAACTGGGTTGTCCTGTCGTCAGGCAGCCCTTCAGTCGGCCGGATTCCAAAGTCCGGGTCCGGCTTCGGCTGATGTCGCACTTCACCCGACGTCATCTCTGTTGGTCTTCGGGTATAAAGGCATCAGCCGACGCCATTTTCCTCAGTCTTTCTTGCCGCGTGGCGCCCGAAGCAGAAGCTGTTCGCAAGTGCCGGTCGGTCGGATCCAGAGATTACTTCTACCGAATACTACTTCGAAGACTTCTAAAGCTAAGTACCCGTTGGGAACCTTTCTTGCCTCAGCCGATGTCAGAAAAAGTTAATAATTGTTTAACCTGTGGGAAACAAATACCTCATAAAGATTTCCACTCTCATTGCCTGCCTTGTTTAGGCCCAGCCCACGACATAGCAGCCTGTTCGCCTGTGCTTCTTTCAACCGACGACGCTTAGGCGTCGGTCGGAGTTTGCAGAACAGTTTTTCGGTTCTGATTTTGCGTACATTATGCCGCCGGATCCTCCGACTTCCCAATCTGCCAAAACGCAAAGATAAAGACCGACACTCGCGGTCCGTGGTTTCGGCCGAAACCACGGTTAAGCAAACGCGAGTGTCTCGGTTTCGGCGAAACCGAGAAAACTGCTCAAAGTACAGCTGAATCTATCTCTACAACTGAGGCCCCTGCTACCACTCTTGAATCGGCCTCAGAAATTTTATCCACTACGGTGGTTGCCACTGATTTATCAGACACCATTCCCTTGGATGTCTCTACCCCAGCACGTGGTGCAGCTAGGCCTCCAGCAGCCATGTCCATTAAGGCCTTCGCCAGGGCTAAAGCAGCCAAGACTACTAAAACAGTGCCTGTTAAACCCCCCACTACCAGGCCCTCTTCTAGTTCTCAAATGCTTACTTTGGCAGAAGATTTAATTTCATTAATCAGAGGATCTCAATCTCACCCAGACAGGGCCTCTCAGCCCCCAGAGAAGAGACCTAGGGCAGAGCCCCCTGAGCCAGTGTCCTCTGATGATTCTGCTGATGAATCAGACATAACTGACCAGCCAGAGGCTCCTTTCTCCAATTTTGAAGATTCTGATGCTGAAGATTCCATTCCAGCTCCTTCCCCACCAGAAGAATTCTCCTTTGGGGAAACCTTACATGCCATCGAGAGCAGTTCCAATGGCAGCAACAGGATTTTTCAGACTCCAGAAAAAGACTTAGGACCTTTCTGCACCTTCCACAGCACAGGCCCTTAGCTATACCTCCTGTTCTCTCTGTGGTGGATGATGCTTTCAATGATGTTTGCTCCTCTCCAGATTCTTTACCCCAGCCCCTGCCAAACCAGACAGATTTTACAGGGTGCCAGATACTCATCACCACCTTTACAAGGCCCCACTTGCAGACCCCGAAACTATATCCCAGGGTCCCAAGGCAGTAGCCGCAACCATAGCTAAAAACCCTATTCCTTCTGAAAGGGAAGCAAGGTCATTAGACAGATGGGGTAAAAAGGTCTACACTTCAGCTACTCTCTCAGCTAGAGCTTTAAACTGTCAGTTTCACATGATACAATACCAAGAGTTTATGCTAGATCAATTAACTAAAAAGCTAACCACTGATGAATCTCTTGATAAGAAATATGTATTAGAAATGGTAAATAACATACAACAGGTTAGTAACCATTCCTTAAAATGTGGCTATGATGCACTGGAGGCTTCATTTAGATCAGCCATGACTGGCACAGTGATAAGAAGGCATGCATGGCTAAAGAGCAAGCTTTACCGGATCATGTTAAAGCTAAGTTGCTAGATGCTCCTATGGATAAGACAAGTTTGTTTGGTACACCTGCCCAGCAGGTTATGAAGAAAATGGAAGAAAAGGCAAAATCTGTCCAAACGGTTAAAGATTTCTTGCAGGTACAACCCCAAGGTTTAGCAGGAACTGGCCTGCCAAAAATTGGTCCTTTCCTGACTCCACAAGATCTCAAAGGGGCAGGAACAGACGTTCCAGAGGCAGAAACCAATCTAGAGGAGGTGCCTACAGAGGACGACAGTGGCAAGGTAACAACAGAGGCACAGACACAACCTCTGCCACTACATCAACACAACCACAGTGACTTAACCCTAAATCCGCCTACCAGGGAACAAATAACAGCTCCTTTAGGCGGAAAGTTAACCTTATTTTCAAAGAACTGGCACTACATAACAAAAGACAAGTGGATTCTACAAACCATAGATCAAGGCTACCGGCTCCACTTCCACACTTTACCAGTCAAAAGAGGAATGCCAAATCTACCTCCAAATCAAAAAACAGAGGCTCTACAACAGATAATGGAGTTAGCAAACATGAGAGCTGTGGAAAGAGTGCCAACAGCAGAGCAAGGAAAGGGGTTCTACTCCAGACTATTCCTAGTTCCAAGAAAGGAAAAAAGTTGGAGACCAATTCTCAACCTGTCCACCTTAAATACATACATCATTGTCCCAAAATTCAAAATGCTGACCTTACAGCAACTTCTTCCCATGCTGGGCAAGGAGTGTTGGCTGGTAACTGTAGATCTCAAGGAGGCATACCTGCACGTCCCTATTCGACCAATCTGCAGAAGATACCTCAGATTTCTTGCAGGATCAGAGCACTATCAATTCTCAGCATTGCCCTTTGGCTTATCTACTGCGCCCAGAGTATTCACAAAATGCCTGGCATCAGTAATCGCCCATTGCAGACTACAGGGAATTCAAATTTACCCATACCTGGACGACTGCTTACTACAAGGGGACAACAAAAGCAAGCTGACAACAGATTTACAAAGGGTCATTTACTTGCTACAAGCACTGGGATACACAGTCAATTTACAAAAGTCAAGGCTGATACCATCCCAAACAAGGACCTTCTTGGGGGCGGAATTGGACACAGTGAAACAAATGGCATTCCTAACTACAGAAAAACAAGAAGAACTCCCTCTTTACTTCTTGGCACTAACAAAACTGAACAAGATAACAGCAAGGAAAGTACTCCAGGCCTTGGGCTTCATGGCATCATGCATAATCTTGGTCCCATTTGCCAGACTACATATGAGAAAACTACAGTGGTACCTAAAGAATTTATGGTCCCAACACAGACACAGCCTGGAAACAGAAATCCCACTAATTCCATGCTTAAAACAGGAGCTCCTATGGTGGGCTCAGGCATGCCAGTCAAACCCAGGCCTACCCTTTCGCAGATGTCAAGCAAGCCAGACCATCACAACAGACGCTTCAGACCTAGGATGGGGGGCCCACATGCTGGACAAATGCGTGCAAGGACTCTGGACACAGGATCAACTTCACCTGCACATCAACCTAAAAGAAATGCTGGCAGTAAAACTGGCAATCCAAAAGTTCAAACCATTTCTCAAAGAGGGCCAGTTGATAAGGACAGACAACACCACAGTCATGTGGTACATCAACAAACAGGGAGGCACTCATTCATACCCCCTATGCAGAATGACTTTGGAGCTGTGGACCCTGGCACTCAGCTACAACATCCAGTTACAGGCAATATTTGTACCGGGAAAAGAAAATACTCTAGCAGACATACTAAGCAGAACCACTTCGGATGCCCACGAATGGAAGCTGCACCCGGACATCTTCAAAACCATCTCAAAGAAATGGGAATGCCTCAGATAGATCTATTCGCATCACCTCTCAATCACCAGCTCAAAAATTCTGCACAAGGACATTCCACCCACTAGCATGGAAAGTGGATTCGCTCTCCTTCAGCTGGAAAGGCCTAACAGCATATGCATTCCCACCTCTTCCCTTGATACACAAAGTACTACTAAAAATCAAGGAAGAACGTCCAAGGATAATCCTGATAGCTCCAAACTGGCCAAGACAACACTGGTACCCACTACTGAGGAGCATGTCTCGGAACAATATGTGGCCAATTCCTGATGCCTTTGATGTTAACTCAGAACAACTACAGCATCATGCATCCAAACCTAAAAACGTTACAACTGACTGCATGGAACATCACATAGCAGCAGCTAACACAGAGCTTTCCCAAAGAGTTAAAGACATTATTCTTGAAGCACGCAGACCTTCAACAAGAAGGAACTATGCTGGAAAATGGAAAAGGTTTGTCATTTGGAGTACTGAAAGAGGAAAAGATGTGTCAAACATAGATATGCCTAACATTCTGGAGTACCTGGCCGAACTTCTTCATTCAGGCCTGTCCTACTCCACCATCAAGATACATGCATCAGCTATTTCAGCAGAATACAGCTTTGATCCACCTGTTTTTTCGCACCCTTTGCTCAGGCAGTTTCTCAGAGGAATCAAGAATGTAAAACCTCCAAGGAAGCCACCATTACCAGCTTGGGACTTAAACTTTGTGCTAGAAAAGTTGACACTATCACCCTTTGAACCAGCAGCAACAGCAGACCTACAACACCTGTCATGGAAAACTGCTTTCCTACTGGCAATTACTTCAGCAAGGAGGGTTTCAGAACTACAGGCCTTAATGGCGGTGCAACCCTTCCTAATCTTCCACCAAGATAGAGTGTCCATGAGGACTAATCCTACATTTATGCCTAAGGTGGTATCCAGAGTGTCTTTAAACCAGGCAATCCACCTACCTACCTTCTTTCCCAACCCACAAAACAGAGGGAAAGAATACTGCATACCTTGGATGTACATAGACAGCTACGCTACTACTTGGACAGAACAAAAAATAGCAGAAAGACTGACCAACTTTTCGTAGCTTATGCAACAGGAAGAGAAGGAAAAGCTATTTCCAAACAGACAATCTCCAAATGGATAGGAAATTGCATACGATTCTGTTACTCCTTCCATGGAAAACCAATTCCACAGAACATAAGACCTCATTCTACAAGGGCAACAGCCACTACCACAGCATTCTTACGAGGAGTGGCAACCAAAGACATTATTGAGGCGGCTACTTGGACCTCCGTGCATACATTTGCCAAGCATTACAATTTGCCTCTATATTCCAGATCCCGAGCAGGGTTTGCCACTGCTGTACTGCAAGGGATCCTAAACCCACCATAATTTACCTTTATCCTCCTCCCCTAGTTGGCTATGGTATTCTACCCAGTTGTTATGACTGCAGATGCATCCATGAAGGACATAGTACAGTTTTGTACCTACCATAAATGTAGATGTCCGAACTGGATAGCATCTGCAGTCAGGATTACCCTCCCTCCTTCCCCTCTGTGGTACTCCTAGGGTGTTTACCCTCCTAATAGCTAGCTGGTGGGGGGGAGTCTTTTATGGTGTATTTGTTTGTATATATGTACATACATGCTTATGTTTGTGTTTACCTCTATCTTTTTGGAAACATTGGCATCTATCCAAAATTTTAGCCTTCAAGAGGGCTACTGGCATCTGGGGCAAGAAACACTGAGGAAAATGGCGTCAGCTGATGCCTTTATACCCAAAGACCAACAGAGATGACGTTGGGTGAAGTGCGACATCAGCCGAAGCCGGACCCGGACTTTGGAATCCGGCCGACTGAAGGGCTGCCTGACGACAGGACAACCCAGTTGTTATGACTGCAGATGCTATCCAGTTCGGACATCTACATTTATGGTAGGTACAAAACTGTACTTTTTTACTACGAGAAATATGACAAGACTTTCCAGGGATGTCCCAAAACACACTCTGCAAGAGCAGAGTCTATGAATATAGCACTTTTCCAAAATATTTCTTTGGATAATATTTCTTTGGTAGCTATGTGGTCCTTCCTCTGACCCTTTGCAAAATATTATGTGCCATCTACAGCCAGGTCTTTCTTCAGTGGCATAGTGATCTGCAGCATATTTCAAAAGAATTCCCATTCAAAACACACTAGCTGGAGATTCTGACCTATAAATGCTACACCCAGAGTTCTGTAAAGCTGAACAAAAATTATGTGTCCTTATTATAGTACGAATTATGTGAGAAGACATTCTGACTATAGTATACATTCTGCCCCGTTACCTACCTTCTGGAGTCATTCTTGTATTTTTTTTTTTTTTTTTTGCATAGGGTGTTTTTTTTTCATATCCACTTGGGCAAGATCTGGAGGATTCAATGAGGCTAAACATTATAGGAGTGTTAAGTGTGTGCGGGACAAGTCATCCATACCCTAGGTGTTAGCCTTACAGATTCTTCAGCCAGAGTTTCTTTTGACAGATAAAACACTATGGTAAGTACCCATGGCTTTTATTTTGCAATTATAATCATTTATATTTGACTGTATTTAGAAACAAAATCATAACCAAACAGTTGCACTATTAAGATACTTGACTTTACTGAGGCTGGTTCCAAAACACTGATACTTTGACTCTGATTATGCTCATAGTTTGATTAGTGTCCTGAGCTGTCTTAAAAATGATTGGAGTGAATGGTCAATAGTGAATCGTCATTCCCAAGGGAGGGTTATTAGAGGAATCCTGCCATAAGAATTCCTTGTGAGGAAAATCAAAGTTATTGATACCTGGGGTACTATGGGCCTGTCAGAGAATGCGCAAGCACTCTACCTGTAAACTGAATATGTGGAAAACTAACTCACACTGTGTCCAGCTCAAGAAGCACTAATCAGTATATTATGGACGTGAGTGTGTCTGTGCATGTATGTGCATGAACGAGAGTGTGTACCTTTCAATCTCTAATGTTAAAAATTATACCACTGGCCACTGAAATCATACCAGATAGTCAAAAATAGGGGTGACTCCCACCTCAACACCACATCATTGTGTTAAGAACAAAAAAAGGCTTTGAAATTAAAAATGCTATAGGACTTTACAACTATAGCAAACAGCTTTATAGCATCTATTTGCTACAGTATTAGGAGTTACATAGAGCTGACTTTTAGGACTTTCAGCTGCACTGTGCTGAATGGACTAACAGCACTGTACGGCTAGAAAAATGGATCAATAGTACAGCTCCAAGTTGCACTGATACACTTTTCTATTCTGTTGTGTGCTATTGGCCCTCTGAATGAACCTACACTAGAGTGTATCTGGAAAGATAGACCAATAGTAGAGCTGCCTGTGCAGTGGTCTGTTTTTCTAGATGCACTGTGCTATTGTTCAGCGGAACAGACCAAAAGCACAGTATAGATAGAAAACATACTAGCACAGCTATTGATCCTTGGTTCTAGCTGCAATGTGGTATCTGTCTGCTCTATGGACCAATAACACAGTGCAGCCAGAACAATGGACAAGTAGTATAAGCAGGTAGAAACCCACTGTTTTCCCTGTTTTGACTTTGATGAGCTCCTCTATCATTGATTGTATAAATGAGCCAATGAAAGGGCACAACACACTCTGGCTACACTTATAAATGCCCTTGGGCAGATAGCCTAGTTCCTACCTATGAACCTATGAAATGTATCTATCAAAGAGCAAAGTAATGCAGCAGAATAAAAGTTAAAATGTGAGCTAAAACTGAAACACTCTGACAAACATGAAAGAGTCTAAGTGTGTGAGTGTGTGTGCTTGTATGTACAAGTATATGTATGAGCAGCATATAACAAGAACATGACATCATAACATGAGCTGGATGATGACCACAATCTTTGGTTACCACTTTCCTCTCACTGATGGGGAGACTTCATGGCTGCAGAAGTATTGGGGGTGAACAGGACTATAAAAAGAAGACAAACTACCATCTTGCACAGTGTTAACAAGTCTGGCTTATAAAGTATTTATTTTTTAAACTGAAATTTATTTTTAAACCGCAATCATATATATCAGCTCCATGGTGGAGGGAGATGGAGCTCTGATGACAGAACAAGTGATCTGGTATTGAATAATAACCCTGGTCTTGAAACAGTCAACTGCGGGTGGATGGAAATGTGTTGCATTTTGCTAGCTTTATGTCAGGGAAGGAATTCCCATCTTGAGTTACAGTCCATTGTGGAGATCAGGGACTCTAACCCTGCCACAAAGCATTGAGCACAAAGAGGCGGACAATCTGTAGACATGATGCCCACTGATTTCACTGTATACTTGGCACTGAGCAGGACTATAAGGATAACACCATAGTGTTATGTCTTGATCTAATCTTTGTCCAGTCCCCTGGGATTCCACAGGTGTTCTCCATGTACTAAAGAGCCACAGTGGTCCAAAGGTAAAGCTGGTCATCACAAGTTGGAGGTCTAGGCTATAGACATTTATGAGGAGCTTTGGAATGTAGCAGATAACAGATGGAAGGAGGGGAACCAAACTTATTGATTAAAGAAATAACAAACATATACACAACAGCAGCAAAAAAAGGAATGAAATATCTAAGGAAGGGAGAATGTGGTACATTGGAAAACAGAAGGAATGACCATGATAAGAAAATAAAAATATTAATGAATCAAGTTTTTTGATAGTAGTACAGATCGGGAGAAAATCAAGTCATCCTGCTTTGTGATCTCTTTCATGTATGAACCTTAATTACCTCTTGGGGTATCTACAGACCTAAATGATGCCTAGAGTTGGGGGGTCAGTTTTCATGTAATCTGGTAAGGCTATACAGGAAGAAGTGTGGTAGGGTCATAGTTAAGATGGGCTGGAATTAAGTTTCAGCATTTGTGTTCTGCATCTGAGCTATGTTACCAAGTCATGATGCTGTAAGTAAGTCTGGTTAATGGCTGCATGTGGCTGCCCAAGTCGTGAATCTTTATGAACCTAGAAAAAGAGACACAACATAATGGTAGAAGTAAAGACACTGTCAAATGCAGCATTTTTTTGTGACTACGATGCTTGCCACAGTATCCTAGAGTTGCCCTCATTGTGTTGCACTTTGTCTCTGTGCATTATTCTCCTCAAAGAATGGGTCAAGTGCATGAGATATAAAATGCTGTGACTGCATCATTAAAAAAATAAATAAATAATGGAAACAAAAGTCAGCTAGAAAGCCGTAAGGAACTGCTAGCCATTGAACCTTTTCAGAATGTAGCTGCAGGGGATACCATTAACCACAAGGTAGCAGAGGTCCCAGCAACACATTACTGCGCCACTAAGTGACACAGTCAGATTACAGCCATTGGAACCATTCAGTCTAGTGAAACTGCAGCAGTGGGAGAAGTGATTCCTTTACTATCCATTATGTTTCAGGCAAGACTTTGCTGGCAGCAGATACCTTGTCTTATGCAACAGTGACTAAAGATGAGAAAGAATGCAAACCAGACATTAAAATACATAATCTATTGGTAGGTTCATCTTATCTAGCTGAGATTTAGAGCAGGTATGTGCTGACAGTGCACATTCTCAATTGGTGACTTTTTTGTCAGAATGGATGGCCACACCCTAACAAACTAGACAGGACTGTGAAACAACGCTGCCCATAATAGGCAGCTATCACAGCTCACAATGGTCTCTTGTTAAAAGGTCATTACAGAGTTGTGAAATGCAGATAAAGTGCACACAGTCTGCCAGCCAGGGGTAAGTGGACAGATGAATTAGACTGTACCAAAGTACAAGGCTTGTACCAAAAAGACAGAGAGACAATCACACAGAACATAATATCACCTGAGTTACCTGAAATATCTTGGTAAAAAGTGACAGGTGCATATATTCGCTGTCAAGGCCAGTACTTACCTACTAGTGGTAGACCACTTCTGTAGGTTCACAGAGACTGCAGACCAACCCCAACAAGATTGTAGGACACAGTGCTACACTAAATGCCCATATTTGTCAGGCATGGCATCCCTGAGATTTTGTTTTCTGACAATGGTCCATTTTCAGGGTACAAATTTGTTTACAGAGAATTACAGGTTCAGATACATTACCAGTAGCCTAAATTATGCCCAGAGCAATGAGACGTTAGAACACTTTGCACAAATGGTGAAGAATCTGCGAGAGAAAAAAATGCATAACTAGTTGTGCTTACTTACAGAGTAACAACTTTAGATAATGGATACAGTGCAGCCCAACTGTTAATCGGTAGTAGATCTCTGGCAGGTGGCACAGACGGGTAAGGCTATAGTGTGTGTGGTCAGGGTTTAATTTTCTTGGTCCTCATTTACCTATTGTATGACCTTGAGTAAGTCACTTAACCAGACATTGCTCCCTGGTCACCCTTGAAAAGGGAATGTGCCCAGTGGGCATATCTGGTTAACAAATGGGTATTATAATTACTTCTGCAACACTACCTCGACTTCCTTCTCTGATGGACCCAGAACTCCCAAACCAGAGTCTGCTTCAGCTGATACATAAGGACATAAGACAGACATCTGCTGCATTTTTTGGCAAAAGGCACAATGCAAGAGATGTGAGTTCATTTGCATCTGAACATGAGCTATGGATTCCAGATCCCAAGACTGAGAGAGAAAGATGTGCTGTCATCTCACAATTTGCCTTGTTTATAGTTGTTGGAAGGGCCTCAAGATCTTATGAGAAGACACTGAAAACATCTTTACCATTGCAAAAAGACATATGGAGATTGTAAGTCATCATGTGTAGTTAGCCAGACAGCAAATAATGCTCCTTCAGAGCTTATTCAGAATCAATCACCTGTAAATGTTGTCCAACCATCATGAGAACATGACATGAGGCAGTGCAGTGCACAAGCCAAACGACTTGACTTATGCAATTAGCGAGTAGTGTGAAATAGTCTTTCATCTTATACATAACACATTTTTAAGTATTTTACATGTATTTCAAACTAGAGTGAATTACTGTATAAAAAGCAACCTGTACTAATAGAGTGGTAAGGGTAAAGTGTATATGGGGGTATCGTGACTCAGTAAATTAACATGGTTGTATGAAACATGCACTTAATATTGTTTAACAAAAGTCAATAACCTTTCCATTTTTAGAAGGGGAGATGTGATACAGTGCTGTATTGTGATACAGGAAAGGATGTAGTCTGCTGAGGTCAAAGTGATGGTAGGATGGAACTAAGTTGCAGTTGTTGTGTTCTGTATTTGAGTTTCTGATTTATGATGTTACAAATAAATGTAGTTGTCATCTTCTGTCAATGTAGTGAATATTTCTGAACCTAGAATACAGAAGATTTGACAGCAGTCATAGATGCTGAGTCAACACAGTGGTACACAGTGGAACAGGCATGACGTTTGAGGCTGTATAACACAGAAGTTCACAGACAATGAGTATTTATTTTTACTTGATGACCAGTTGGCACAGCTCTTTGTCAGAGAGCCTGGGATAAAAGATAAAGGAAATATTGGCCACATATTTCTATATTTAATGGGCTGATTACAATGACTGTTTACAGTTATTATGTACACTTCAGATTGGAGGGCACTTTTTAGAAAATCAATGTTCCTTCTATACCTTCATGACTTAGTTGCTACAGATTCCTGTAGTAATAAATCAGAAATTGGTTGCACCTCAAACCTGAGGAATTCCCCAATGACAGAGTAGACTGGCTTTTGAAGACAAAGAGATTTTTATTTGCTAATGGGTCATTTAGCTATCACATCTGACGTAATAGATTCATAGTTTCATAAGCAAATAGTAGGCTAATGACCCCTGGGGGGCCATTTTAAGCCCAGTCATTCTTCCCAAATGTAGTTGACAAATGTTGATACCCTAGGGTTATTTTAAAGGGTTTATGTAGGCATGGCATAGGTGGTCAAGAATTTACAGGCTGCCTCTGTCTAATAGTGGCATAGGTGCCAGACCAGGGGTAAATTACTGATTCTCCATCCAGTGGTTGAAGTTATACTTGAATTGGGTTAGGAAAGAGCTTTGCTTCACATAGATGAAAGCCTGTTCTAGAGAAGGGGTGGTCACTGAGACACATGTCCTATTGGTGTTGCAGGTGAGGTTTAGGTCCCTAGAGCTGGCAATTCTGATGTTATTTGTTTTTCAGATGGGGAACAGGTCCATCAGTACAGGATCAGTGGATGTTTGTTTAGGCGAGGCATAGGTCACCTCTCCGCAGTCTGTAGGAAACTTGAGTACAGGGATAGGGCTTTGAGGTGCTCTGCGTAGGACATGTTATTTACATCCTGTATTTTTTGTGGGAAAATCTGGACACTCGAGTTGTTGCATATGCCTGGTCAGGTACACACCAAGGAGGGATAGTTGTGCTCAATAACTGGTCTAATGAAGGCCAGGTACAGAGCAGCAGTGACATCCTTGGACCTAGATGCCATACCCTTGCTTATAATTAAAGCAACACAGAATGGTTACCTTACCACAGATTACTGTCTACATGCATTCCCAAATCCCTGACCACTGGATCTATTCACAGGGGTGTATTATTAATGTGACAGTTTCCAGGGGTGGCCATCTTCCCAAAAGATACTATTATGCATTTCTTCACATTGAGTTTTAGACTATGGCTGTGGCACCAGTTATTATTCTGTGTCAGGCCTTCTTGGGTAATTGTGTCACAGTGGATTCTATGGCTGCTCCTAGTTTTCAATCATCTGCCAGAGGCCCTTGATGTTGGCCTTGACTTTAGAGAAGTAAATGTGAAAAAGGAGCAAACTCAGCACTGAGTCTTGACAGAATCCACTATTGACTGCCCTTTTGTAGATATAGACTCCTCCATTCTAACTTCTTGAGTCCTATTTTTGAGCCAGCTGGCTATCCTGCAGGTGACACAGGGGTTTAAACCTAGTTTTGTGAGTTTGTCTACAAGGGTCAAGTGGGAGTATTGTATTGAATGCTTTGGCCAGGTCGAGGTATGCAGTATATACCATTTTGCCTTCATCCATTGCTTTGGTGACCTTCTCAAAGAAGTCTACTTGGTTGAGTATGCAGGACCTGCCCCTGATGAAACCAAACTGGGTTGGATCCAGTGTCTGAAGGTTTCCTGTGTCATTGTTTATTATTTCCATGGATTTTAATATGAGACTACTCAGCCTTATGGGTCTTTAGATGACCAACCCTTGTGCAGAGAGGTGACAGCTGCAGTGGTCCATTCACTTGGCATGAAGCCTATCTGGAGGCCAGAGTTAAAGAGTGATTCTAGTGGTCCTGATAGGTTGTATTTCAAGCTATTAAGGAAGCTTACTGACTTACAGTTATCATGGTTCATCAATGCAGTGTTCTTGGCCTTGAAAAGTGCATTGAAGACCTGTTGCCTAATGATAGTTGGGGGAGTTATGGTTGATGGTATTTCCTGAGGGGTGTCAGGGAGAAAGGGGGTAAAACTGGAGAGTAATTTGTCAGCCAGCAGATTTGCTACATCTTCCAGCTCAAGTATCGGTGGCTCCATTTACAATTAGGTTGACACATCATTGTGTATTGCTTTGGAGGTTGCAAACATAGATGAAGAATGCCATGTGATTGTCCTTGGCCTGAGAGGCTATTTTTACTACAAATTTGGCTTTGGTAGACTTGCTTAGCCATCTGAGTGGTTTGTTTAGTTGACTGAGGAAGTTTTTACTTTGCTGGGCATTGCACTAAGGCAAACTTCCTACTATTAAGTGTCCCTCCCCAGACCCTGAGAATGCTCCTGCTTTCATGGAATTGTTCACGAAAACCACATACAGTCATGTTAGTGGCTGAATAAAGACAGCTCCGCCTACCCAGAATAAGCATTGGACAAATTCGGCTAACAAGCCGCCCTGCTGGAATTCCAACATCAATAGAAAATCATGGCAAAAATTAGGAAGCATAATTCTAAAAAGTTCCATAGTTAGCTGGGATCCTGTTTTTTATACTTATTATGGTCAAACTAACCAGTGATATGATTTTGGTTGGAGCCACAATGAAAGGATCCTGGCTTACTACATGAATCTCTTATAAATCTTTCACTTTAAACTCCATCTCCTATTCCACATTTGCTGACTCACTGTCCTTAGCCTGGCATAGATACACCTTCAGCAGTCCCTGATCCATAAATGCTACTAATATATGCTGATATGGGATCTTTTTGTGTGTTGCCCAAACAAAGTTTTTAAGTTCTTCACATGGTTAATTCCTTCAGTTTGGCTGGTCCAGAAAATGAATACAGAATAGAATACAAAACCTATTACAGGAGCTCCTTGCATAACAGAAAAACAACATAACAAGACAACATTAAGTACTGAGTACTAAGTAGTATCAATATCGAACTGGGATATACTCTACAAAATAAGACTATTTAAAAAAATCTTTGAAGGACTCCTCACTCCAGTTATTCAGTTGCCCAGTGGCTGCATATTAAAGGAAAGAACTGCCACCCTTCTAAAAGCTTCATTCATTTAATACAGATGGTCTGCTGTGAAAGGACATGTTACTGGTGAGGAAGGCTCTATTTCACAATAAACAAGAGCTCCTGAAATTCATCAGAATCCAATCTGTGCAGCACCTTGGAAGTTCAAGTTCATAAGAACATGGTGAATTTGTATTGTAATCTGCCTACAGCTAAACACTACATTATGTTATATTCAGTTAATGGCAGAAAAAAGAAAATCACTAAGTGCATTTAACAGTCTACCTCATCCTTTCCCCATTTCTGCCATATCCTCTTGAATGCCTCTATAGATTTTCTGTCTTTTTTCAGTTCAGTAGCTCATTTCATGGTTCTTCAACAGTGTCTGTGGGAAAAGTACTTTTATATATTCTGGATTAGGAAGCCTTCTCACATTTGTTGCCAATGTTCCTGTCTTTCTCTGTAATTTAATTTCAGGTTGACCCCCTTCACATCTTTTTGACATGGTCTTATGTTCCAACATTATGTCCACCCACCTCTTAAAGTTTCAAGTGAGAATAACTGTCATTCCTGCATCATATTTCCGCCCTTCCAGCATATGGTTCAGTATGGTAGCTTTCACTGGATTCCTTCTGATATTTTTGTTTACATGCCTCCAGAGCTGCACACAGTACTGAAGGTGTGGCCAGACCAAGGCCCTGTAGTATGGAAGGATGATCTCCCCCCTGAAGTTACATTGTGGGTTTGCTGCTGCTGCTACTATCCTCTCACTCTGCTCCTGCCGTCCAGTCCAGGTGTGATCAATGCACCCAGATACTTTTCTTGTTCTGCTGCAATCAATTCCACTGCCCTCAGCTGATAAACCACAAAGAGCCCGTTGTGAAGTAAGTGCAGTAGTTTGCATGTATTTGCACTGAACGTTAACAGCCTTTTCCCAGTTCTGCTCAACACTCTTTCATACCTCTGCACTACTGTACCCATCCTTGTGCCAACAGGAAGAGTATGCTGCTGTCCAGCATTCCCTCAGATATATCTAAGTCAACACATTGAAGAGTACTAAACATACAACAGACCTCTGGGTACTCCATTAATCACTTTCCAAATTCTTTTTTCTTTAAACACCTTTATTAAATTGTCACTTAAGACATAGACAAACATACATCTATAGAAAAGAAAGCAAACAATATTAGCATATTTCCAGTTACATACATCACATATGTTCTTTTTTATAACTATCATCAGTCCAACATTACATAAATCGCTCAAATCCTGCCTTCCCTTAAACCTAATTTCTCCACCAGAACATTATTCTGCATTATTGTTCCCATAATTTCCAATTATTTTTATGTAATTTGCTCCTACCCTTTTCTAAACATCCCATTTCCAGTTCTTTTATCTCATTCAATACTTCAAATATGGTTGATTTAGACTTTGATTTCCATTTTATAGTAACTGCTTTTTGGCAGCCACCAGAATTAAATTTAACAAAGCCTTACTATGTCTATGTAATTGACATCCTGTGCCTCAGCTCAAAAAAATCATTTCCTTAGTTACATCCATGTACTCATCTAATATTTTTGACAGAGTACTCTGTGGGGAATTTTTAAAGTCTGCTAACTCAGTACACTCCCAAAACATATGTTCTTATTTACCTATTACAACCCCTTCACAACTCTACCTAAGCAAAAATTATTTGGAGTCTGCTTGGGGTATAAAAATGCCTATGCAAACATTTTCAACCAAAAATCCTAAATCTTTTAGACCTTGTTGCAAACTTGGGAGCCATACTTTTGTCCCCCCATTGTTCCCTTGTAAATTGCTTATACAAACTCTCTTCCCAATCTTTTCTAACCTCCTCCAACAGATTCCTGTATTTGTTGTGCAATATTTTAAATGTCCTGCTCATTATCAATTTGTTAACTGCAACTCCTGTTCTAGATTCAATTAAAAATTCTACCACTGCAGGTCTTTCACTTAGGATTCCTCCATCCCTTTTTCTTTACCTATACTCTAATAGCAATCCCTGGTAGAGAAAGCAGCCTGTAACCTGCAGTCCAAATGTCTTCTTGACCTCCTCCCAAACTATTACCTTTCCCTCTCTAGTTATTTGCTACCAATGCCTTAGTTCCTTTGTCAGTTTTCTTCAGTAAATTACAGCCCCCCTTGCCTATTCTTTGTACCCCCTAATTGCAGTCATCCCCATTGGCAAAATCTTTCTCCATTTCTGTGTTGGCTTAGTTCTTAGACTATGTTATGCTACTGAATGAATATAATACTAATATAACAAAATATCTAATTATAAAGTTAATTTGGACAAATCAAAGTAATTTCCAGTAAAGAACATCAATGGATGCAAAATCAGCAACTTATTTGATGAACTAAAGTGTCTTAGGATGATGTACAAGTCTGACCTGACGTCATTTACTTATATCAGAATGGAGCAATTACAAAGCAAAATAAAATAGATCTTGAGGTGTGGCCTAAATTTAAATTTACTTTTCTTGTAAAAGCATCAGTAATATAAACGAATATCTTTCTGAGAATCTTTCATTTCTGTAGTACAATTTTCTGCATTCCCAAATAAATAACTCAGTTCAATAAATAAGACAATAACTAAATTCTTATGGAATCATAACACATCAGGAGTCAGTTTAAATAAGCTATTTGACATAAAAAAGGAAGGTTTCAAAATACCAAATGTTAAGCTCTTCTACTTAAAATCAAGAACAGTCAAACTGCTGCTTGGATCAGGATAATCCAACAACTAAGTTAATGCCATTATGGGTCTTTGTTATTAGAGCACAGCTTTAAGAGAAGAACATTTCTTTGAAATCTGTACAGCATCTGGAAAATATCTGACACAATTCTTGTTACTTGCAGCTTATGTTAAATTATAAGTTCTGGATCTCCATCTACTCTTGAAAATGTTGATGTATGTAATGAGTTCTTACTAGGATAACCAGTATTAGAGAATCCAGATACTACCACTGACAAATAACTTTTGCAGTTCTCCAAATTCCCTATACTAAAGACATTCAGTCATTTCACTTAACTAATGTCCAAAATATCATGTCAAACAAAGTTATGCATGTGAAATAGAGTCCTCATTCTTCTGCCTGTCCCTTAATAAAACTAATTATGGTGGCTATGTTAAATTTTTCTTCCTTACTCAAGTATAATAGGGAACATTTGATTTTGTTTCGTCTTGAATGGGGTATTTTAGGAAAATAAAATGTTTTCTTTACATTAGAATAACGTTTGTCAGTATACACACAAAATTCATATACCACCAAGTTATTTTGCACCATAATGCCTACCTGCCTTCCAATAAATTAACTGCTGTGGGCAAAACACATAAGCTATCATGCACTGTATGGAAGGGTAATTCAGCAGCTGATCTAGTTCATATATTTTAGCACTGTAGCTCACTAAAAGCAGTTCTGCCAGGGCTTGTTTAATAGTGTTTACCAAATAACTACATACAATATCATGTCATGTAGAGAACCTTTACCACATGTTCTTTAGCAATAATAGGAAGGTCTAAATGCTTCAGGGAAAGTTGGGCTTTAGATGATTGTCTCTGCGGTGGAATCTGCTCTGTAATCTTGCAACTATTTTGAGATGTTTACTGGGTTGTAAGATGTTGTGCCATTATGAATAACTTCAGAACAATGTTGGGTGTTATTTCCTAGTTTCCTTACATAGATAAAGAAGGATTTGTGGTTGTCTTTACATACGTACATATGTACATACATACAAATATTTCAAGCATGGGCATTAATGCCCTTCTAGCTTGCCAATATACCAAAACACTTCTTCCCATAATAAGTATACAGGCTGTTCTTAAAAATATCTAAACTAGTACTTGCTTTAAGGTAATTTGGTTCCATGCATCAGCTGTTCTGTCAGGGAACCAATTAGTACATGTCTCATTTCTATAGAATCTTCTACATAGGTTATCTGATGATTCTCTAGTACTTTTTGATAACCACAAACATTCCCAGAAGTAGTTGTCTCTAAATGCCCTATATATCTGAATAAGATCTCCTTTTAGATATCTGTAAGAGACACTGTACAAGTTCAGATATTTTACCCCTGAATTCTGCAAACCCTGCACAGCTTGCAGGACTAGTGCAGGAGCTCCAACAGGCAATATGTCTGCCGTGCAATCCAGGAATAACCTGTAGGGACGTGCACGAGCGCTCCTGCACTACTCCTGCATGGACTCAGCCCCTATATGCAAATTACCCCATTTGCAGGAGAAATCCATGCAAATGAGGTGAATTTGCAATCCAGGAAGCTGAAAACTGACTGTGCAGAACTAGTGTAATCTTCAGAAATGTACTCCGCCAGTAACGGAGTACATTTCTGCAAATTACAAAACGGACCCATGGCAGCTCCAAATAAAGGGTGGATATCATGTAGAAGGCATGCCAATGGCCAACTATAAGGCCATTGGCATGAAAAACATTTGCAAAAATAAAAAAAAAATCAACTTTTATTTTTTTTAGCCGATCTCTGCTCTTTAAGCGTAGGGCAGCGGTGTGCAAATGGGATCGGGTGGAAAATAAGAAAAAAAACATAAAATAAGCATTCTAAGCAAAATCTCTATTTTGCCATTATACTCAATGGCAGGCAGAAGACAACATAGCCAGTAAATACTGGTAGCTAAGCGGGGAGGCTCAGTGTGGGACATGTAACTATGTATCAGCAGGCAATCATATTGCAAATGAGGGGAATGATACTAAATCCCAGATTTCCCCTGCATGCTAGTCAGCACCCAACAGTGTAAGAGCAGGAGTAGCTTGGTGCAAGCCTAGGAGTTAGCTGACATCATAGAGGGTGTGTCAGGCATACTGTAAGTGGATTGGAGCCCTGTGGCTTGGGTTTGCTCTTAGCTTAGCAGAGCTAAGCAAGGGGGGGTGTCTGAGGCTGCCTTGCACTCTGTGCATTGCCTAAGCGGGTGTGCACATCGCACACTAGGTTTTAAAGGGAAAAAAAACAGGAAATAGCAGCTCTGTGTACATTTGAGCACTGTGTTTGTGCAGTGTGCCCCCGGGCTTAAACAGGAAGGCAATGGGAAGGGAAAACAGCAGTAGGAAGGTAATCTAGGAGAACTAGCATAGCTGGCAGGTGAAATGCATCAGAATCGGCCAATTACACAGGCAGCAGACCAGCCCAGCCCAGAACACTACTATAAACTTTGCAAACACCTTTCCCTCTGGTTTTTCCCACATACTCTACACCACCAGTGTATACAAACAGGGAAATTTTAACAAACAAAAACAACAGAATGATAGGGGCTGCAGCAGCTATCAGACATCAACATGTGGAAGAGGCTGAGGGTGGGGAGGATGAAAATGCTGGAGATGGAGAAGGGTGTACAGACCCAGGGTAACTTACCAGGTGCTACATGAGCTGGAGATAGTGAAGTGCTATAGGGTGGACAGGGACATCCTACAGCAAATTGTTGAGCTGTGCTGGCCATGCCTGACACACAGAACCAACAGAGGGGAACCCATCCCAGTGGATACCAAGGTATGTGTAGGCCTAGAAATAGCCACAGCTACCACCCAAAGCCCAAGTGGGGATATCATAGGGATCTCGCAGGCATCAGCATCCAGAGTATTCCACCAGTTCCTGGATGCCATGTCAGCACATGCCGGTGAGCACGTATATTTCCTCAACACCCGTGAGGTGTTGTGCAGCAATATCTGTCAATTCCACCAAATAGCAGAATGCCCTGTGGTGATGGGTGCTATAGACTGCACACACATACGCATCAAAGCACCACCTGGTGAGCAGGGTATGGTCTACATCAACCGCAAGGGCTTCCCCCCCCCATCAACTGCCAGGTTGTGTGCAATGCCCAGGGCATTATAATGAATGTGTGTGCTGGCTGCTCTGGAAACTACCACGATTCTCACATCTGGCATCTGATGCAGCTGTACCAGAGATTTGCCAATAGGGACATCCCTTACAGTCACCTAGTGAGGGATGCTGGTTACGCATTGGAGTTGTGGCTGATGACACCCATCAGAAATGCACACACACCCAAACAAGAACACCATAATGAGGCACACACACAGACCAGAATCATAATACAGAGTGTGTTTGGGATGCTCAAGTCATGGTTCAGATGCCTGGACACATCCGGTGGAATCTTGCAGTACTCACCAGCTACATGTACCCAAATTGCTATCGTATGTGCCGCACTACACAATATGATCCTGTGGAAACAGCTGCAGCAGGAACAGCACAGGGCAGGGCCACATAGTCCCCCACCAATGCCAAGGCCTGTACAGAGTGACTCGAAGGAGGAACAACCTGAGCCTGCCCCAGTATGCAGATGGAGGCATGCCCAGTTTGCTATGGCCTTGGCAAAGAGGCAATGCATAGCACATACACTGACACAGTAGGGACCCAGGGAATGACACCTCTCTCTGACTCGAACATACAGTAAAAGGGATGCCAAACATGACACTACCTGTGCTCAACCATGTATAGGGAGTGTACTATGTGCATCCAACATAGGCAACCCCCAGCACCATCCTCAGTACTGGCACACCCACACGGTAAGTCATGCTCCTTACCGATTGCTGATTGGAGTAGTATGTGTTATTACTTGCATCTATTGGGTGGCTAAATGGGCTGCCAGCAGATAGACACCTACAGTGGCAGCATGAGATCTGTAACAAATACGGGTGTCACCATAGCAGCCAGTACTACACATGTTGACAAAACCCACTGCAGGAAATGTGCTGGGCCACATGTGTGTCCATATGGTACACACATATGCCAGTCAGGGAGGTTCACATACCCAACAACAGTCACAGCCAGCAGGACAGGTGTAGACAAACACAAACAAAGGCTGTGCTAAGGCAATTAAATGATGCCTATGGGTAGCCCCCCCAACCTACACAGACAGACCACATCAGTTCAGGCAGTCAGATGTTAGTTCTGAAGGGTATGAAGTCAGAAACTAATACGTAGGTCAATCAAACATAAGACCTGTAGTACACTGACATGCCTCTATTCAGCATGATAGGTTAGAAAACAGAATGAAATGGAGTACCTGATATACCAGCACAGTCATAGCAAATGTGTACAAGTGTCAGGTGTGCAGCCCCAGTCCTGTGTAGCAATATAAAAACAGACAGATGTGCCCCCCCATAGCCTATGTAGAAATGTAGTAACAGTCAGGTGTGCCCCCCTCAATCCTGTGTAGCAATGTAGAAACAGTCAGGTGTGCCCCCTCGTAGCCTATGTAGACAGTAGTAACAGACAGATGTGCCTCCCAATCCTATGTAGAAATGTAATAACAGTTAGGTGTGCCCCCCAGTCCTGTGTAGAAATGTAGAAACAGTCAGGTGTGCCCCCCAACCCTACTTAGACATTTAGTAACAGTCAGGTCTGCCCCCCCAATCCTATATAGAAATTTAGTACCGGTCTGGTGTGTCCCCCCAATCCGATGTACACACATTGTAGCAGTCAGGTGTGCCCCCCAATCCGATGTAGAAATGTAGCAACAGTCAGGTGTGCCCCCCCTAATCCTGTGTAGCAATGTAGAAACAGTCAGGTGTGACCCCCCCCAATCCTATGTAGAAATGTAGTAACATGTATGTGTAGGTATAATACCAGTGGAGCACAGATGCCCAGAGGTGACCAAGGTAGCAGGATAGATTGTAGCATTTGTACAATATGCAGGTATGCGTGTGTCAGGTTGCTGTGTGTTTCATATTGTATGAGAGTGGTCAGTATGTATGCATGTTGAGGTATGACCTGGTGGCCATTGCCCGCTACTGCTGATGACAGGGCCAAGTCCTCACAACTGCAGTGCCAAAGACAATTCACACCAGTATAACACATGCTAGCAGTAAGCCACAGTAAATGTATGGTGGTAATATGTGTCACCATCTGAAAGATTGACATGGCATGGCTGTTGGGCTAGATATACAAGCAGTACACATGGGAAAGTACCTCAGACATACAGTATATAATGTGTAACTGTGAAATGGACACAGCCTTGGAATTTTATATACAGGTATGCATCACATTATCGGGGCCTGTAGTAGGGATTACTGATGTCGTCTGCCCAAACACTTGCAGATCACAAAGGTGGTAGGACTGATGTATTGGGAAACAGCTGATGTACCTGCATATGCCACCATAACTGGAATGCCCCATGCATATCTGTGCATCAGATTGAAGTACTGTCCATAGCACACATGCACCCAGCTCACCCAAACACCACACACAGTTACCTCTCTGGTCGTATCCCCGCTGTTGAGAATGGGTACAATATGACCCCCACCTGTATATGGCAATAGTAAAAGAATGCAGCATGCAGTGCAGGTGTGTCCCTAGCTGTAGGTAGCACCCTGCCAGAATCCACACCACCTGATCAATACTGATAGAAAGTATTGGCATGAACACCTAGCACACCTACCCTGTCACCCCAGGGGAATATACTGTATGGCGGTCTGGGACTGTAGGACTGACAGAATGTAATGGCCTGCCACAGCTGGCCCACATCACCACCAAATGGCCTAAAGGCCTCTGCCAATGGCCTGTGTCTCACACATACTGCCAATGCATGTTATGTCATGGACACCCAAATAACAACATAACACAGTCCACATGAGTCATATGCAAGGCCATGTGGACAAACCACAGTAACATGTCCACCATGTCCCACTGCATGAACTGTAGACCAACACTAAAACCCAGCTGTGATGAGGTGATAACCTTAGGGAAAGTATCAGAGAATGTATGCATAATGTATGGCAGAGGATAGAATAATAGAGGGGGGTGGGAGCATGGGCAGCATGGAATGTGCAAGGTCCGACACATAGCTGTGTGTACACACTATCTCTGGCTGCAAACACATAAATGAGTGGCTACAAACCTGCCCATACACCACAATAGGGGTAATGTCCTGAATCATGGCCCCTGCCTCTGGGTAACCTGTGTGAATCTGTACAGCTGTGAGGTACTGCCACAGCAAGATAAGGCTATACTGTCATGTCGATGGATGTACAAGTATGGGATCCTCTGCCAGCACTGTACCAAGGTGCTGAACCGGATACACAGACCCAGCAGCAAGTGTATGCAGCTCCCCCTCCAGAATGGCACAACTTACCATGAATATGAAGGCATCTGCCAACAATATGGGACACAGCTGCATTCACCTTTACTCCCCAGGACATCACTGTGAGGAAGAATGTCCACCTGACAGTACTTGAGGACATAAAACATCACAGTGTATAACAGTACACATGTCTGAATATCTCTGCTAACGCCAGTACCATGTAGCAGAAGCAGCACAGACACAATCACCTACAGTACACACTTTCCCTTGCACAGTTTGTCCCCATATTGCCAAATGATCTACAGATACCTTGCAGAAACAATTTGCTGCATGTAGGTAAACAACACAAAGGTCTGCACTGGAGTAGTTCATAGTTCATAGTTCAGTTCATAGGTAGTTCATAGGTTAGTACTAGGCTAACTGCCCTTGCGAGCCATTTTAAGCCTAGCCAATTATCCCTTGTGAGATTCAAACCCTGCACCTTGTGTTTGTAAGGCAAACACCTTAACCATTAGGCCACCCTCCCAACAAACTATCTGGAATGGATCCACACATTCAGTACAGAAGGGCATACTGGGCATGTTCACACACTTAGAGAAATGAAGGCAATGTCAGATAACAACATACCAAAAGGTCATACTGGGAATGCTCACACACTTAAACAAATGAAGCCCATGTCTGCAAACAACAGTGGACCATACATATCTGACTGTTGCAGATGTTAGTGCATACACTCCTCAGTAAACACCAGTCATGCTTTGCACACACATTGGATAGAAATACAGACATATATCCAAGGACAACACACTATAATAAGCCAAAAGTAGACATACATAGATGTGTGGAAGAGAGTGACTGTGACAAAGAGCCATCCATCATGAGGCCTGTCCCATCCAGCACACAGCCAAATGGCTACAACCACATGATGTGTAAATGTCACTCACTGTAGAAATTAGCCACTGGTATCCATCAGCATTACAGACTATGTGGTGCAAGTGCCAGCTGTACAACATGACTGTACAAGGCAGTAGTCATCTAGCAGCTGTATACACGTACCTGCGGAATATAACCCTGCGTGTGCCTGCATGTGGTGTGTCAACCTCTAGATGAATGGGTTATGGCCCATGCACACACACTGCTCACCCCATAGTCCTACTGTGACAAGCCTGCTGATGTCATCCACTTTGAAATGCACCTTTGGGAAAGGTGTAGCCCAGTAATCTCCAATGCGTGTCCTATAACTGCATAATGCTGTAGTGTGATAACCAAGTTAGGTAGGAGTTCTAATCCCATACATGTCAACTGTGCATGTTTGTGTGTGTGTGTGTGTGTGTGTGTGTCCCTGTCTGTGTAGGGAGCAATGATTTTTAGGCTAGTCACACTCAGTACAATTCAAATGCCCTACTTTGGCAAGGCTGCTGATGTCATTCACTGTGAAATACACCTTTGGGAAAGGTGTAGCCTAGTAATCTTCATGGAGCGTCCTATAACTGCATACTGATGTAGTGTGATAAACTAGTTAGGTAGGAGTTCTAATCCCAGACATAGCAACTGTGTGTTTGTCTCTGTGTAGGGAGCAATGCTTTTTAGGCTAGTCACACTCACTACAATTCAAATGTCCTACTTTGGCAAGGCTGCTAATGTCATTCACTGTGAAATACTCCTTTGGGAAAGGTGTAGCCTGGTAATCTCAGTGGCGTGTCCTATAACTGCATAATGCTGTAGTGTGATATAGTACTCTGGTAGGGGTTCTATTCCCACACATGGCAAGTGTGAATATTTGTGTGTGTTTCTATGCTTGTGTAGGGAGCAATGCTTTTTAGGTTAGTCCCACTCACTACAGATCAAATGCCCTACTTTGGCAAGGCTGCTGATGTCATTCACTGTGAAATACACCTTTGGGAATGGTGTAGTCCAGTAATCTCTGTGGTGCGTCCTAATACTGCATAATGCTGTAGTGTGCTAAACTAGTTAGGTAGGAGTTCCAATCCCAGACATGGCAACTGTGTGTGTTTGTCTGTGTGTGTGTTTGTGTGTGTGTCTCTCTGTCTGTGTAGGGAACAATGTTTTTTAGGCTAGTCATGCTGACTACAATTAAAATGCCCTACTTTGGCAAGGCTGCTGATGTCATTCACTGTGAAATACACCTTTGGGAAAGGTGTAGCCCAGTAATCTCCGTGGTGTGTCCTATAACTGCATAATGCTGTAGTGTGATAAACTAGTTAGGTAGGAGTTCTACTCCCAGATGGCAACTGTGTGTGTGTTTGTGTGTCTCTGTCTGTATAGAGAGCAATGCTTTTTACGCTAGTCATGCTCACTACAATTCAGATGTCCTGCTTTGGCAAGGCTGCTGATGTCATTCACTGTGAAATACACCTTTGGGAAATGTGTAGCCCGGTAATCTCCATGGCATGTCCTATAACTGCATAATGCTGTAGTGTGATAACCTAGTTAGGTAGGAGTTCTAATCCCAGACATGTCAACTGTGTGTGTTTGTGTGTGTGTGTCCCTGTCTGTGTAGGGAGCAATGCTTTTTAGACTAGTCACACTCAGTACAATTCAAATGCTCTACTTTGGCAAGGTTTCTGATGTCATTCACTGTGAAATACACCTTTGGGAAAGGTGTAGCCTAGTAATCTTCATGGAGCGTCCTATAACTGCATACTGCTGTAGTGTGATAAACTAGTTAGGTAGGAGTTCTAATCCCAGACATAGCTACTGTATGTTTGTCTCTGTGTAGTGAGCAATGCATTTTAGGCTAGTCACACTCACTACAATTCAAATGTCCTACATTGCAAGGCTGCTGATGTCATTCACTGTGAAATACACCTTTGGGAAAGGTGTAGCCTGGTAATCTCAGTGGATTGTCCTATAACTGCGTTATGCTGTAGTGTGATATAGTACTCTGGTAGGGGTTCTATTCCCACACATGGCAAGTGAGAATATTTGTGTGTGTGTTTCTATGCTTGTGTAGGGAGCAATGCATTTTAGGCTAGTCACACTCACTACAGATCAAATGCCCTACTTTGGCAAGGCTGCTGATGTCATTCACTGTGAAATGCACCTTTGAGAAAGGTGTAGCCCAGTAATCTATGTGGCACATCCTATATCAGTAATGGTGTAGTGTGATATAGTACTTTGGTGGGGGTTCTATTACCACACATGGCAAGTGTGGATGTTTGTGTGTGTGTTTCTGTGTCTATGTAGGGAGCAATGCTTTTTAGGCTAGTCACACTCACTACAGATCAAATGCCCTACTTTGGCAAATCTACTGATATCATTCACTGTGAAATACACCTTTGGGGAAGGAGTACACCAGTAATCTCTGTGGTGCATCCTATAACTGCATAGTGTTGTAGTATAATAAACTAGTTAGGTAGGAACTCTATTCCCAGACATTGCAGGTGTATGTGTGTGTCTGTGTTTCTCTTTCATATCCTGGGTGGAGGTGGCCATGAATTGTAACAACTGGACTCATTGTGGAGTAGGTTTAGCAAATTTCTTATATGGTGGCCCTATTATATGTCCCAATGTCCACCGTACAAGGATAACAGATGTGAAACAGCTGAGAGGCTGGGGTGCCAATCCATACCCCTACATGTGACATCAAGGCCTGGTGAACAAAGTTAGCAACCTTTGTATTACCCAGAGAACACTCTCAACCCATGTCTCATATACAAACACACTTGCCTAGGCAACAACCGCTATGGTGCTTGTACCCTGCATATTGCCCACAGATGGTAACCATGGTGTGATTGCAGTGGACTACAAAGGGCATGGCACCTTGTCCATCAGTACAATAGGCATTTACATCCAGACAGTGCGTCTTCACTATGTTCCCCACTGGACACCTGCAACACCTGTGGTGCTATCAAATGTGACTCACAAAGGACATACCATGCCTTAAACACATGCCTTGTATGGACAGATGCCACTGGACACCAGGGAATACCTGCATCATGCCATCAATGTAGGTGCAGGGTCAATCTGTTGTCCATTACCTGTTCCCACCGCATGAGGCCAGGACTGGCACATCTGATGATAATCTGTGTACACAGCATGGGCCAGACACCTCAGGTACAGTTCCACACGTCACTCTACATGCATGTGGGACGTGTGCACATCCCAGACACCGTCCATGTCATGGACTAAAGAACACATACATGGCAAGCAATGCACAGCAATGGCCACGCACAATAGTTACCCAGGTGACTGGATGGTGAATACAGTACTCACCTGTGTGTGCCAATCCAGACACTACACCCCTGAGCCACACTGCAGACCATTGTTATGTGGCCTGATGCCAAGGTATACCCATCACCTAGCCTTGTATAGCCTTCTGGCACAGTCAACCACTACATACCAGTGAAGCAATGCACCCATGCATGTCAGTACTGGCACCCTGTGTCTGTGTGTGTGGTGTATGATGCTTCTGACCACATTCACACTCATTACAACCCCCGTTGGCATACTGAAGCATGCTGTCTGATATCAGACACCTCCACATACCCTTTGTCCATATAAATTTTGGATAACCCCTGTGGTGCATGTGATACCTACACAGTACTGTATTGTGGCAAACTAACTAGTGAGGAGGTGTATTCCTGACCCTGCCAGTGTGCCAATGTGTGTGGGTCCCTGAGACAGTATGGCTGTGTTGACACTGACACCTGTTCATGCGGACAGGCACGTGTACTACACCTATCGTATCACTACCATATCACTGTTGCAGATGTCACTCACCATCACATATACGTTTGGAGAGCTCCTCAACATGTAAGCTATGTGGTGCATACAATAACTGCATAGACATGTGATAGCAATACATAGTCAGTCAGGGGTTTGACACCCTGTACTGGTAGGTTTGTGATACAAACATGCTTAGGTTTTACTCTCCCACCCCCTCCCTGACCTCTTTTTGCCTCTGTCTGCCTCTCTCACTCCCTCTGTGGTGGATGTGGAGATGTACACCTGCTGTGCTTATGTAGCAGCATGTGTTTTGTAAGTGATGCTCATGACCAGCTGATAGCCTCTGCATAAATTGCAGCCCTCCTCTAGCTGATTGCATGTGGAACAGCTGTGGTAACATTCCCATAGCCAATTGCATGGAAACACA
Organism: Protopterus annectens; assembly: GCF_019279795.1. NCBI lineage: Eukaryota > Metazoa > Chordata > Ceratodontiformes > Protopteridae > Protopterus > Protopterus annectens. Next base: position 7,494,442 of record NC_056725.1, read on the forward strand.
CTCCAATATCTAGGAACATCATGTTGGTGTTGAGCCTTTTCATTTGCTGTGAGCAGGACCTAGATCTGTTGTTTGGCAAACAGCATCACAGATGGATTGGGGATTTACCTCTAACAACATACACTGTGGAAACAGGCCAATACAAAGGAGGGATGTGCCTGACATGACTACAGAATGTAAGTGTCGCTATTCCTCATTTAGAGTAATGTTGGTTTAACAGGGTGTGTGAGGATATGGCTGCTTTACATGTTTTAATACCTGTCATGACAGCGCTATGTTTCTGAGGAAACCCCCATCTGTAGGGTCATCTGCAGACTGGGCAGTGTGTGGTGCCTTTTGTTTCTTGTGTTACTCACAGAGCACCTATCTGTGAACTGTAGAAGCATAGTGTGAGGATTACAGACAGTACATGGTGACAGACATGAGAGTTACTGACTTCATATCCCTCATAGGACATATGTCACAACAAACCCTGTTACAACAGTAAATGTATGAGGTTATCACAGCAACATGTCAACCTGTGTACATATGTCATGCAGTAAGAGGTGCATATGTTCTGTACACCATAATTTATTGACATCATATCTGATAACAAGCCAGTGAGATAGACTGCGACACATGTTATGTATAGTAGGGGTTATCTTTTAGGACATAGCCTGGACATTCTGTGGTTGTGTGTACAGTACTTAGGTCTGTGTACTTATGGTGACTGTCGACAGTGTCTGTATTGTGAATATGTACCTTGGCCTGTGTACAGACTGTGGTAGATGTCATTGTTCTTGGTCCTGTTCTATCTGATGTTACATGCTGCTCCACTGTATGTTACCCTATCGGCTTACATGTTTGTAGGGCCAAACACATACATGTCCCATACCACAGACAGGCATTGGACCACACTGTGTAGTGGCCCAGTATATGTAGGGTTAGTGTGTGAGTGGCACATATGAGGATGCTGTTGATCAGATAGTCCATATACTGTAATATTATGCTAGCTACCATATGTGGCTGTGGCTGTTCACATTGGTTGTGGTTATGCACTTTCACACATGTGTCTGTTACTCTGTGGTGTGACATGCCTGTAGAGCCTGCTATATATGCAGGTACATATGTATTCCCCCATAAGAAATGTAGGCCAGCGTTGTGGCAGTCTTTCTGTAGCCTGCACAGTGCTTTGTTACATGCCTAGCAGCTTAGTGTACTTACCCACTGTGATATTATGTTCAGATATTTGCCAGATGTACTGCTGCCAGGCTACCATAACAGTCATGTATGTCGGACAAAGCAGTAGGATGCTGTACAGATGTGTGTCACTAATTAGTAGGTAGTATGTGGCCATGGCACCTCTGTACCAGCGGTTTGTATGTGTAAGGACAGACTGGGTGTGTGAATGCATAACCTATGGGGGAAAATGTACACCAGTGTTTATGTGATATACCCGTCTACATGGCTGTTAACATCCACATTGTCAGGCTTGGTCCACATGTCTTGCACTAAGGGGTTCTGTGTATACCTCTTGTTTGACCAGAGTGTGTCAGACTGTCCACATTTATTGGCCATATCTCTGCTGTAGTCCACAGGATCATTACTGTGCTAGCAGTGGTACTGTATTATGATGTCCTTAGGATGTCTGTCTGTGGCCAATGGTGCACATGTTAAAAGCAGATGTGACTTCCCACGCTCAACATGTCTGTGAAGACAAACCCTATCACAGTAGCAATAGTCTACATATATACCTGCAATACATACCTGACATCCCCTTGCACTAAGAGGTTGGGACTACTGGGGCTGAGGTAGGGCTCCACTCCATGTTCAGTACATATCGTGAACATATATGTATATATACTTATCCATATATTTATATAGATATATATACACATATACATATCGATAAACATAGATGGATATGTATATATACATATAAACACTCAGATATATACATATACACAGCAATATATGTCTACACATATACAGGTAGAGATATGTATGTGCATATACTTATGGATATCTACATATATATATACATATATATATATATTTATATATATATATATGCATATATCTATCTATATATATATATATATATATATATATATATATATATATATATATATATATATTGACAGTAATAGGTATATCAGAATAGATCTGTATGCACATATAGTTAAAGATATCTACATATATATCTACATAAATAGGCATATCTGTACACATAGGAAGTGCATACATATATAGCTATATATACATATATCTATATATACATATATATGTGTGTGTGTGTGTGTGTGTGTGTACATATGAAGAGGTATACACATGGCCATATGAAGAGATGTACACGTGGCCATATAAATGTTGCACTATACAGATTGTATACAAGACATATGTATGAATATACATGTGTATGTACATGTAGACATATATTAACTGATTATATTTATATATCCATATTCCTGTTATGTGTAAGCCTCATGGTTGTATATACACTCCCAGATGTATCTTACTGTATGTATCTGCTATGTGTACATTATGATAAAATAACATATGTGATGCAACAGTCATATTAATAAGTACTACACAATTGTGGAAGTAAAGGCAATTGTTCAATACTAATCAATATGTGTATTGACAGATATATTGGAAAAGCAACAGCTGTCTTCACAGTGGTCATGGCATAGTGGTTAAGTGTTATGACTTTAGTGTATAGGGTCCTGGGTTCAAGACCTGTAAGGGCTATTCATTTTGTTGCTGGGTAGAACAAGGGCTGTCAGGTATAGAGTGGTTAAGGCAGTTTTGAGCAGCTTTGTGCAAAGCTCAGTGGTGCTAAGCTACGGGTATATGTATGGGCGCTTACACAGTATAGACATTGCTTACCAGTGCACAAATCAGCTTAGCTGTTATATTGAAGGAATGTTGATACCTGCTAAGCATGGCTTAGCCCTGGTAACCAGTTCACACCACCCAGTCTGATAACATGGCAGGAAAATGACATCTGTAATAAGTGTATGTAATGCCATGTACAATACATATGCCTATGTGCTGTCATTACAGTAGCAAAGGGTGTGAGTGTCATGTGTGGGACACAGACATACACGAGGCCTGTACAGCACTGTTATCCATGTGACTATGTTACATACAGGGGTAGTAGCCCAGGGTATGTGTTGTCACACTGGCATGTAGTGTATCAAGGTGATACTACTGTCGACAGTGCCTACCCAGGCAAGATTAGAGTGCTAAATGTAGTACTGACAACAGGCACACCTGCAGGCATAGCTATATTCTGAGGCCTCCCTGTTGTATCCCTGGTGTGTCAGCTGTGTCACAGTATATAACCCCTATTGGGTAATGATCCGACATGTGGAATGTAACTGTAGACTACTGTCTGTACAGCACACAATAGCGAGGGCTCCTGACATGTAGGTATGGCATACATATTGTTGTCAAATGTCTGTCTGTCAACACATTCATCCTACTGCATAGCTTCTTGCCAAGCTGATGACTGTCAGTCCCTGTACAGATGTGCAGATGGCAGGTATCCAGCTGGGATATGTACGGGCATCATAAGCTTGATTGACACTGACATGTCTCCCTAGCTGTGTAAAAAGTAGCACTTATTGGAGATAACACCCTGTATGCACCACATGCCATGGGTGCTTCCACTATACTACCACAGTCAACAGAACATGCTTGGGTACAGGTCTCCATCACAGACACTAACCATGTGTTGCAATGCATGTTGCATGCATGTCAACATGATTATCTCAGTGGCCATGTGCAGGAGGCACCTGGAGGAATGGCCGGTGCATGTCCCACTCACCCTGAGGGTCACCACAGTAGTGTCTGTCAATAGATTGCCTGCTGCCACATGGCAGGTGGCAGGATACCACTGTACTCACAACCCCTACACAACCCATCTCTCCTTAGACAGGCTAAGTACACAGCTATGACCACCTGCAGCGATGCACCCTGGTACCAACACATGTGTACATGTGCATGACTGAGTATAGCTGTGTCTGTGTGTTAGCACACCTGTATGTGGGAATTCCATGAGGGCCTTTATAACCACCGCAACTCTCATTGCCAAAGCCAGTCGTGGCTGCTGTATGGGACATTACATGCACCCTGTTAAGCTGCTTTCCATACCGGCTACACGAGCCTTGCAGTAACATCACAACAGTGTTGAAGAAATGGATTGATAGGCATGGGATACCCATTGTGTTCTGGCAAGTGTGGGTATGTGTGCATGTTCGTTTATCTGTAGGGTACAGCATTCTGTGGCCAAATACACCTATTACAATACCCATTGCCACACGGTAGTACAGATAGTGTTGTTACTGCCTATCGGTGAGGCATGACAATGCAACACCCTGCTATACATGTGGCATGTGCATCAGATGCATATCCCTGTAATACCATTGTTGGGATCTACAATGGGTTGTATTGCAGTCATGGCCAATGTGTGATGGTGGATATATCACAGTGTCATCATGGGTGTCAGGGAGTACAATATCCACTGGGGGATGTGCGTACTGTGTACACTGTCATTACATCAAGGTACACCTGGTATATGTCCCATGTACCATGTTATGGTTACCACTGTCACCATCAACCATACAGGTAACTGATACCGCATTCCAGGCCAGTTATGCATGTGCTGTGTGCAGCCTACCTGTAACACATTGGACACATGATCAAGTTAGTTAACAGAGATAGGCACTGGTCTCTTGGATGTGGGTCTGCCTGTTATGTGTCTGTTAATGTGTATATGAAGGTATGTCACACTATGTATTGTGTATATACACCCATTACATCCCCCATTAGCATACTGTACATGTCTGGGGATGTTCTGCATGTAACATGTAACCTGGGACACACCCCACCCTAAACGCTGTGTGGTGTGTGCAATGTAAGCCACACACTTCAGTATCACTACATAACTAGGTATGGGTCTAGTCCCAGTGTTGCCAAGTAACAGTGTGCATGTATGTGGATGGGTCTACATCAGATTGCAGGGTATGCACGCCCCAGCAGGTCACCTGTCCATTTGGCACACACAATAACTGTTATACTAACCTGTGACATGTGTTCGACTGTACTCCAGATATGTCACAGCCATGGTGTCACCACAGTACCATACCCCATTGTGGAATATGACTGAAGACCATACTTGTGCTGACACATGTACACCTACAACACAAATGGATAACATTATAGAGACCACAATCAACCAGTGTTACTAACAGCTATAATGCATCATTGCTGGATGGCTACACTACCTGACATATATGCATTACACTTTACTCCTTACAACATGTTACACTGCAGTACTGTAGTACACTGTAGTACAGTCACCGTGTGCATCAGAACCATATTAGCCTGTCCCTGCATTGATGGTATGGATGACAGGGATGTGGCACAGGTATCATCATATGCACTGGGTGTGTTGTTTGTTTGCCAGAGACCAAGGGTGGGTCATACATTTGACACCATGTGTGTAGGTGAGGGGTGTACTGAGGTGAACTGGGTGTGGTGATGTGGTGTGTGCAGGTATGGGGTTGCCCCAGGTGTGTTCGTATAGTGTGTGGGTATGCATGCACACAGTTCTGCCATGTGGCTGCCCTACACAGGTGTTTATGGACAGCTGCAGACCATACCTGGCAGGGTGTGCAGTTCACTGCCTCCGGCCATGGACACATGGACTGTACCTGCCAGGGGTTCCATGGGCACTTGCAGGTACAGGCCTCAATGTGCTACTCTCACCTGACGATGACAAATGTCCGCTGGTACCAGGTCCCTCCTGGGACTAGCCAGGACCATGTGCTCATGGCATGCTCTGGTGTGGTGTAGACAGTGCCCCCCTGCAATGCCGAGGCTGGTACTGCCACTATGGGAGCCCCTTGGTGTACTAGCACATCCACATTGACTGCCAGCTGTTGGTGTTGCTGGCCTACATCCACGCGGCCATCGCCACACTCCCACCACATGTTCAAGCATGGACAGACCATGGTTGATGAGGTCCATCATCTCACCAGACTGTCTATCCATGAACTCTGTTAATGCATGGATGGCACCAGCCAGTTCACGGGCATTGTCACTTGCAGATGTGAGAGCAGCCCTCTGCAGCCTCAGGCCCTGTCTGGTGTAATGTTCTATACATGTCTGTGCCTCCATGACAGCCTGAAACATGCACCTGCTGGTACCAGCTATGTCGCCTCTGCCAGGGGCATGATGTCCAGCAGCCCTTCCATGAGCACCCTGCTTATGTGGTGCCCTGCCGGACATCCAGCTATGCCTGCTGTGAACAGACACAGTAGGCATGGTTACCACACTTTCCTGTGCACAGCCACCAAACACCAGCTGTCCCTCTGCTATGGCCACTGGTGATGGGGTACGTATATGCACTGAAAATGTATGCAGGGTTGGGGTGTCAAATGATGGTGCTGTTTTGGCCCCTGACAACCCCACCTGTGACTCAACAGTACTATCATCATCTTTGGTGTCTGCATGGACACCAACATCAGATTGCATGCAGGAGGGACCCTGACACACCTTACCACCTGTGGGGGAAAACAAGAAACGCTCTTTAAAACCTGTATAGCATTGCCTAACAGTGCACACATACACACACACACACACACACACACACACACACACACACACACACACCACCATAATACCTACCTGTCCATGACTTTACAGACAGTCCCATGTATATTTCCATGTGTTCCCCATCCTGCATCACACTTGGTGACATACACACATCGATACCACTCATTATCATATCAGTTCTCTAAATGCCTAGACAAGTGAGCACAACACAAGACCTCTTACTACATTACCTGCTTGACCTGTGTGTAGTGGTATTAGATGGCCTCACTGCTGTCATTCAGTGTTCACCCTGTGTATGTCTGGACATCATGAGCATGGCCCCTATATGTGTGGGCCACTATGTTCACTCCATAATATCACGGACTGGTGTGTCATGTGTATGTATTGCTCAGTACATGCCAGATATGCTGCTCAATCAGCCTATCATGTGACAACTGTAATATATGAATACACTCCTTGGTGTTGATTAGTACTTCCCCAATGCATCTGTAGTGCTGCATATGTGGGTTGTAGGTCACCTGTCTGCTGAATGCGATATTAAGGGTATACCTGGTGTCTACCTTCCCCCTCAATGTCTGTTCCATGCTGAAGACCTTATTATACTATCAGCTGTCCTGTGATTACATACATGACAAATATTCTTGGTGTGTAATGTGGCAGTCCATGTACTACATGACCCCAAAGGGAGGTACTGCTGTATGAACACCCCTCAATCACACACATATGCATACATAGCCACCCACACAAACATACACACATGCACACACGCATCCTACATGCATCAACCTCTTTCCACTTCACCAGAGTGACCCTACAGACAAACTAACTACCCACCAGAACACATGCACACACACACACACATACAGGTGAGGTTGCACAATGATAGTACACACAGTCCTCCTATTACCCATCTGTCAACATGCATAATATATGGTACACAACAGCATGCAGTGAAGCTATAGTCAATCCATGCTAGCAACAGTATACATGTGTGTGATGCATATGCTGTGTCACTAGGTGATGCCCCTTCCCCTGGATACCATTGCACTCATGTACACAGTATTGTTGTGCACCTGTTCTGCACCCTGCTATGTACTGTGTACCACACCTCACAGGTGTACAACCCATTGCGGAATGTGTAGTACTGTGTCATTTATGTCAGCTTTAATGCTCACAGCCCCTATGTTTTTCAGCAACACATACCTGGGATGATATGTGGACAGATGTAATTTGTGAATGCCTGATATCTGATTTACAGCTGTCAACATCAGTGGACCATGTATGACCAATCCAGTACTCTTACACTAACAACCATCAGAGCATACCATGGCTATGGGGGGTGTACATACCCTTATTGATATGACGCACCCATCCTTGATCTGCATTGGGACCACATCACAACATATCTTAACAGTACATGAGCCCGATATGTGACATATGTCCTGTACTTTTACATGCAGTGTCTACGGAATGTGTTAGGTGTGCAGATGCTGACCATGATGCATACACTCCATGTGGGTATATGTGTGCACACCCTTATCATGACGGTTTGTCGCACCTCTTGTTGTGTGTACTACAGCAGTCACTACTCCTGGCAGGGGTATACCAGCATGGGCCAACTGCATTTGCCAGTGTATGTTCAGTCTGCCCTACACATGTCACCCTAATCTGCATGATTGCAAGGTCTACTCATGTGCACATCACTTGGTGTTCACACACTTCAGTCACTATTGCTGTGGGGGTAGGGTTACATCTCCCACAGGTCCTGAACCTGCCTATGTGCAGATATAGACATTCTTATCATCCTTAGGATCCCTGCTGCAGTGCACTGCTGTGCCATGCTGACACCCCCCCTCCTTCAGCCTTTTTGCAGATGCATGACAAGTAAGCCCTACACATGTGTGTCACTTTGCAGTGTCCCATACACTGAACACCACATGTTACAGCCTAGTCCCAGCTGATAATGTGGACCACTATAATGCCTTATGCCATAGTGTATCTCTGCTGCAGTTGTCATTGTCCTACAAGTATATACACTGGTGTTGCACTGTATATGGGTGTTGTTCCAAACATGTCCCTACTGCAAACATGTCTCCCACCATTATGTTACTCCCTGTGGACACATTCAGCAATGACAGGATGTTAGTTATCATGCAGGTGTCTGACATACCCTTCCAATGTCCCATCATGGTCACCCCTGTGATGCCGTGCATTTCACAGCAACAATACATGCACATGCACAGCATGCAATCTGGGTAGGTGTGTTAGATGTGTGCATGGAATATACCATCGCCATTACATGCCCATTTTATTGGCAAGCATCTACATAAACCATACTCACCAGCTACAGGCTGCTGCCTTGATGGTATCCCGGAGGGATCTACATAAGAGGGTGAGAGATGCAAAGTCATTGGCCACACCTGTAGCATTGCTACAGGGTGGGTGCAGTATTACAATACATCAACAGTGCATTTCCACAATACTACCACATATGGACAACTGTTTATCACTACTATGCAGCAAAAAATATATCTATGACATATCAGATATGCATGATCTACCTGTACCGATGCGGATGTATATGCAACAGTGGTCTACTGATGTGCCCTGTGGCCTTACCTGCACATTCCTTGGCCAGTGTGTGGGTGGCACCCACCTCCATAAAGGTGTCCGGCAGTTGGTGGCTGGCCGGATGAGCAGGTGCCACAAGGCTGGCCAGGAGCTCCTCCACATGAGTCAGGGGGGGAAGGATGGCATGCCCCCCCCTGTCATGAGGTGATCCCCCCAGACTGCAGCAGCACACCAACAGGCATTGCAAAGCAGGTCAGAACAATAATGCTGGACCTGCTCATAGCTGCGGTTGTGCAGTCCGACATCATTGACCCTGTGGACTAGGTCGTTCCACAGGGTGGTCTGCTCCTGCTGATCATGGGTGGCCCGGCCAAACAAGATTGCATAGTGCTGTATGAGTTCATTCAGCAGGATTTCATTTTCAGCTGCTGTGTAGGCTGGCAGCCTTCCATGGGACATTGTGCCTGAAAGACATAAAGATGGACACAGGTGTGAGCAAGTCATGCAGCAAGGTTACCACGGTTCTTAATACACATCACTGTCACCCCCCCCCACCATATCAGCGACAACAAACTGTACACACAACTCAATAGGTATGGCTACAACATACCTACTAGTGGGGCAGATATTGTACTGTACCATGCTTTGTGCAATGTGTTTGTAGCCATGTTCCCTGTGTGGACACAAGCATTGCTGCCCTGTTACATACTATTCACCTGCATGGCATTGTCAGGGCCACAATGGTTCCATATTGACTGTGGTATGCTTGCTATGTGTTTGCTGCACATCTGTCATTCTGTGTTACTGTGGTTATCTATGCATGCTATTGGACATGTTCTGGGATTGTGTAGACTATTACTGCCAACATATGTTCTATAACTGTGACACAATAGCATGTATATGTACTATTGGGCAGCAGAACCACCTCTCCAAACTTATCTGCCCATGTTACCAGGCCACATCACATGTGTAATCCACCCTGGGGTCTCCTGATGTACTGGTCCAGCAATACCGTCAGGTGGAACCAACCCAGGGGATGTTGTCCCCCCCCCCCCAGAGAGCACACACAGACATGTTCCTGTCCCCTGAGGCCAGGTCCAGGGTCTGTTCCATAACAGGCTCCACAGACACATGTGGGATGTGCTACATCACCTTGGGGCATCCAGTACACATTCACAGGGCCCACATGCTCCTCCTGCTCAGCCTCCAGGCCAGGCACCTTCGAGACATGGACTGCTGTTGTGAGTAGCAGTGTGTGGGAGGCTTGTTCCCATTGTATCCATATTGGGGCCCATGGGGCATCCATATCACAGACCACACACACCATTCAGGGTGTTTACCCATCACATGTGTCACATACCACCCCTGTAGGCTGTCCTCTATATTTACCAACCCTGACCACCTTCACAACTATACCTGCCATACTTCCCCATATTCCTATTCCATACTTCACAGACAAGGGCTATGTGGTCCCAACAAGGGGTTCACATGTGACATACCTGTCCATGTTGCACACACTGACAACTGTAGATATCTGTGTGTTTTGCTATGTGTGCTGCTTCCTTGCACATAGCATGCAGCACTGTGGTAGTAATATAGAGGACATGTATTTACATACAGATATGTTTGTGTGTGTGTTTGTATAGTTGTAGACATGTGCATATAGGTATATATATATATATATATATATATATGTGTGTGTGTGTGTAGATATATGTGATGTATATATGTGTTCATATATATGTCCACACATGGGTATCTGTATATTTGTGGACATACCTATATATATATATATATATATATATATATATATATATATATATATATATATATATATATATATATATACACATATATGCATACATACACACACATATATATATATATATATATATATATATATATATATATATATATACACACACACATATATGCATACCTATATGTGGGATACATTCAGACATCAGGTCCACAATCTCACAACACTTTCCTACACAGGCACTGTTCTGCCTTGCTACAACGCAGACAGGTGCCACATATGGACACAGCCTGACATTAGGGGGGGTATATGTAGGGCCATATTGCAGGTAACCCTATTATGCACATATGGCATTCCTGCATGCTACAATACAGGTTAACCTGAATATCCTGCAAGAGGTGGGCTGTGGAACCCATGTGTCCATCATTATGGCATTACTTACACCACCAGCTACTGGCCATGTAATATACATACTTCCCATTACACAACACACAGTATGATGGCTTACATCTTATCAGTCAGTGCTGCTGTGCACAGTTGATGGGTATGGCCCACTACCCACAGGGATGGACTCTATTGTCCTTAGCAGTTGTTCAGCTGAACATCATTACAACAACACCTGAAGGCACATATAAATCATTCCACATCATCTATCCCATTATTATGGACCAAATACTATGGTCAATTACATACATATATACTTCACATACCTGTTCTGGGAATGCAGACTCCTCTGGATGTTTTTTTTCTGTGCCTTATACGCACACTTTCTCTCTCTCTCTCTCTCTCTCTCAGTCTCTCTCCAGTAAATTAAATGAGCTGCTTTGCATAGATTGCAGCATGGAATTTGTAGGTGATGCACATGATCAGGTGATGGCCTCTGCACCCATCAGTGTCCTCCACTTACTACCTGCATGCAGCATGCTGTGTAGTGCTTCCAGTTACCACTGTCATGGCAACCAACTACTATAAATCATGTGGGTGTGGTCCCTTTACCTTTGCTATATAATGGACATCCTTCCTGTGTGTGGGCAGCAGTGTTACAGACAGCAGGTAGAAATATCTCTTATGGAAGAACTTGCACACTCAGGCCAGCTACATATTTGTAGGAGGTTCCAGAACTACAGACAGAGTGTGAGTAGTGTTGTTGTATGCATTGTATAGCATCGGTGTTACAGGGTTTGTGTGTACATACTAGTTTAACTTGGAATGCAGTCTGTCTGTTTAGTTCTCGACTGTGGGGCTATCCTCCTGATGGCCAGAGGTGTGCCTGTTATGTTTTGTCTGTCCACCACACAGGTCTTGTGTCAGATATATCACTGGCAGTGTGTGTGTTGAGTTCTATTAGTACATGGCTACATCCATTTTTGTTTCTAACTTCATATTCCTGACTAAGGGTATGTTGTAGACTATCCTGTAACTTGCTTAGTGTATGACGACAGTTTTACACATATAGGCCTGTGTTCCAGCCTCTGTCCTCCACCTAGATACCAGGCTTTGTACATATGACATGCTGTCAGGGGTTGTTATGTAGTGGGCTGTGAGTATGTCATGCTTCCATTCCTGCCATCAGTCCACTGCTGTTGTGTCCCCCATGCATACTGTGGGGTTGGGACCATATATGTGTGGGCTTCAACTACATAATATATGTGTGCCCTTATGCACTCCAGAGGCCAGTGTATGTAACAGTGTATATGGCCCTGTATTATTGAGTCTAGGGGGGATGCACCATAACTAACCTAGGCTGTTACAACATGTGGGGTATCAGGGGTAAGCTGCCTTAAGGTATCTGGATGTACATTACTATACAATTCACCTTGGGTAAATGCAGGCCTACTGCCTCCTACCATACAGACTGTTCTGTTTGTCAGTGTAATTGTAATGGTGTCAGTTATGCCTTGTTATGTAACAGATGCATCCCATTGTGTCAACGGAGGTCTTTACCCCCTAGGGATTGTGTGCAGAGTGTAGACAGAGGCTGCTGGACTGTATGTCTGCATTGCTTACTGTTGATTGATTGGTATCCTGTGGCCCAGTCTGTCTTTACTATTGTATTACTTGAAGGTCTCGGCCTGGACAGCAACATATGTAAACCTTTCCAGACTACTGTATTAATAGAACTGTTTCACAGTTGTATTACTCTGTTTATATGTATGTGAGTGTCTAAACAACTATATGACATGGCATATATAACTGTAATAGTACACAAATAAAGCTTTCCCATGTATGCAAACCTGTGTGTGGTGTTATATCATTTGACCGCTCTGTGGATATATGTTGCAGGCAACAATTGCCATTTGTGTGGGTGGCAAATACAGTGTCAAGGTTGGTAAGGTGGTAACTGTAGGCATAGTGGCTGTTCTGTATTGCGTGCACCTTCTACATATGTATCTTCCTATACATATCTCTGTGTGTGTATGTGTAGTTACATATATATGTATATATATGTGTTTGTGTATATATATATATATATATATATATATATATATGTGTGTGTGTGTGTATATCTGTATCTGCATATATGTGTCTGTGTATATGTATCCTAGGGATGTTGATTGCTTCCACATTGTACATTCCCTATGGTAGCCAGACTGTACTGCATGATATGTTACTGATACCAGCCTGACATCATACAGGTGGGATGAAGTACTGTTAACATCTTGTGCCCATGTTGTGTCAGGTGCTGGTTATGGGATCTGCAATGGTTGGCAGTGTATTGCAGGGAAGAAGTGTTTGGCTGTGGGGGGGATACCTAAACGTAGAAGACATATGTTGTTTGGGCCCCCTCAACCCCATTAACGGTGCATGTGGACATATATGTTTTATCTTATGGTGTTTTAATTAACCAGATTTTATCGAAATTGGTATTGCTTAAATAAACAACTTTTCAATTTTGACCAACACAGTGTGGTCGAGACTTGGTTTACTGGACATTTTACCATTTGGACTTAACTTTTAAGAGTGAACATTGGTCAGGTAACTGCGCTTTACTTGGTCCATTTTATCTACAGCCCTTTTCAGCGTTTGGGACATATATGTTTTTGTTATGTTCCCATTTTTATCTACAGATGTATGTCTGTATATACCTATATATATATATATATATATATATATATATATATATATATATATATATATATATATTGCTGTGTGTATATATATATATATATATATATATATATATATATATATATATATATATAGATGTAGACATATATATCTATAGACGTATGCATATGTATGTATATATGCTTTTATATCCATAAAATCCATAAAAGAGAAGACACCCTTGATCATTATTAGTAAAAAAATACGAGCACTCATAAAATCATCCAAGGCCAACTTTGAGAGAAAAATTGCCATAGATTCAAAAGACAATCATAAGGCCTTCTTCAGCTATGTTAGAAACCTGGGTGGAATCTCCCAGATATGCTCAGAATTAGTCCAAAATGATACAAAAATCACTAAACCCACAGACATTGCCAACATACTGGCAGACAGGTTCAGTGCAAACTTCACCCCCTCCCCCCCAAAAGGAGAGATAACTATCCCAGCGGAGTGTAGCCTCCCAGACATCTCAAATGCGCAGGTAAAAGCTGCTCTCTCTAAAGCTAAAAACACAGCATTAATGGGACCGGATGGTGTCCCCAGCTGTGTGCTACACGAACTCAATGAGGAACTAAACCCGCACATAAGGCAGCTGTTTAATCTTAGCCTTACCACAGGATACCACAAGGAGTGGCATACGGCAACTGTGGTCCCACTCCACAAAGGCGGTGCCTCTACGGACCCTGGTAATTACCGCCCCATAAGCTTAACATGCCTGGTCTGCAAAGCTATGGAGAGGATCATAATGGAACTCATAAACAAAGACATAGGGGACTTGCAGACATTGGACCCGACCCAGTTTGGCTTTGTCAAGGGCAGATCATGCCTTTTGAACTTGGTCGACTTCTTCGAAACAGTCACCAAGGCCATTGATGAGGGAAAGGCAGTCCATACAGCCTACCTTGACCTTGCAAAAGCTTTCGACACAATACCCCACTCAGGTATTATAGAGAAACTTACCAGCTTAAATGTAAACCCGTATGTCACAAGATGGGTTGCAAACTGGCTAAAGGACAGAACCCACAGGGTCAGAGTTGCTGGCACCATGTCAGACTCCAAGCCGGTCACAAGTGGTGTCCCACAGGGCTCAGTCCTTGGCCCCCTGTTGTTTGGCATCTACTTCTCAGAAGTACAGGCAAACATAGGAGAACTATGGCTGACAAAGTTTGCAGATGACTGCAAACTGGGCGCCATAGTGGAAAGTACATCGGACACAGATATCCTTCAGAGGGGTCTCACGGAAACTGATAGCTGGTGCCAGAGCCATGGCCTGAAGTTAAATGCCAAAAATGTATAGTCATACCCTTCAGGAAAAACAAGGTAACCCCAAGCTACCATATAGGTGGCAATCCACTAAGCACAGAAGAGGTTATCAGGGACCTGGGGACCCAGGTTGACAGTGGCCTTTCTTTTGACACTCACATTGCTAAAGTGGTTAGAAAGACCTTCTACATTGCCCACCTGATCATGAAGGATTCACATCCAGATCAAGTGAGGTCATTGTTCCCTGTACTCTTCACTTATCAGACCAATGATCGAGTACAATGCCCCATTCGGGATGTATCTCACCCGACACCTGCAGCAATTGGAGAGACCCCAAAAGTTCCTCACCAAAAGGATAAAGGGATTCCAAAATCTGTCATATGCTGCCAGACTGAAGAAACTCCAGCTCTATTCAGTCGCATACTGTCTGCTCAGAGGTGACCTGTGCCTGACATACAAGGCCATGTCCAACCTGGAATTAATGGACATGCTCCACCTCAAAAAATCCAAATCTACCAGATCCACTAGAGCAAGCGACTTAAACCTTAGCACGGATATAAATAAGACATGCTGGAGGGATAGATTTGTCACTCAGAGACTCCCTATGCTGTGGAATAAAATCCCAGTCCATGTGAGGCAGAGCACCTCGCTGGCTCTGTTCAAGAGAAATCTTGACCAGTGGCTGGGAGATCGTAGGTTTACCCCGGGAATCATCTCTGTGTCACTGCTGGACAGAGGCAAAACAAACTAATGGGCACAATATTTTTTAACATAAGGTGGCGTAAGCCAAAACTTTGGGCTAGGCTTATAAATGCCTTAGGGCAGATAGCCTAGTATAAACCTATGAACCTATGAACCTATATATATATATATATATATATATATATATATATATATATATATATATATATACATATATAGATATGTATATAGCTATTTAAATATAAATATATATATATATATATATATATATATATATATATATATATATATATATGGACACACACACACACACACACACACACACACACACACACACACACACACACACTTATACATCTACATGTTTAAATACATTTCCTGTACTGTTGAATGACTGGGCTGGATGATATGTTTGTGAAAACATCAGAGTTATGTGTATCTGACATGGCTTAGTAGTAAATCACTTTGGCTATTGTGTGCAGGGTCCTGGGTTCAAGACTTGCAAAGGCTGTTTATTTTGTTGCTGGGCAGAACATGGGCCATTGGATACAGAGTGATTAAGGCACTTATAAGCAGTTGTAAGCGGGTTTGCGTGGAGGTAAGCACTGCTAATTTCCGGTTACAGTTTCTTATGCTCAGCTTCTAAATTGCTTAACCTGTGTAGGCATTGCTTACCTCCACACAAACAAGCTTAAACCCGTTTACTGCTGCTTAAAAGTGCTTACTCCCGCTTACCCCTGTGCTAATTTCTTTAAAAGAAAAGAAAAAAATGGGTTGCTGGGAAAGCGGTGAAAAAGGGGCGCAAAGAGGGAAAGACAGTGGGAAAATAGCTAGGGATGTGCAGAAAGGTGTAGGAAAGGTCCATCACTGCCCATTTCTTCTACAGCAACAGCTGTGCATATACACTGAATTTGGAGGTACGTTTGGACACTCAAACCCCTGAGAGAGGGGTGAGAACAACAATAATATGTTGTGATGTCAGTTAGACAAGATTACATGTGTTCAGTGGACACGTGTGCAAAATGGAGTTATGTATGGGACGATATTTTTTTTTGGGAACAGAATGCCCTTTTTTTTCAGTTGAGAGTGGGATGTTGGGGAGGGATAGTAGGTATATTTGGGGAGGTAGGTTGGGTAGGTTAACAGACAAGACAAACAAGATGCATACAGGGGCGGTATATGACACATGTGGGGGGTAAACACCTTGATGGGGAAGGGTGTTTGGAAATCGGATGCCCCTGAGCCCCCTAGTGGAAATAGTGGAACTGAGATCCACACCCATGGGCAGTCACCACTGCACCTTCACAGCCCTGAAGGTGGCTGTGCTGGGCACTGAGTCGGAGAGCCAGGCTGACCCTTTAGTCACGAGATGCAGCCCTCGAGCTGGCATAGAAGATCTCCAAACTGCTGATCGAGCTCTCTATGCACCACGACCCTAATCTGGCGATGGGTGACAGCTTCCTGTCCGCGCCCGCTCCTGGGGGAGCGAGCCCCATCTCGTGAGGCATTTCCACTTGAAGGTGGTGCAGGACCAATGGATGAGGAGGTCCTGGGTTGTGCTCCATATGTGCTAGTGCCCGGTGCCATGGCCAGCTGAGGTGGGACAGGTTGGTCCGCTGGGACCCGCATTCCCATAAGTGCTATGGTGTTTATGGTGTATCAGCATATGTGGGTTAGTAATAGTCAGCACATGCCAGGGTTAGGTATAACAGCATGCATAGATATTCCCATTAACCCAGACACCAGATACGGAACAGATCCATAGCAAATGGAACACATGCATATATGGGACCACAGTAGTAATAACAACTGCATGGAGGTACATTGATGGCACCATGCCACCAATGTTGGAGTATTTCAACATAAGACATGCATAGAAACAGATTTATATAATTATCAACCAATAGGACATATGTCCCAACATAACAGTGGAGTCATCACATACCAGCTGAGGTGGATATTTAGTGTATTGTTGGAGATATGGTGGGGGGATGTCAATTAACAGCTAGTATATTCCTGTAATTCACATTACTTTCCTAGTCAGTGCTGTTATCTGTACCTTACAAGTATTACTACACTTCCCTATTGCCTTAGTTTGGACAGTGATATGGCTGTCGTCATCTTTATACATGAACTGGTTTTACCTGCAGTATACACCTCTTACCTGGTATACCTGTGGAGGAAATATTTGTTAACACTAACTGTTTCTACACATACTCCCAGATTCCAGGTTTATGTTGTGCACATTCCTGTCCATCTCTTTTTGCACAGACTCTGGCCATGTCTTGACCACATGCAGGTGAACCAAGACATATCTAGACTATTGCTCTGTTCAACATTTAGTGACTTACAACACTCTTATACAGGATTTCCTACACAGTTATATTATGTAGCACAGTGTGGGTGACAGTGATCAGTGATACCTTATTATTCAGAGCAACTGCGACACTCACAATTCCATACAATACCAGAGTAAACAGTACCAGTGTCTGACGTACCTGTTGGAGCAATGTTTGTTAGCACTACCTGAATGTTGCCACACAAAGTACCACATTTCACATTAGCATTATGCACATACATCTCACTCTGTTACCGTACACACTCTGGTCACAGCTTGACAACATGGGTTTGTAGATAGGACATACTTGGGTTATTACACTCATAACAGTTTCAGGAGTTGCTAGAGTGACAGGTTCTCATAGATGTGTGACAATCATTTGTATTTCCTGTTTGCTGCCTAAACATCTGGGATCATCCCAGTGACTTCACAGGGGGACAGGGTGACAGGCAGCAGATATGGGCCCATATACTGGACATTTTGGACTTATCTGTACAGTTGTGGGGTATGATTCTGTATGCAGCCTACTTCTACTCCCAGGATTCAGACCTTGGCTGTGTCTGCTAAAATTAAAACACTGTACATTACAGTTGTGTGTGCTATATAGATATTGCTGTATATCTCCTATCTGCTTTCTGTCTTATAATTCTCCTGTGGTTTTACATTCTGACCTTGTATTACAACACGCTTATACAGGATTTCCTAGACAGTTATATTATGTAGCACAGTGTGGATGACAGTGATGAGTAATACCTTATTATGCAGAGCAATTGCATCAGTCACAATGCCATACAGTACCAAAGTAAACAGTACCAGTACAGGGTATCTTTCTTTTATTTCTGGGCACAGTGTTTATATCTGACAGATCTATGGGAGCAATGTTTGTTAGCACTACCTGGATGTTGCCACACACAGTACCAGATTCCACTTTACTATTATGCACATACATCTCTCTCTGTTACTGTACACACTCTGGTCACAGCTTGACAACATGGGGGTGTAAATGGGACATACATGGCTTATTACTCTCATAAGATTTTGGGGAGTTGCTAGTGTGCCAGCTTTGTTCTCATAGATGTGTGACAATCAGTTGTATTTCCTGTTTGCTGCCTATACATCTGGGATCATCCAACTGATTTTCCAGGGGGACAGGGTGACAGGCAGCAGATAAGGGCCAATTTACTGTATGTTCTGGACATATCTGTACAGTTGTGGGGTATGATTCTGTATGCAGACTACTACCACTCCCAGGATTCGAACCATGGCTGTGGGTGCTAAAAATACAACAGTTCACATCTCAGTTGCGTGTGCTATTTGGATTTTGTTGTCTGCCTTTTCACTGTTTTCTATGTGTCTCTCAGTTGTACTAAATGACCTCTGGGGATTACACCAGCCATATACAGACATCCCTATACATTTTATTTATGTTGCACAGTGTGGGTAACAGTGGTTAATACAAAAGTACTATTAAGTGATTGCAAATCTACATTACCATATGATACCAGAGTATACACATGCAGTTCAGCAGTTAGACCTTTACTGTCAGGCTATTATGCTTTTATTTACATACAAACTATATGAGACTCTTCCTGCCATATTCCCTGGTGTATGCTGTACTTGCCTTAAACAATGCAGGTTTTATAGTGTCAATTACCTTACTAATGCTTTTAAATTTATTTCCTATGACAGTATATGCAACAGTATCACTGACGTGTCTCATGTCACAACCTCTGCAGGTGACAGCAATGGGCCTCCTGGTTCATGGCCTACTCATTTGCTGCTGTGAAGGACATAAGAGGAATATTTAGCCATATCCATAATATACATGATCTGGGAATTATTACACACATAGTGGAGTGATACTTATATACAGCTGGGACAGCCCCTGCCATCCTAGCCTCTTGGATCCACTGATCCAAGAGATCCCCTTTACGCCACTTCAGGCCAGCATGCTCACCAGTTCAGGGTATGCCAGTGGCACTGGTGAGATCATGGGGGAGATGGTCTCAGGCTTCCGCCTTATATTGGGAACCCTAGTACTGGCCCTGCAGCAGTCTTTGCTCATGGTCTTTGACAAGGAGTCCTGCCATGACTCTGGACTCCTGGATTCCCCATCGCTGCACCCAGAAGCGCACTCCCTCTCCCCTTTCTGTCATGGTGTCTGCAAGGAGAAGCTACAACCAGTTATGAGATGTATTCCCGCCTGTTGGGTTTAAGTAGGGATGAATTCCTGCACTTTGCCATGACTGGCCAGTTTTGAAAAGGCTAAGCTATGGGAAAACCTGCTTACCGAAGGTTGGCATTGTTTAAAGGGATATACCACTGGGCACATTGAGTTAGCTAGCCTACACATTGCTTACACTTCCTAAGCTGGCCTGTGCAATGCTTAGCGTTGCTTAAAATTGACTTTGCATTATATTTGCTTTTTGGCATTGATTTATCATTCATTACATCTTATATATATGTCTGGTATCCATGATTCATGTGTACGTACACCGTATGGGGTCCTTGTGTTTAGTAGGGCACTTCAACACTCTATTACATTTACACCTCACATCTGGGTGTACTTCAGTACTCCAGTTCACATATTTATGTTATGTAGTAGGTTATAGAACATACGACTGTAAACTGATTCCTTTCACATGTTCAGTTTGATTTTACTATAGTGAGGGTTTGTTTGGTGATACCTCACTCTTATGTAATGCTGTGATGGCTTGGTGGTTAACTACTATGACTATAGTGTATAGGGTCCTGGGTTCAAGACCTGCAAGGCTGTTCATTTTGTTGCTGGGCAGAACAGCGGCTGTTGGATACAGAGTGATTAAGGCACTTTTAAGCACTTGTAAGCAGGTTTGCATGGGTAAGCAATGCTAACCTTTGGTTAAATATGCTTACAGAGAGTTAGCTTCCATATTGTTTAACCTGTGTGCGAATTGCTTACCCCTGCGCAAATGGGCTTAAACCCGCTTACTAGTGCTTACATATGCTTACTCCCGCTTACTAGTGCTTAATAGTGCTTACACTTGCTTACTAGTGCTTACTCCCGCTTACCACTGCACTGATTTAGACAGTAATATCTAATGGATCTTGGGAAGGTGGGGGATTTGGAAGCTGTATGGGGTTATCATTCATTACACATTTTACCTTCCATTTGTATCTCTGATTCCTGTTTACATATACTGCATAGGGCACATGTGATTATCGGTGGACTTTGCAACATTATGACACTGACACCTCACATCTGCATTTAATGCAGTACTCCAGTTCACAAATATATGTTATTTAGTAGGTTATGCAACTAAAATATTGGTCATAATGTGATTTGCATTGGAAAATGGAATGTGTTGCAGTGGGACTCAAACCAGGAATGCCTGCTCATAAGGCGAATGCTCTGCCCACTACACTATTGCTATACTGCTTCAATTGCATATATCTCCCTTGTTATCCTCTTCAGCCATTTAAGCTGCATTAACCATAGCTAAGAGATGGGCAAACCCATGCACCTATGGTTAGATGTAATCGGATTCATAAAAAAAAAAAATGATATGTTTATATTGTTTGTATTTACTATTGCTGTTGTACATGTGGGGGGATGTTGTTGGGGGTATGCAGACACCTATGAGCGGTCTCGCTCATTCTTTTGGGCTCTCTGCTGTTCTTCATTGCGGGGGCGTGTATATTCTGAGAGCTCTTCTGTGATGGCTTGGTGGTTAACTACTATGACTATAGTGTATAGGGCCCTGGGTTCAAGACCTGCAAGGCTGTTCATTTTGTTGCTGGGCAGAACAGCAACAAATGCAGCTTAAATGGCTGAAGAAGATAACAAGGGAGATATATGCACTCTTACATGCTCTGTGTGAGATTAAGAGCTCAGGCAGTGCACCTTCATTAATATGCATGGTGCGCTGTTGTCCTGCTCCTAAACGTCCGCTTGGCAGGACTAAGCTAGTCCTGCACAGGAGATTAGTAAATCCGGGAGTTAGTCTTTCACGATAACTTAAGTTTTCACATCCATGAATACCCTTGATATATTTCCGTTGTACTCTTTCCAGTTTACTCATGCTTGTTTTCTTATAGGATTTCCATATTGTTATTCCATACTCATGTTTGGGTCTAATGTAACTAACAAACAATGACTTCGTTATTTCTGATTTCCTAGACTTTATAAATCTTTTTATACAATCTGTAGTTTTATAACTATCATTAACCAATTGTTGATATGATTAGAAAAACTCATAGCTGAATCTACCCATATACCCAGGTCCTTAAATGGTCTACAGTTTTAATCACTGTCTGCTGTATTAAATACTCACTTTTCAATTTATGCCTACCAAATCTCATATGCTTAGTTTTTTATGTATTTAGTCAAGTTATTTTGCAGACATGCCTTATCTGTAACATATGTAATCAGTTTACCCAATTTCAGGACATCTGCATATAGACTATAGAACACCTCAGATGAAAAAGTTAGGTCTGAAAGATACAATCTAAACAAGTAAGGGCCTAAGACAGAGCCCTGTGGGACACACTGACTGTAACCAAGGATGTCACCTGTCCAGTTGCTGTTATGATACTTGCCATGTCCTATTTGTAAGCCGTGCAGCTATCCATCTTACCAAGAGTACATCAATACCTAGTTGTACTAATTTATTGATCAGTGTTATGTGTATGACCCTGTCAAATGCTGAAGTTAAACCTATATAAATGATATAACAGCACAATTTTTCATTTATAGCTGAAGAGAACAAGGACAGACTCTTGATAGTAGGTTTGTATGCAGAGAATGCTTTTCATAACTTAAAGTAGAGATTTTTTAATTTGGTTAAGATTTGGGCTACCAGACCAGTGGGCCAATTTAGTAATGAAAATCTGTGAACAAGCTGAATCTTATGTAAAGGTATCAGGATTTGTGTCAAGAATTTTTGGATTTGTGAGAGGCACCAGGCAAGGCTGTCCACTCTCACCTTTAGAGTCTGCCCTGTATAGAGAACCCCCCCCCCCACACACACAACTACAATATGAAATTGCACAATGCAAGGATACAGGTGTTATGGAAGACAGGAGAAAATTGCATTATTTGCATATGATATAATTCACTTTATGTTACTAACCCTGAGAGAAATATTCCTCAGCTATCTGACCTGTTGAGGCAATGTAATGAAGTAGCAGCATATAGCCTGAATGAGGGCAAGATAAATCTATTGTGTTAACCCAAGCCCTGATGTGTGACCCACTACAAAAGTACCCATATTTATTGGGGCATGAAAAGATGTGGTATTTAGGGATATGGATTATGAAGAAGACAAATGGGGTACAAAAATGTGTGTGGAAGAGTGAAAGAAAAATAATGAGAAAACCCAGAGTACGGGAACTGATGAATATGGATATAGAGAGCAAAATGTTAACCTTAAAGATATTTTTAGTTCTTCTGATCTTATATTTGGGGCAAGTATATTTTGAAAGCCACAAAGAGGATATGTGGCAAAGAATAAGCCGGGAGGTTAGGAAATTTATTTTGAGCAATAAGAAACTAACAGTTAAATGGGAGGTATTAATCTTACCAATGGAGTAAGGTGAATGGGTGTGCCTAACCTAAAAATATATTATCTAGCAGTGCAACATAGACTGCACTGTCTAGTTCATGTTGAATAATATAGTGAAAACTGGAAGGTTAAGGTGGAAGAGGAAAGGCTAGAGAGGGGATATAGCTTAAGAGTGGGGTTATGGAAGCTAGAGAAGAAGAAGAAAGTTATGTATAAGGGTTTGCTATTAAGGCATTCTTGGAGATAACAAGAGGTAAGAGGAAAGCAGTTGAGTTTTTATGACTAACCCCTAAACCAACTGATGCTTGTCATTGAAAACATGGAGACAACTAAGGGTAGGACTAACATACTGTGAGCAAATTGTAGAGGGAATGGGGATCAAGGAATGGGACCAAGCAAAACTGGAATTTAACATATCAGAATATAAATAACGTGCCTACATGAGGCTGACCTCTGACTTCATACTAATATTGAACAGAAGCTGGGTAACTGAAAGACAGCTAAATGATTGATTTTTTTTTTGGTTGAAACTAAGACAAGCAATGCCTTTAGGTGGAAAATAATTTATAGAGCTTATATGACTTTAACAGATGACTGTAAGGGTATAACAGAGAAGGTAAGGAAGAACTAGTCTGCTAGATTGGGTCTACTTCATGTTGTCGCAAGCTGACAATATCGAGTCTGATATTGTCGGCACGACAATATCGAAAGTGAAGAACATTGTGCAAGTAAATGGAAATCTCCATAAGGGGAGATTTCCATTTTCCTCAATGTAACACCGTCTCGGAGTTGGTATATTTAAGTGGGGTGGGGGGTGGGGGGTGTGCAGGGGGGCTTGCCCCCCCCTGCCTATGCCATTTCATTTTTTTTATTTATTTTTTTTTTTTTACGTTATTCAATGTTTTACTTAATCGATCAATAAAGTTCGACCTTTATTGATTCGATTAAGTAAACTGTGGATAACGTGATAGAGATGCACTAGATTTGGGAAATGTTATACAAAAGAAAAATAGTGGGAAATTTGTCCATCTCAAAGGTACATCACTAGATCAAGGAGATTTTGAATTTTTGCATGGTGTTATTCATGCAGATACTTTTATACACCTAGTAAGTTACAAAAATGTTCCCCCAAGCTAATGGAGAATGTTGGAGATTAAATGAGGAAACAAACTCTTGACACTTGAGATTGTCAAGGGTTAAGGCCCAGAATCAAACTGTAAGTGACTGTCATGCTATTAAGTTGGGAAGTTACACAAAAATCCTTAGCGTATATTCAGCATTTAACAACACCAGTAACATTAGCAGCAAAAAAGCTATTATTCAACTGGAAAAAAGGATAGTTTTATTTGCAGAAAGTTGACAGAAACAATTGAAGTAATAAAAAATGGAGAGTTATCAGAGAGAAACTGGAACATAGGAAAAAGACTAAGGTGGCAAGGAGACCCTGGAATAAAACAAGGGTGATGATAACTAGGCGATTAAGGCAAACAGGAAATTCAAAGGAAGGTTGTTGTTGTATTTTTTGGCTTTTCCCGGTTAGGGCTCGCCACAGCAGAACTCCGGTCCACTAATGATTGGCAGTAGATTTTTACTTACTGAGTTGCCAGCCCTGACGTACAACCATCAATGAAGGTACGCCCATTCATCCATGTCTTCACACAGAAGACGCTTTAGCTGAGAATCGAACAGGACAACATCTTATTGTGAGGCGACAACGCTACCACAGCATCAAAGGAAAGTGCTTTTGTTAATTAACTCCAGGAACTTTTAGGCATGTCATGTATTTGAGGTATGTGCGCTCCATTTTCCCAGGTTATTAACAGGTAGTTAAAGTAAAATCTCTGTCCTAACTGTGACTCAAGCCTGGGACCTTTCAAATCAGGGGCAAGCAAGCTAACCAGCATGCCAGTAATGCTACCTAAGATTAGGTGATCATAGAGACAATGATATAACCATGATATCCAAGACTGTAAATTCTTCAACTATCTTCTAGGCACACCCGTTTGTAATGATTCTGTACAGCAATACATTCTATTATGCTTTGTATTAATTAACTGTAAAACACTGGTGAAATAGGGAAGAGTTATCCTTAGCTTTACTGAAGTCCTAGATGAAATCTTGTTTGGAATATTTTATTTATTTATTTATTTTATGTTACATTTGATTACTGGGAAAGTCCGACTGGACACATGTCCATTTTCAGTAAAGGCCTGGGTAGAAAAGCTTCACAAAATCCATACAGGTTACAAAAACAATTGTGTACATCAACTAGCATAAAAGTTAACATACAATTACATACAGAGAACATAGTATATATTAGGATATGTTGTCACATTCAAGTATACATAGACATGTTCAATACATTTGTACTATTATATTACTTCAGATGGATGTCACACAGTAATTCATAGTCATTGTAAACAAATGTCTATACCTATGGAGTAATCCAGTGGTGCAGTGGTTAGCATTGTTGCCTCACAGCAAGAGGTTTACCGGTTCAATTCTCAGCTGGGGTGCCTTCTGTGCAGAGTCTGCATGTCCTCTCTGCAGTCACATTGGTTTCCTCCAGGTGCTCCAGTTTACTGTCACTTTCCAAAGACATGCAGTAGGTGGATTGGACACTCTAAATTGGCTATAGGTGAGAGTGTGTGTGTGCGTGAGTGGTGCGAATGAACTGCTGTTGCAGGGCTAACCACCTGGCAATGTAAACCTTGGCTAGAGATGATTGTCAGTGCAGAAGTGACACCTCAGCCCCATGTGCAAACTGGGAAAAGGGGTTATGGATGGATGGATCTGTAAAAAACACACGGTGACCTTTATAACACTGTCTCCATTTGCAAATCCTTTAAGGTTGTACCATATTCTCAGATTCATAATGTAGCACTAAGTTAATTGTTAGCGACTGATATTTGGAAAGGTCTTAAGTTGAGGTACTTTACGCAGATTTCTTGTTCTAATAAGCTGATTCAACTAGAGTGACAAGAAGCACTTGTAAATGTTTGTGGTAAAATTACATTCCTTATGAAAACTGTTATGTCTTTTTGAAAAATGAATGTGTTCTGTATACTATATTATATTTTGAAAAATGTAATAAATGTTAAAGAAATATCTTTCAAAACAGTGTGTGTGTGTGTGTTTGATAAAGAGTGCTTTTGACACTTCATGCCGAATAATATACTAGTAAAAAATGACAACCAAATATGAAATGCATTTTCTGTTGAAAGGCATTTCATCTTACTAGAATGCAGTACTGTAGCTTTCTTTACAATAAACAATCAAAACATGAGCTGAAAGTTTTCACTGGTAATAAAAAAGCAAGAGTTGTAAAATTTATTATATTTTAGAAGACATCTGTTTGCAAAAAAAGTAAATAGTTAAATATGAATACATGCAAAGGGTACTTACCTTTCTATAGTTTTAATAAGTGACAACAATGACTTCCTTCTCAGGTATGTCTCACTGAAAGCCATTATTTATTAGTTCCTACACAATTCTCAGGTAGTTTACAGAAATCTATGTATGTGATTGAAGATATCTGAATGTTTAAAGCGTGATGAGATCAGATAGGGACAGGGGATGTGTCACTGCATATGCACAAATGATTTGAGAATTAGCATAATAATAATGTACTCATTTGTAACTTGGGCCTTCTGGTTCTAACAACAGTTAACTTCATTCACATGTCCTTTAAGGATGTGTAAATGAGTGCCAACAATTTACCACATGATATACTCACGGCATAAAAATAAATTGTACAAAACATATGCAAGTTTGTATTTCAATAAAGTTATGAACTCCGTGATGAAATCGGTTCTAGTGTTATAATGTCAACCTTGTCCTCAACAACTTTTTTTTCTGCTTTACTTATACTTCCAATTGTCATGGTGGAACAGTGGTAGCATTGTTGCCTCACAGCAAGAGGTTCTCCTGTTTGATTCACGGCTGGAGTGCCTTCTGTGTGGAGTCTGCATGTCCTCCCCGTGGTCGAGTGGCCTCTGAAAGACATGAGTGAATGGGCGTGCCTTCGCTGAAGGTTGGGCATTGGGCTGGCAACTTGGCACCATAAAAAATCTACTGCCGGTCATTAGCAGACTGGAGTTCCGCTGTGGCGACCCCTAACCGGGAAAAGCCGAAAAGACAAACTTCCCCTTCCAAAGGACTGTACCTATCATATTAATTGTTAACTGAGAAATTCCATAAACCTCCAAAGGATAGCTACTATTCGCGAACACTTAACAGTAAAGTATAGTCACTCATATTTGCCATAGCCTATGTGGGCAGTCTGCACGTGTACTGGTTTGTTTATGCAGCATTGGTAAACTACCTTTGCAATATATTAAGGCTTTTGGTCTTGAGTTCTTATTCTGACATTCTTAATGAATGTCCCCTAAGTGCAGAGTAGTTTAAACAACAGATATGTTGTGGGCACTGAATTATTTCTAATGATCACATCGGGGATACAGAATGAAAATGTAGGCAACACTTTTATTTCTATAATTTCTGAAAACTGCCTGTGTTGCTTTGGTGACAGATGTGTAGATATCAAAATCAACAAACATTTAAGAAATGTAGAGCTTTATGTCTAAGTTTACCAGACATAGTAATGAAGCCAGTATTAAAGCAAATTAATGATAAATGAAAAGGTGCAGTTCTTGAGTTCACTGTTTTCATATAAAAATTAAATATCTTCAACCTGTACACTTTAATATCAAGTTCATGGTTTAAGTAATGTCAGCCCAGGTTGGAAGGTTTGGAGACAAAACCAGAGAGGCTAGATTACATTGGTTTGGACGTGTGTTGAGGAGGGATGTAGAGTACATTGGGAAAAAGATGCTAAGGATGAAGCTGCCAGGTAACAGGAAAAGAGGAAGGCCTAAGATAAGGTTTATGGATGTGGTGAGAGAGGACATGCATGCGGTTGGTGTGACAGAGCAAGATGCAGAGGACAGGAAGAAATGGAAACAGTTGATCTGGTGTGGCAACCCCTAATGGGAGCAGCCGAAAGAAGAAGAAGAAGGTTTAAGTAACATATCACCTACCATTAAGGAACATCACTTGCAGTAACAGTTCCATGCTGAATGAGGATATTAGTTTGGAAAGACATATCATTGCTATAAAGATATCATTGAATGTTGTTTGAAAATAATGACACACAGAAATTGTCACCTTGCACATAGGTCAATCATACAAAATTTGAATTAGATCTGCAAATGGAAAAATGGAGGTCAGGGCATGACTCAGAAGATTTGCAGAACAAAACATGGAAGAGTAGCAACTGGTGGCAAAGCAGTCTTTTGCTTTTTAAGGTTCATAGGTTAGTACTAGGCTATTGCGAGCCATTTTAAGCCTACCCAATTATCCCCTGTGAAATTCAAACCCTGTACCTTGTGCTTATAAGGCAAACACCTTAACCATTAGGCCACCCTCCCAACCAACCAAGCTAAGACAAAATACATAGGTAGTATATAGTCTGACATTTCACAACTACTTAGCAGTTATTTGTGAGAAGTTTCATTACTCATATATGCAAATAAGCTAAGCGCAGGTTATTAGTGCTGGATAAGAAAAAGTGAAGGCATTTTGAAAAAACATGCCTGTTTATGGCAATAGCATAAAGTACCTAAAGATAAGCATTAAGTAGATATGAAATACTACGTGAAAGCCACAGGCTTCATATGTATTCAGATGTTGCAGACAGAAGCAGCTATGTGCAATCAATCTAGAAAAAACTAAGGCAAGCAGTGGACTGTACAGCTTTTATTATTAATATTCTTTTAAAAAAGGGTTCACAGTGTTATATATAGGGGTATCCTTATGTGGATACCCTATTGGCTACTTTTAATAATAGAAAGGGGAACACAGGAAAAATTGGAAAAGGGAGACACAGCAAAGAGAGAATCACAGAAAGAAAACATCAAGAAGGTTATGCTGGAGGAAATAAGAGAGGGGCGGAATAGAGTAGTGTGGGTGGGAAATAGTTAAGGGGGTGTAGGAGAAAGGATAAGGTAAGAAAAGTGGAGGAGGTATCAACAGGAATCCCAGTCCACAGAGCTTCAAACAGTTCCACTGCCAGAAGGTGGTGCAGTGAAGGACCCTGAAGTTTTTTGTGTATGACAGTGGTCCTTTTTTCAAGTGCAGTAATGAAATAAGGGATCAAGACATGGGAAGGACAACTTCAGGCATGAGGAAAATTGCATTCTCATGTCAGCCTTTAAGACTGTTTGGGAAAGGCAGAGCCCAAAAAAGCTGAGAGAACAAAAGCCTGGAATCAAATTGGCCTAGAGTTAATTCAGTCGGTGGAAGAAATTGCACATTAAGACAGGAAGAGGGAAAATTATATGGTAGAACATGCTAGAATTGAGATGAGGCAGATTACAATTGCCCAAACCAGTATGGGGGTGGGGTGGGTGGTGGTTTCAACAATTGTCCCATTAAAGTCAGATGAGGAATACCTCCTCTCCATCTGTGAGGATGTCTATAACACAGAAGATGATGCCAGTGGAATAATCAGAGGTGGTGTGGACATCGGGTGTTACCAACACTTGTCTGCTCAGGGAGGTTGGTTTAAAAACAGTAACATATTTATATAGAGGGCTGAATGTTGGCATGGCATGATTACATTGAACACGTGGCAATTGCTATTAATAGGTGAACCTTCCACATCTACACAGAATGACAACGAAGACAGTAAGCATTGTAATTGTCCACCACACCTCATCAATAAGCATACAGCAGTGTATGCTATTTCTTTATTAGTAATGTTTTCAAATAATTTTTAAAGGTTCAGTAGCTGAAACAAAAATTCCACTATACCAATAAATTTGGAGGATATCAGTAGCAGAATGGCTGTTGAAGATGATGATTACATAATTATATTCATGAGGCAGCCGGAGGAAAGTGGCACACAGTCCCCAAGGTTAATGGTAGGATCTCACACCTTAGAAGTCTGCAGGAAGTGATAATGCATCACAAAGTCAAGCACATGCTGACATTACACTCACGCTTGTACAGGAAGAAAACCCATGAACCTCTACTCCTGTATCTCCAACTCTAGATGAACAATTTTAGGATGCTGGCAGAAATTCAGAGGTAACAGTATCCACAGTGACATATTTATGAAGTGGAGGTAGGCCAGGAATTTGTTAAAGCCGCCCCATGAAACGTAGATGGCATAGGCTGCCCAGCAGCAAATATGCCTTGACATTGTTAGGGTTCCTAGCACTGCCACAGAGTCAGCTGGGAATGATCAGAGTCCTTCAGAGTATGTGTGAGAATCAGCACTTGTTGGAACTAGCAGAGTGAAAGGATAATGCCATGATCACACTGATGAGTATTATGGTGGTACACCAAGCATCCATAAGCTGTCTGCTTTCATACACTATGTAGGACTTACCAGGCTCAAGCCAGAGTCAGACTTAGAAGGGGAAGAAGATGGGTTACTGTCTGGACATGTGGGGGTAGATAACATGAGACTAAAAGTGCTTCTAAAGAAACTACTGTAATCAGTCATGGGGAACCAGCAGAAGAGATTTCATGCAGGCCATGTCAGTGTTTATCTACACCTAGGTCCCAATCATGTTCCTACAGTGCTGTCAGACTGGTGTCTGCAGGATCACCTGCATCAAGCAGGTCACAACACTGGACCAACTCACCATTTAACTGTCATGCCCCTCTTCAAAATCACTTGCACCATAACCTAGCCTAGGTTTAGGAGATGTGCATAATTAATTTGGCCTTAACCTACTGTGATTCCAGTGTGACATTTCTGTTACTTACAATTTGACCTTCATAAACAAAGGTCAATGTTTAACTCAAAAGGGAATAAGTTATTAAAATCTATGACAATATGGGTCTGGGACGGGAACGTGTGTTGGTGTCTTTTGCAGCTACATTTTGATTTCTCACTGGAGTCATGAGCCATAGCTACAGTGGATATCTAGCATCACATGAAAGACAAAAAAAAACGCAAATAGATAGAGAGAGAAGGCTGGGGGGTGTGTGGAATGGCATAATGATTAAGGTGTTTGCCTTACAAACACAAGGTAGAGGGTTTGATTCTCACCTTTAAAAGGGAAACTGGCTAGGCATAAAATGGGTCATGAGGGCATCTAACCCAGTTCATACCTATGAATCATTCTATGACAGCAAATTAAAAGTGAAAACTTGTTTAGTATTCAGCAATACATTTTATGATGAATATCTACTTAAATACAATACTTACCAACATTTTATTTAACATTTGTTAACTGGGAAAGTCCGACTTGGAACAAAGCCAATTTTCAGCGGAGGCCCAGGGAGAAACACTCCAGATGCATGTCTTTGTACTGTAGGAGGAAACCGGAGTTCCTGGAGGAAACCCACATGAACACAGGGAGAACATGCAGACTCCACACAGAAGGCACTCCAGCCGAGAATTGAACCAGATAAACTCTTGCTGTGAGGTGACAAGGCTACCGCTGCACCACTGCGCCATCCTGATGATGACCAGTGTGTATCCTACCATGCAGGAAAAGCCAGTAGAGTGAGCTAGTGTGCCAGGATGCTGGGCAGAGAGGTTGGTGATGAACCCCCCCATGCATCACACACTACCTAGCATTTGATGGAATGGTAGCCCTTAATATTGCAATACCACTCAACCCATGTACCAGAAGGGGCACTAATTGCAAAATGGGTGCAACCTATCACACTGAGTACCTTAGGGAAAAGTGATGCCTATAAAAGGCACCCACAATCCTGGCTCTGTCCTGAGGTGGTATCGGGAAATAGATGTACCGATCCACATGTGCCAAGAGTACATACAGAAAGTGCTGCAGTATCCTGGAGACAGAAGCCTGTGAGATCCCCAGCATGTCTCCAGTCTGTCTCTGTAAGGTAAGCATAGCAAGTATAGTGAGGGCTATACGTACCTTAATATCCACAGGGATAGGAAGTCCATGCATTCCTCCAGTACCCCTAGGAGGGTCATACATACTCACTATGACCTTTTAATATCCTATCTACTCTGAACCTATCAAGTACGTCCTGATTATCATAGTTACAGTGAATTATCCTCTGCCTATATCTGTTCTTGACTTCCAAGCATCACTGGGTGCAAGAGATTTTGGTTTGGCCCAAGACAAGCAGCGCACACTGGGAAATATCAAGGCTAGCATTACATGACAGCATCTTCATGAATTGCAAAGTAGATAAGATTGGCGACATTCCCCCTTTATATAATGTATTTGTGGAAAAGTGGGGAAAAATTCAATATGAATCAGAGTATGAATCACAGAAAGGTAAGAGAATGCTTCATTTGTGTGTTGGGTTACATCATTCCTCACCGACATCTCATTGTGTGTTCATTTGCTTAGACTTATTCGCCAGTGCACATTAGTATAAGTGGCCTCTTTGAATTGTGGCTAAGCTGCACTCATTCATTGCCAGCATGGAGAGCCTTAACCCATCTGCATAATGACTATGAAAACCACCCCATGTGTCTTGCTTTTTATAACAAATGTGAAATGTCTTTTATTGATGTCAAAATATCAGTATGGAGCTGAAACAACAGCAATCCCAAATAATTCTATTTTGTAAATTTCCCACAAAGTATTGAAAATTGCAATTGTTAAGAGGTTATATTAGAAACATTAAAGGCAGGATCAAAAGCATGTGGAGGCTTACTATATTTATATTGCAAACAAAGATTTGAAACATTATACCAATAAATGCATATGCCTGACTTTGTTATTCATCAGTTATATGGAGACAAGCATTTCTAACACTCCTCTTATAGCCCTAACTCAAGAGCCCTGGCATTAGGAGTACACAATCACATTCTGCAATGACTGTATGAGCTCGCATTTTCAAGCAAAACTGCACAATTATAGCAAGATTGTTTATGAGGCAGATTCCATAGGCTGTGTGTAGTAAACATAGACTTAATATATTGAAAAGTGGGAAAGCAATCAGCAACTATTCAACTATATAAATGGTAATTATCAATCATCTTAGTCAAACCTTGGAAATAAAAGACACACGCACCTTACACCAGTCCTACCCCTAAATACACACACTTTCCCTCAGCCCTATCCCTAAATACACACACCTTACACTAGCCCTACCCCTAAATACACACACCTTACACTAGCCCTACTCATAAATAGACACACCTTACACTAACCCTACCCCTAAATACGCACACCTTACACTAGCCCTACTCATAAATACACACACCTTACACTAACCCTACCCCTAAATACGCACACCTTGCACTAACCCTACCCCTAAATACACACACTTTACCTTAGCCTTGCCCCTAAATGCACATACCTTACCTTAGCCCTATCCCTAAGCTTATATCTATCCCTAACCCTATCTCTAATACTGCCTTAGACACACACACACACACACACACACACACACACACAAAAACACTTGAGGAATACAGAAGAATGTGTTACTTCCAAGCCTAGATTTTCTGACAAATTCACAGTTCTGACTTGCATGATCCTGTGGTTACAATTGTTCCTTTAAGTAGACTGAAGTTTGATCTCCTGAAAGGGACATTCTTTTTGTATAATAGATTTTAGTCTTGCTCTGCTTTGGGTTCGGGGACATATTACATCTGTCATGTCTATAAAGATGGATGCTGTTGTTGAACTGCTTCACAAATCAGCAAGCCAATCAATTTTATCCTTCCTTCTGCCCCTATTGCCTTTCATTATTAAGACTTAGATTAACTGTTCTCTTCAAAGTGCAACATCACATTTACTGCTGAAAGCCGCTGCTTACAGGGGTGCCTGTGAGATCTTTGTTAAGCATCAGCTCTTTGCTCAAATAATGGAAATGATTAGATAAAAGTAATAGAGATTAAAGTATAGAGAAATGAACAGGTGCAATATCTTCTTTCTGCACAGGTCACTATCCTTTGTTGTTATATGTGTAAGCAGCAACACATGATGATAGTTGTACTGAACATATACTACTGCAAACCCACAGTGTTGTAAGGCCTCATTTCAGCCTTACATCCCTTGGTGGGCAATATCATCTATGACATTTCCCCACATTCTGGCATATTTTATTCCACTTAGGAACTAGTATGATTATTTAATATGCAATTGTATTGTTGGGGACACTGGTGGTTTTATTTCTTATTTATGAAATATGAATATGCAAACTCCATGCAATGACTGGACATCAGGACTGAACTACAGAGTCTGGAACTTGAGAAACAAAGATCTTACCATTAAACAACTATGGTGGCCATGCATGCTTAATATATTTTACATGCAGATTACCTGATTTTCTGAGGCCATTTAAAAAACTGAATGTCACATGCAAAATAAATAAAAGTAAGTAGCACTTAGATTTATGGTGAAACATGATACATCAATCTTAAAATGACTAGACTGGTGATGCAGAGCAGTGGAATGTGGAACAGCATGCCTAAATATAATTTAAACCATCCATCATTTACTTCTTTATCTATTCAACTTGATGTGTTTTCTCCCCATCCACCCCTGACATGCCACATACTGGGTCACACATACTCCAATGCTCTCTGACTCCGCCACATACTGAGTTACACATACCCCAATGCTCTGTGCCTTTGGCACATACTGGCTCACAACATGACAAGATCCCATTACCAGGTGAGTTCACAGCTATTTGAGAGTGCATTGTCCTGTGACTAGGGATAGAAGTGCTCCATGTCTAGCCTTCATTACACATTTTAGTTATTAATTATGCCTCAATACCTTACATGCTGAGTGACACAGCTGGTTGGGTGTGCTTGTAGGAATTGGAGGAGCCATATACACATCCATGGTGATGTGCTCCGCTAAGGGCCTTTGGTATTCAATGAATACCAAGCACCAGGACCCATGACCTAAGCATGATTCTGTCTTTTTGACAGAAGCAAGCAGGTTCTCTCTAGTTGAATTTAAGCAACCAGCATAAGATTTAGAATTTTATCACTCTATCCCCAGAATCAAAAGCACATATATGTTTAAGGGAAAAATGAAATAATGCTATGAGGTACATAAATGTTTAGTTAACGCTCTCCCTCTAATAGATTTATTTTGAGTTTGTACTCTAACTTTGAATGTGCATTTCTTTAGCTTTCTAAAAAATGAGTTTATCACCTCACAGTTTGAACAAATGTTCATATCTATAGAACTATAACTGTTATTCGAAAACTGTAAATGGCAAACTATGAAGCACAAAGTAACCTTTACAGTGGTTGTATTCATTCAGTTCTAGGATTTTATAAGCCACAATAAACAATTCAATATGAGTTTTGTAATATTGTATTGATGGCTCATGATACCTTGGTAACTGTTCAAACAATGCATACACAATACCTGCAGTATTTTCTTCCAATAGCTGTGAGGTTTCATATGAGGCTAAGCAGTTCTGTCTGTGTAACTTGATTATTGAGATAATTAAAGAAATACGAAAATTATTGTAATACAAATAAACAGTATACAAATAATATTCAATATCTTTTTATCTGTTCTAGACAGAGGTCAAATATCAGCACACCTTGTACTAGCCATTGTGGAATATTTAAGATGACAGCCTTCATGCAGAATAGTTTTGGAACTATTAATGCAAAATATGAACAAGCAATATTTGATACCTAGAGGTGTTTTTAGGATGTAACTGCAGAAATGCCTGGAGGTGTCACTAGGCTGTAATGAATTAAAACAGCCTTCTTCAGGGATCTAATCTTGAGTTACATCCTTGTAAATACATGAATCAAATAAATAAACTGTTTCTTCCAACAAGATAGTTTCTTTAGAAAACATTATTTATTTATTTACTATTTATTTAATTCAGATTTCTCTACGAGAAATAGACATAAATTTGATTCAAATATTCCATTCAATTTCTGAAGAGATCAAGGAACTTCAATATGATTTGTCAATGAAGCCATGGGAGATGGAGGAAATTGAAAATGATGGCTCTCTGTGTCTTTACGTTCAAGAAGTTACAATAGAAGCATCTGCAGAACCCCAGATTTCCAACTCAGATACTAGAGATCTATGGAGAGAAGTTTTTGAAATTACTATGTGACTACATTGTGTTTTTCCACAGCAATTTGTTTCCTTGCTAAACATATTCAAATAATGAGGTATCTGTACCTAGACAGATATAGGTATACATATACAGTATAGTTCCTTTTTCAGGACTATCATTTCTCTGCAGTTTAGACATAGTACAGCTTTGATTAATGAGCTAACTAACTGAGGCAAGTGTGTCAATGAGGAGACTGTAATGTTTTTAAGATCAACTCACAGCAGGTCTGGCTTAGAGATTTAACTTTTATGGCTTGAAATTATCTACTGTATCCAGTCCCTGAGTTGATTTTGTTTGGTACATAATCTATACCCAACTGCCTTATTTTCATGTAGTAAAACTTGAGTCTATATTAGAACACCAAACTTTCAATACTTCAAGTGTTCTAATATTGAACCCTAGTCAACGAAAATTTAAAACATCGAACATACAGAACAGCAAATTTTTTCCTAGGGAAAAAATCGCTGTTACAAAACACATACACACAACACAAGCAGACCAAACAAACAGCAAATCACACACATACACCTAAACTCTTACACCTAACCCTACACTAAACTATACATGCACCACTAACTATCCACTTACCTTAACCCAAACCCTAACCCTAAGGTCCATCACTATTGCACAGTCACCTCACCCACGCCCTAACCCTAACTCACCTACCCCGCCCTAACCCTCACGTCCACACAATCGCACACTTACCTGACCCATGCCCTAACCCTAACTCACCTAACCCACCCTAACCCTCACGTCCACACAATTGCACACTTACCTGAACCCGATCGTAACTTTCCACCACAGTGCTGAAAATACCGAAGCAAGAGAAACGGACAACCAAATTCTTTCCCTAGGAAAAAATTTGGTTTTCTGTTTCTTTGATATTTTCAGCGTTCACTGAAAACGGGTCGATATTAGAACACTCAAAGTTTTGAAAGTTTGGTGTTCTAATATAGACCTGTAGAACTCATATTATTTATAAACAGATCATTTTATTAAACAATATATACTGTAAACAGGTACATGAGGTGAATCTGCTTCTGCTTTTATAGTTGGCAATAATTAAAAAAATAACACAGCACTGGCATGGCAGCAGTAAGTTATATGAAACTGTGGATTTTAATAAGGAAACCATGCTACATTGAAACATACTATAAAAATAACATCTGACATTTCCAGGGAACAGTCTTTCTGTCTGGTGGCCTGCATTAGTCCCATCAGGTTGATTTGTAAAGAAATTGTTTGCTTGCTAATGTCCTGATTTCCTCATTAAGAAGATGGTCTTAACAATAAAGCTTCACAATAAGTATGACAGGAGCTTGACTGAGGAGTGCGGGTGTGTACTAACAACTGTCCCTCATATAGGTCATATGTAAACTTTGTTTTACTACTTTGACAGGGAAACAGCAGATACCTCAAGGTTTTAAATAGGAAAATAAAAACTCATTCATTCTCTGCACAACTCTTTCTGTTAGCATTTTATTTACTGATTTTTTTTTTTTAGTGAGCAGGAAGGTCTACTGTCAGATTAAATCCAGATTTCAGTGACCTGGAGAATGCACAATGTGGTAGAATGTGTCACACAGTGTCAGCCAACCCCATGTTACCTTCACTCCTACACTAGTCTGTTCATGGACTCACTGGTCTAAACCCATTTCACCTGCACAAACTAAACATGTACCAGAATAGCTACATTTGCACCTGGTTACCATGGTAGGACACACTACTGCTCATTCTTACACATCCTATACTTTGTGGAGTTTAGTCAATGCTGTGTCTTTCGGCTTTTCCCAGTTAGGGGTTGCCACAGCGGAACTCCGGTCCGCTAATGATTGGCAGTTGATTTTTACATGCTGAGTTGCCGGCCCTAACGCACAACCTTCAACGAAGGTACACCCATTCATGCATGTCTCCACAGAAGATGCTCTAGCTGAGAATCGAACGGGACAACGTCTTGCTGTGAGGCGACAATGCTACCGCAGCACCACCACCACAGATTGTGGAGTTTAGTCAATAGTTGTCGGTAATACGGTTAAAATACATTCACAAACTACTCTGTAGAACAGATTGACCAGTCCTGTCTGAAAGTAATACGTGGCATAATACTTAGTATTAAACTGGATCTTCTCTTGGGAAGCTAATAAGTGTTCACAAAACAAGAAATAATTTTGGTGGCACTCACTGTTGTTTTTGTTGAGAATCTCTGGCATAATGTCCCTTACGAGTCAAGGTTTATCCCTGGGAGACAAGCTCAAGCTTTTAAAATAGTACAACAAATCTTTTAACTTAGTGGAACTGTAAATGTGATATAACCTCATCCAAACATAGTACAACTTACCTAAATTAGTTTTAACTAACCTAATACTGATTTTAGAAGCTCTGTTTCAATGCTTTCTGCTTTTCCAGTATTCAACATCCGCTAATAAATTACTGGCTCATTTGACTGGTATCTAAACACTGGGATTTCAGAATTTCAGAATATTTGTGTTTGGGTGATGGATCAAAATATTGTGTGTGATGCATATTACTAACAGTTTGGCACAGTCCTAATTCACAACACTGTATGGTATGCAGAACATAAACTTCGGACTCTCCACGTTTTAAAATAGATGCAAAACGATTTATTAGTGTTTTTATATAACACTGTATGGTACTAAGACTTAAGTCTTCTAAGAACATCTGTTTTTTCTTGTAACAGTTTGGACAACAATCCCATTGTATTACTATGAAGCTATTTGTTATATTTAACAGTACTTTAGAGGCTATTCGCAGGTTCATAGTAAGTAGTAGTCCATCAGTCTTCAGATGGTTTTAAGCCTAAACAATAACATATATTCAAAAGTTTCCTCCATACTCAAGGAGAGTAACACAAGATAGACCAAGGGAGAATTTGAGGTTGCATAGCTAATTATCTAGGTTTACTTTGATGTTTATGAAGGTTTAGTTCCTTTAACCTGGTATTCGAAAAAACATTTATTCTGTGAATGAATAGAAAGTAAAAGAGGTTTGGATTTTTCATGGCTTAAAAGGCTAGGAATAGATTGCCAGGATGAAGGCTATAAGAAACTAGGTACAGACAAAGGAGTGCCACTCTTTCTTGATAACTAGGATTTTTGAGGTCTTGGAGGTTTCTAGTTAGAGATATCTGAAGC
Source organism: Protopterus annectens (assembly GCF_019279795.1). NCBI lineage: Eukaryota > Metazoa > Chordata > Ceratodontiformes > Protopteridae > Protopterus > Protopterus annectens. Next base: position 7,534,540 of record NC_056725.1, read on the forward strand.
CTCTCAAGCTAAGAGAAAAGTTTACACAAACACACACAAAAAGGGTCATTATATTCAATAATGGGTCTGATGAGTTATGAGTTAAGGGGGATTAAATCTTCTTTGGGTCTAGAGGTGATGCCTTTGCAAATTATTATCTACTGTGGAGACATGGTTAAAAGATAAGGAATTATCAACAAGAATGCCTAGATTTCTTATGACAGTGTCTGAATTAAGGAGTGTGCCAACAATATCATATAGGAAACTGTTTTGTTTACCAAAATTAACTATACTACATTTTTTTCATATCTAACTGGAGACCATTGTCCTTGTCCCAGTTGTTAACAAGGTCTAACCCATACCAAAGAAATTCTGAGTCAGTGAATGATTGAATAACCATTCTTAATTTACAGCCATCTGCAAACTTAGATAACTATAGGCCAGGACCGTTGGCATGAAAGTCTGAGAAACAGATACCAAATATCTATTTAGATGGAGAAGATGATAAAATCAGCAAGCAAAGGACAGTAGTATTGCTGGAACGGAATTCATCCTCAAGTCTTGGTGAGTACCTTTATGAAGTCAACCCTGTTTTTTTACAAAATCTCACCAAGACGACACCAATATATAGATTGCATTTTATATAGATATATCATGAACAGGAGTAGGTTAAAAATAAAAACGACAGCTTGGTGCACGAGTCCCAAGACAAATGAGTGCTCAGTCCTGGTGGTGCACTGATGCCAGGACAGGAAAAAATGACAGTTTAGAATCCAGAAGACATGGAAAGATTCCTACAATGGGGTTAATCCTGGTGCAGGGGGAGGATGCCCCCCATTGTAGAAGGAAGCAGTAGTGCACAAAAACTGACAGGTCAAAATAAGATAGAGTTGGCTATTGAGGATAAGAAAGAAAAACATTATATATTGTTATTATTATGCAAGAAGCCCAACATTTCCAGATAGAAGATATTCAAAAAGATTAAGAGAGAAATTAGAGGAAAATTGCACAAGAAAAACTGTCAAATTTTTCAAATGCAAATTTGTGTTCAATAATATAACAGATTCATGAAAAACATTATATAGATCAAGAAACTTTGGGCTGTTTGGAAAGAGAAGTGACTGAGAAAGTGTAAAAATGTAAAGCACATAACCTAGAGATTTTTGAAAGGTATAAAAAGAAACACTGACATGGGAAAGAGAAAGAGTTTGGATATGGTGTAATATTTATGCAAAGGAGAAAGCCAAATCAATACAAAGAAAGCGGTTCCAAAGATATTTGCAGAGAAATACAGGCAAAAGCACTCAAATATGGAAACTTTTTACAATACAAAAACTAAGATCACAAAAGGGAAACATAGAAATGATTAGTAATGTAGAAATTAAACAAATAGAAGCTGGCATTATGGAATACCTGAAAAGTGAATGATTTAGTATAGAAACTTTAACATGGGTTATGTTACAGCATGATAAAATAATGAGTCTCCAAAGTAAGGAGAAACAGGTGGAGCGAGAGACATCTGAAGAAGCAATATGGACAATATTTATGCAAACAAGAAAGTAAAACTAATCAATACAGAAAAAGCAGCACCAAAGATATTTGAAGAGAAATACAGGCAAAGGCATCCAGATATGGAAAATCTTACAATACAAAAAATAAGAAAACAAAGGGGGAAGTAGAAAAGAGGATTAGTAATGGAGAAGTTAAAGAAATAGAAAGTTAAGTTTTGGATTATGCTGTGAAGTGAAGGATTTAGTTTAGAAAAATCCAACACTGATAATGTCACAGCATGATGGAACAGTGAGTCCCCAACTTAAGGAGAAGACATAACACACACACTCAGGTCACTCCATAACAAGTACAAGTATGACTCTGTCATTGTCCATGTGGGTGTGAATGATCTGAGATGCACCTCCCTGGACTACATGAAAAGAGACATGGTAAAGCTCTCAAATTATGTGGCTCAGGCAGGTATGACACTAGCCCTGAGCAATATCCTACCATCACCCAGAATGATACCACAGTACAAACAAAAAAAATGACTGACTTCAAAAATTGGCTAAGAAACTGCTGTCATTTTAAAGGGATCCAGTATCTGTCTGCTTGGGATGACATGACTGACAGACCTCAAAGCTTTGCCAGAGAAGGTCTGCATCTGTCACCCCTGGGTTTCCGGGTACTGGCTAATGCTCTTGCCACCCCTATACTGCCTTTTTAGGAGGTGTTCCAAAGACCAAATTACCACCATAACAGCTATAAATAAATGCAATCTGAGTGTTATGTTGCTTAACGCTAGAAGTCTAAATCTCAAGATGCACTCACTCGAAGCACTCCTCCAAATGGAGAACATTGACATTTGTGCTGTTTAAAGCAGCAAAAAGCACCCCCTGCACTACCAGGCTATAACTCATTTCACACCTTTTGGCTCTGAAACATGGACCAAAGCTCCAGAGGCAATGGTGTCTCCATATTCATAAAGGATATGCACACCTCCAGACTAGTATCCCAGCATAATGCATCTCAGATACTTCAGGTACAAATAACATTGGGTAAGACTGCGATCCAGGTCATAGCCTGCTATAGGTCCCCAACCATGTACCTACACTCTCACTCCATGTTCTTAAGCACCCTGGAATCTATCAAGGCCCAACCCAACACTCTCATACTAGGAGACTTCAACTACCCCTCCATCAACTGGGAAAACTATTCAAGCACCAATACACTGGCCCAACACTTCCTGGAATTCATCAGTTCCTATGCCCTGGACTAGCTCATTCTGACCCCCACTAGAGGAAGCAACATCCTTGACCTGGTTATTACTAACATGGACGACTGTTGTTCTACACCAATAGTCAATCCCTCCCTGGTCAGATCCGACCATAAACTAAACACCATGGAAATCCACACCTCACCCACACCCCTCGCAAAGGTAACCACCTTGAAAAACTTCTCCAAAGATGACTTTGGACTCCTAAAAACTGAGGTGGCTAACTTCATGGCACCCATTTCAATAGAAAATAGCTGCATGACTGCCGAATCATACACCAATGCACTGTACAAACATGTACATAAATGCATGGAACTAGCCATACCCAACAGAACCAAGATGCTCTCTTCCAAAAAAAGGAAGTCAATCTGGTGGTCCCCTGCCATCAATAAACTCTACAACAGAAGGAAGAAAGTGTTGCAGAAAAAGGTGGAGTCCCAAGACTGGAAAAACTCCCTTATTAGCCTCAACAAAAAGTTGAGTTCCCTCATCAAATCCTCTAATGCCAGCTATGAAGGCAGAATTGCGGCAGACACTAAAAACAACCATAAAGCCTTTTATAGTTATATCAAGAACCTCCACGGTAATACCCAGATGTGCTCCAAGTTACTGCACAATGGTATCTCCTATACTGAGCCAACAGATATTGCCAACATACTGGCTCCCCCAAAGGACCAATCACAATACTGGAAGAATGCCAGGCACCCAGCATTACTGCAGCCCAGGTTAAAGCTGCATTGTCCAAAGCCAAGAATACAGCTTCCATGGGACCCAATAATATCCCTGGCTGTGTTCTACATGAACTACAAAGCGAACTGGCACCACATCTGTGTGCCATGTTCAGTTACAGCCTCACCTCAGGCTTTGTCCCTACCGAATGGCGCACTGCTACAGTCATCCCTCTCCATTAAGGGGGAGCAAATACAGACCCTGAGAATTATCACCCCATTAGCCTGATGAGTCTGATATGTAAAGCTAGGGAGTGCATCATCATGGACATGATTAACAAAGATATAGGAAATCTCCAAACTCTGGACCCCACACAGTTTGGCTTTGTGAAAGGGAGGTCATACCTGCTCAACCTGGTTGACTTCTTTGAGTCAGTCACCAGGGCTATGGATGAAGGTAAGGCAGTGCATACAGCCTACCTCGATCTGGCCAAGGCCTTTAATACCATTCCTCACTCGGGAATTATTGATAAATTCACCAAACTAGGCATCAGCCCCTATATCACTAGGTGGGTTGCAAATTGGCTCACAGATAGAACACACAGTGTGAAAGTAACAAACTCCAAGTCAGACTGCTGACCAGTCGCGAGTGGAGTCCCGAAGGGATTGGTCCTGGGTCCTCTCCTATTCTGCATCTACTTCTCAGAAGTCCAGGCCAACACAAAGAGACTCTGGCTGACTGAGTTCACAGATGACTGCAAGCTTGGAGCCATTATTAACTCCATAAGTGATGCAGACATCCTACAGAAAGGCCTCACTGAGACCAATGACTGGTGTTGACAACCATGACCTTAAGCTTAAAGCCAAAAAATGCGTTGTCCCCTTTGGTAAAAACTCATTTCCCACTAACTACCACATCAATGGGAGCCCACTGAAAGTGTTATAAGAGATTTGGGGACGCAGGTTGACAGCAACCTCTCCTTCAACCACCACAACTGCCACTGTGGTCAGAAAGTCCTTCTATGTGGCACATCTCATTACCAAGGGTTTTGCATCCAGGAAGAAAGAGGTCATCATCTCTCTCCCTACTCTTCCCTCATTAGACTAATCATCAAGTATAATGCCCCATTTGGCATGTAACTCACTAGACACCTGCAACAGCTGGAAAGGCCACAGAAGTACCTTACAAAGAGGATCCTAGGCATTAAACACATGTCCTACATGGACAGACTCAAAAGACTCCAGCTATTCTCTGTCTCATATCACTTACTTAGAGGCGATCTCTGCTTGTCTTTCAAAGCCATGTCTGACCTAGCTCTGTTAGAAACACTACATCTAAAGAAATCCCAATCCCCCGATCCACATGCTCCAGAGACCTCAACCTCATTACCACAATCAACAGAACATGCTGGAGGGACAGGTTCCTCATCCAGAGACTGCCCATACTCTAGAATAGACTTCCCATACATGTTAAGCAGAGCACCTTGCTGTCCCTCTTCAAGAGAAATCTTGATGAGTGGATGGGTAATATAAAGTTCACCCTGGGGATCATTCCAGTGGATATACTTGATAGAGGTACTGAGAACTAACGTCGGGTCGCATGATGCCAGGGCTATTCTATGGGCTAGGCTTGAAAACACTCCAGGGCCATTAGCCTAGTACACACCTATGAACCTATGAAAATAGAATTTACAATCTTATTTAGATATGCTACCAATATATGTAACTCCATATGAATTGCAGAAAGAGTCAGTTCTGGACCATTGCAGGTGCTGCAAACAGCACTTTTGGCTAGCATCAAAGATTGAAACAATATTAATTTCACAAACTTTAATCATACTTTGACTTAGAAATGGGGTCCATTCCCATTATGATATTAGAAATCCAAAATACTTGGAGAAATTAAATTGAGAGAAACTCTGTCAGTGGATGATCGAATAACTATTCCTAATTTACAGCCATCTACAAACATAGATAAATATTGCTCAGGAGTGTTGGCCTGCTTTTGTCTACCTTCCTAAGGATGTGCTCCCTTCCAATGGAAGTTACATGGCAGAAGACTAGCAAGAGGAATATGTGTCTATGCATGAGTCTCATGTTTGTTAAAATGACTGACATTAATGTAGCTCACGATGTCAGGGCAACCCATCCTTGCACAAGCCTGTCACTGTAACAATACTGTTATGGGCTGCTTAATGGATGTATTGCCCAGTGGTGGTGATTATAGTAGTCATATACCTTCACACATTTCCTCTCAACTTTACTACAGTAGGGCCATATCACTGACAAACTCACAACACAGGGATACTTGCCTTACCTTAACCCTATATGTATATACTTGTTGGCACAGACAGCTGCTATATATATTCTTATTATCTGTCCCTACAACTGCTGTATGGCATAGCCCCAGACCCATCACTTTAATAACTGTATGGCTATCTGTAACTGTTATTCTACCAGTACCAAGAGAATGCAGCCTATAGGTCTCTGTCAAATATTCAAAGGTATCAGCATGTGTAGACAATGAGCTGGATAGCAGAGAATATGGACAATTTAAGCCTTACTAAAATGATGTCCTAGCAGCACTTAAGACAAATCAATGGCAGGTATAGTAGATAGGGAGTGCTGACTACCCTTTAAGTGACCAAGTGTGGCAGACACAGATCTATAACATAATTGTCAAGGAGGAACACACATGCATTTTAATGCAGTGCAAAGACATATTCCATACAAGGTTAGACATTAGCCTCAGGAGGGCATTTGAGAGAAGCAGGTTGACAGAGCCAGAGAAATTTCTGGTATCACTGCATAGACATTAGTTCTGGGATAATCCCTGAAGAAGTGGACACTAACATCAGGATGACCTCGCACCCATATATCTTCATGGATGATGCACAAGTTAGCATGCCTTACACCAGAGCTTGGTACAACAGCACTGCTCATAGGCACTCTAGGCTGACAACAACACCTGTTGGCTATTTATTATTATTGTACATACATCATATATTCAGCCATGTGAAGGTGACAGCAGAAAAGGGTGATGTTTGTATGGTATATCTTGCATGGACCACAAGCAAATGAAAAAGTGCAAGCATGTAGTATTCCTTCTAAGCAAATTCTGGTTAACCCCAATAAAAAAGTTGAAAAACTGGACTTGAAGACCACTGCTATAGCCAGAAATAAATAATCCTTTTATTTGCACACAGAGGATTTTGTCCCGTTAAAAAACGGAACTTCATCAGATAATACATTTCAAAAAACGAAATCTTTTTAAAAGAAATTTAAACCAATAAAATCTCATAAACCAGCACACACCCTCACAATGTAACCAATAAGATTGCTGGATTAATTAAACAACATAGGCTAAATACATACACACCTCATCCAATCCACGTTTAACAAAAATAAACCAATAAAAACGTGCATCACCATGCAATAACCAATAAGGGTGGTGTGTTCCATGAACTTTTTCAGTTTGTATATTTTGTCTGCTTTTTAAATTCAGTGACTGTAAATATTGTGCTTTTAATGACATAATTGATTAGTTCATAACTGGGTGGAACTTCCTGTTTGAACTGTATAAAAAGGAAGTAACTATGTGGGGTAAATTGTCTGATGAAGTCTAGATCTTTCTGGACGAAAGCTCTCATCCTTGGATTTTTAAGTTCTGACGTTAATAAAGTGGATTCTGCATTCTACAACTCTCTGGTGATTTGCAGCCTGCATTACTTTGATTGGGTTTAATCCAGCTACTTCTTCCGGCTTTTGTGTTTATCTGCTTCAGTTTGTACTTTGTAACTCTTTTGTAAATATGTTTTAACAAGTCAAGTTACCATTAATCATCATACTATATAAATTAGTGGTAGACCATGTTGCAATACTAAAAAGGTTGTATATTGTGCTATGTTCAGCTTGCCCATGTTTTTACGTGGGCAAGACTGAAAGGAAATTAAAAAATTGAATTACTGACCATTTATCTGATATTCGTAATAAAAAAAAAATAATGCTTTGTATAGACACATTTCAGATAATAATGGTCACGCTTTTAAGTTTATAGTATTACAAACTCTTTTTGACTTGAAAGGAGGTGGCACATGGCCATTATTTCTTGAAAAGGCCGAATTATCTTGGCAACTATGCCTTGTTGCACATTATTGGCCAGGATTAAATGAAGCAGCTTCACCTATGCTTGCTCAAATTAAAAGCCATCTCTAGATAATGTTCAAATTAAAATAAATGTTTTTGAATGTTTCACTATGAAGGTATGTGTACCATGTTTTAGAAAAAGTTGTGAGTTGTTTGTATATTTAACATCCAATAATAAGAAATATTTAAAAATTGGGTTAAATCAATGCTACGTATAAGGCGAGATGGGTTTTGCCATCAGCCATTATGGTTAAGTGCTAACTAAAAGGTTATTGGTTTTCAAGTCTTAATATGCAATCATAACGGTTTATTAGTAACCATTCAGAGATATGCGTTGCAAGGGGTGTGTTCACTCCTTGTATAGAGTATAGATGTGCAATGTAAAAGCCATTGGTAACTAGATTTAAATATGCAATCTTATTGGCTAACATCAGCCACTTAAAAATGTAGATAGAAAGAAGCATGTACGCCTCTAGTTAGTGATGTTTAATTACAGGTTTTAGTTCAGCATTAACTGTATTGGCTATCGCGTCTTAATACATAATTCTATAGGTTTAACAGCAACCATTTGCAGTATGGCTAGGACATGGTGTTCACAGCCCTGGTTCAAGGATATTGGTGATCGCGTCTTAGTACGCGATCTTATAGGTTAAATAGTAACTCTTTATAAAATGAATTAGAAGAAAGCTTGTACACTTCTAAATTGTAATAATAAGTTATAAATGAAAATTTATGGCTTCCAACACCTTATTTTGTGGATTCATTGATGTAATTTTATCAAGTATACAAACAAGAGCGAGTTTAGTTTTTAGCTCATGTTACTTTATTTAAATCATAAATTATAAAATGTGCAAGTGAATTTAAACAAAGGCTTATTAAATATAAATTTATACCCTTTAGTGTTGCAACATGTAGGTAATACTTTTGTATATATAATATTTAATACACTGTAATGAAGTGAGAATAGACATGGGCTTGCGAGGTATGGGCATGTTTGGTGTAGACCTAGTGATGAGTAATGTCTAACTAAAAGGTTATTGGCTTTTGCGTTTCAATATGCGATTTTATTGATTAAATAAAATTATGGTTTAGGAAATGGTGTGTGCGTATTTAGTCCATGACATATTATCATAAATAATAGAATATGAAGGTTTTGACCCATTGCACCTTAATATAAGGCTATTTGTCTAATAGTAGTCATCTTTTGATGTGCATGGAAAGGGGTTTGTTTATATACAGTTTGTGTCATTCACTTACATTTCATTTAAAGTTTAAGCATTATATAGAAGGCATTCAAATTAATCCAATTTGAAAATGAATATATATCTTACAAGGTTATAAATATGAGGGGAATGGTTTCGATATTAAAACATCTTGTGTATATATATATATATATATATATATATATATATATATATATATATATATACTTTCATGTATATACTCAAATAATGTGTAGTTACTGACACATATTGGAATAGGTTATGGTGACTGAATTTTAATTGGATGGTTATTGGTTATTGCATGGTGATACATGTTTTTATTGGTTTATTTTTCTTAAATGTGGATTGGATGAGGTGTGTATGTATTTAGCCTATGTTGTTTAATTAATCCATCAATCTTATTGGTAATATTGCAATGGTGTGTGCTGGTTTATGAGATTTTATTGGTTTAAATTTCTTTTAAAAAGATTTAGGGCAGGATTCATGAAGGCTTGCACGGAGTCTAAGAGTAGTGTAAGACTCCATGCAGCCTTCGTGATCCAGGAACAGCCCAAAGTCCGTGTAAGAGACCAGCTAAAATGTCTCTTACACGGAGTGGGCGTGGATAAGCTAATCACCTCACTTGCAGCCGAATAGCATGCAAATGAGGTTGATTAGCGATCCAGGAAGCCCAAAGCAGCCCGTGTAAGAGCCGTTTTAGCTGCAGAAATGTACTCAGTTGACAACTGAGTACGTTTCTGCAAAAACCACAATGGAGCCATGTCAGCTCCAAATAAAGGGTGCATATGTGTCAGGCAGCATGCCAATGGTCAAGTATGTGGCCATTGGCAAGGTAACCTGATGCAAAATTAATAAAAATATAATTTTTTTTTCGGCGATGTTTAAACCAGCAGCCCGCACAAATGGGCTGCCCTTATAAAACATAAAAATGAAGGTTATAAACCCACAAATGTGGGTTTTATGCAATACATGGATTTACAATGCAGGGATCAGCAGACCAAAAACAACATGGCCACCGTGTAGTGGTTGCTAAGGGGGGGAAACTGAGTCTAAGACATGTAACTAAGCATTAGTAGGCAATCTGATGCAAATGAGTGTTAGGATACTGAATTCCACTGTCACATAGCAAATGAGCACATTCTGAGTAGTGTAAGAGTTACAGAAAGGGGAGGAACAGAGTAGGAGATAGGTGACATCACAGGGGGGAATGGCAGAAAGAATTGCAGTTCATTGGAGGTCAGAGTTACATGACAGATGTCAGACACATATCATGGAAAGAGGAGTGCCACAACATAAGCATGGGAAAGTCAAGAAATGGAAGGTGTACACTGTTGCCTACACCAAAGTTTCTTGCTGGGTGTGCATGCGCACGTGTGTGCGCCATGAAGCGCGAGTAGGACAGTGTGCACACGTGTAAGGCAGACTGAGCATGTGGGAGCCTGTTGGGAGATGTTTAACAGTGCGCGGGTGTGCGCGTGTTTTAACCCGAATAAGCAGGTTCTGAACCGTGTAAGCATGTGTGCACGCGTGTAAGCCACTGTGAGTGTGTTTCTGCAGGTATACACACTGCTCCCCCCTGAGGAAACAGAAAGGAAAAAGGAAGCAACAGAATTAGTAGGAAGCTACCAGGGAATACTGCTGGAGCTAGCAGGTGAAAACAATTAGAAGCAGGCAATTACACAGGCAGAATAGTAGCCCAGCCCAGCACTTAAAACTCTGCAAACAGCAGTGCAGGATGTTTCTCTCAAGAGACATTGCAAGACAGGAGTAAGCTATTAGAAGTGAAAACTGAAAAAGCTGAACTCAGAGCAGAAATGTTAGGGGCTGCCATAGCTGTCATAATGAGACATAGGCGACTTGCTGAGGGTGGCGACAATGCAGATGGTGCCAGACAACACACAGTGAGGAGACGGAGAAGAGTGTACAGGCCCAGGGCCACCTACCATGGGTTACATGAGCTGGAGATAGTAGAGCGCTATAGAGTGGACAGAGAACTCCTGCAGCAAATAGTGGAGCTGTGCAGGCCACGCCTCACATACAGAACTAACAGAGGGGAACCCATCCCAGTGGAAACCAAGGTATGTGTTGGCCTAAGAATACTAGCAACAGGTACCTTCCAGAGACCAACTGGTGATATGATGGGGATATCACAGGTATCAGCCTCCAGGGTACTGCACCAGTTCCTGGATGCCATGTCAGCACATGTCAGTGATTATGTATATTTCCCCAATGCCCGTGAGGTATTGGCCAGCAATATGCGTCTCTTCCAGCAAATAGCGGAATACCCTGAGGTAGTGGGTGCAATAGACTGTACGCACATACGCATCAAAGCACCAGCCGGTGAGCGGGGTAGGGCCTACATTAACCGCAAGGGCTTCCCCTCCATCAACTGCCAGGTCATGTGTGATGCCCAGGGCATAATAATGAATGTGTGTGCTGGCTGCCCTGGGAGCTACCATGATTCCCACATCTGGCATCTGACGCAGCTGTACCAGACATTTGCCAATGGGGACATCCCACACGGACACCTAGTGGGGGATGCAGGTTATGCACTGGAGCCGTGGCTGATGACACCCATCAGAAACGCACACACACCTGAACAGGAACGCCATAATGAGGCACACGCACAAACACGTAATGTAATAGAGCGTGTGTTTGGGCTGCTCAAGTCACGGTTCCGGTGTCTGGACACATCTGGTGGAGCCTTGCAGTACACACCAACTACATGTACCCAAATTGTCATGGTATGTGCTATGCTACATAATATGATCTTGCGAAAACAGCTGCAGCAGGACCAGCATAGGGCTGGGCCAAACAGCCCCCCACCATTGCCAAGGCCATCACAGGCAGAGCGTGACTCGGAGGAGGAACAACCTGAGCCTGCCCCAGTAGGCCGAAGGAGGCGTGCCCAGTATGCCCTGGCCTTGGCAAAGGGGCAACGCATAGCATATACACTGGCTCAGTAGGAACCCTGGGAATGATACCCCCTCTGACTCACTCAAATAATAACAGGGATGCCTAAAATGACGTGACCTGCTCACAAACATGTACAGGGAGTGTAATATGTGCATCCAACAGAGGCAGCCCTGCAGCACCACCTGAGGCATGAATGCCATGTGTTAAGTAATGTAACACCATGTACTATATGCACACCTGAGGACCGTGACTAACATCCTACCCTCACCAAGCATCATGCCACAATATGACAATGAGATGATCAAGTGCAATAATTGGCTGAAGTATCGCAGTTAGTCAAAGGGGATCCAATGTGTGCCAGCCTGGGATGACATGCTGAGCATGACATGATGCCCCACCTGCTAGGACTGGCATGCACCTATCAGTGCAGGCTGTATGGATACTGGCAAAGGCTGTTGTTACCCACAGCATGCCCTGAATAGGTAAGGCTCAAAACACAAACCTACCTCCATAGGTATCAGAAGGGATAAGAACCTAGATGTAATGCTACCCAATGCCAGAAGTCTAAACAGCAAGATGCATGCAGTCTAAACTCACCCAGTATGGAGAATGTTGATATCTGTGCTGTAACAGAAAACTGGGTCAAGGCTCACAACAGCACCCTAACACTACCAGGTTACACCTCATACTGTGCTGTACAGCCTCAAAACATGGAACAAGCCACAAAAGGAGGGTGACTAGCAATAATTGTCAAGGATAACCACACCCCCATGTTGGTACCACAACAAGAAGCAGCATGGACTAGCCATGGTCAAGTAACAGTGGCTAAAACTGCCCCCCAGTTTATAGCCTGCTACAGACTACTGGCCCAACACCAGGAACTGCACCTGGCCAATGCTGGAATACATGAATATATCAAGTCCTCCAAACCACATTATATTGGGTAACTGAAAATACCCAGACATAGACTGGGAGCATTATACTAGCTCCAACACTGTAGGACAAAAGTTCATAGAATCCATAAACCAAAATGCCCAGGAACAACGTACCACTCCCACAAGAGGGGTAAGCATACTGGATGTGATAATCAGCAACATGGGTACTGGATGGCAAGACAAGAAGTGTATTGCTCACTGGTAAAACCAGACCATAAAGTAATCACACTGGATATACAAATCCTGACCACAGTCCCTGGCCAGAAAACCACAGTGAAAAACATGTGTAAAGCAATATTTGCACTCCTCCAAACTGATGTGGAATCCATTAAAGATCCTGTGCAGGTGCAAAATATGGGCCACACCTCAGAACCTGTAATACAGCCATTCCATGAACACTGCCAGGAATGCTTGGATTATGCAATCCTAAATTAAAACAAGACACAATGCCATACCAGGCATCTGGCATGGTGGACACCAGCCATAACCAAACCATGCAAGAGAATGAGGAAGCTACTACATGATAGAGCAAACATAAAAAAAGAAGTAATCACTAATCAGTAGTATGGCAATAAAATATGTCCACACATACAATCCACTAAGGCCAGCCACAACAAGTTGAATCTGTGAATCTTGAGGCAATGTTACACCTGCCCCAAGTACACAGACAACCCCCAACTCCCCCCAAGAAATACAAATATATGTGAGAGATGCAACCATCTATCCAAACTGGAGGCTGAGCTCCCTCAACTCAGTACTCCCAAAACTAGTCAGGAGGGGAAGGTAACCACACACACCACAAACCCAGTCCCACATAGACCTATCACAACTGCAAACCGAAGACATAAACACAGAAAAACATTCCTGGAGGCCCGAATTACAAACACACCACACCAACAGAGGCCTCCAAAGCAGACACCCAATCAAACAACCTCCAAACATAGCACATGCAACACATAGTACACAAAGCTGGTGTGCCAAACAGTCACAGGCCAGAAGGAGAAACAACATGCCTGATACAGTTGTAATAGGTGACTCCATAGTGAGACACGCTGCTGTCCCGCACACCAGACTGAACAAGTGAAAGGGTACAGTAAGCTGCCTGTAGGCTGCTACAATATGCTACATAACACAAGTATGCAGGTCACCCCAAAGCAAGTAGAAATATGATGCAGTCATAGTCCATGCTGGTGTGAATGACCTGAGATGTACCACCTCGGACTACATGAAAAGAGACAAAGATGAGCTCTCCGATTATGTAGTCCAGGCCGGTATGACATTGACCGTTTGCAGCATCCTACCCTCACCAAGAATTATGCCACAGTACAAACACGGAATGATCAGTTATAACAAGTGGCACAATTACTGGTGTCATTCCAAGGGGATCCAATGTCTGTCTGCTTGGGATGTCAAACTTGACAAGCCACACAGCTGTTCCAGGGATGGCTTGCACCTGTTACCCCTGGGCGTCTGGATATTGGATAAGGCTTTTGCCACCTCCATAGAGCCTTTTATAGGCAAGGCTGAAAAGACTAACCCACCACCCTACAAAACATAAGTGGAAAGAAACATAAGGGTAATGCTGACCAATGCCAGATGTGTAAACCACAATATGCATGCTCCCAAGGCCATTCCCAGTATGGAGAACATTGATGTCTGTGCAGTGACAGAAACCTGCTGCAAGCCTCCTGACAGCACACCAGCACTACCAGGTTATACCACATATCATGTGTCATGGCCCCAAAACCTGGAACAAAACATAAAAGGAGGGTGAGTATCCATATTCAGCACAGACACCCATATGTCCAGGTAACTGACAATGCACAAGGCATTGGAGTCCACCCATGTGCAACTAACCGTAGGCAAGACTGCTGTACAGTCTGTAGCATGCTACAGACCACACTCTCACACACAGGAACCCCACCCAGCCGTCCTGAAGACACTGGACAGTATGAATGTCCCACCAAATACCAAACAAGGTACTCACAAATTACCACATAGGTGGTAAACCATTATGTATGGAAGGAGTAATCAGGGACCTAGGGACACAAGTGGACAGTAACCTGTTATGTGACACTCACATTGCCAATGTGGCTAGGAAGACTGTCTATATTGGACACCGTATCATGAAAGGATTCACATCTACGTCAACAGAGGTCATTGTGCCCCTATACTGTTCTCTTATCACACCCATAATCTAGTACAATGCCTCATTTGGGATGTACCTTACCTGACACCTGCAGCAGGTAGAAAGACCTCAAAGGTACCTCACCAAGAGGATAAAGGGTCTCAAATATATGTCAGATGCTGCCTGGCTGTAGACACCCCAGCTGAATGCAGTCACATACTGCCTACACAGAGGCATTGCATGCCTGTTGTACAAGGCCATGTCCAACACAGGAGTAATGGACATGCTCCACCCCCGAAAACTCAAAGCCATCGGAGCTGTGAGACTGAGAGATGTCAACCTCAACACATAATGAAATAGGATGTGCTGGAGGGACAGATACATAACCCAGAGGCTCCCCACACCCTGGACCAGAATCCCACTCCATGTTAGGCAGAGCTCCTCACTGACACTCTTCAACAGGAATCTTGCCAAGTGGATGGATGATCGTAGAGTTACACTGGGGGTCTTCACTGTGTCACGTCCAGACAGAGGCACAGCAAAGCAAATCATAAATGGCCATAATATTCACATAGCAAGGGGTGGCGAAAGACACACACACTCTGGCTAGGCTTACAAATGCCCTAGGGTGGATAGCCTAGTATGAACCTATGAACCTATAAGGATACAAATTGTACAGGACACTAAGGATAATCCCAAGGCTTCCACAACTGATGTTAGGAACCGTGTTGGGAATTCACAGATATGCTCTGAATCACACAAATATTACAAACAACATACCAAACACACACACATATTGCCAACATACATCCTGACAGGTGCAGTACAAACCCCCCCCCCCCGAATGCAAAATATCTATCCCAGCAGACTGCTGGCCCCCTGACATTGCAGATGCTGAGGTAACAGCCAGCATCTACAAAGCAAAACACACAGCAGCAATGGTATGAGATGGTGTCCTGGGCTGAGTCCAACATGGACTCCAAGAAGAATGGAATGCCAAATCACACTACTGCTTAATGTCAGCCTTACCACAGGATATGTACCCAAAGAGCAGTGTACAACAACAGTGGTCCTTCTCAACAAAGGTGTTGCCTGAATGGATACTGAAAACTACCACCCCAGAATTCTGAGAAGCTCGGTCTGCACAGCTATGGAAAGGATCAGCATGTACCACAGACATAAAGATATTGGCAACCTACTGACACCGGACCCTACCCAGTGTGGCTTTCTTAAGTGCAGATCCTGCCCCTAAACATGTTTGACTCATATGAAACAGTCATTAAGGTCATTGATGAGGGCAATGTGGTCCACACAGCATAGCTGGACCTTGCAAAGGCTTCTATACAATACCCTACGTGTTCATTATAGATATGCTCACCAGCTTAAATATAAACCCCTATGTCAGAAGAGGGGTTGCAAATCAGACCAAGGACAGAACTGACATGGTCAGACATGCTGCAGCCATGTCAGACTACAAACCAGATATAACTGGCATCCCACAAGGCTTGGTCCTGGGACCTCCCTCGTCTGGTATATATGTCCCATAGGTACAGGCCAACATGGAAGGACTGTGTCTGAACATGTTTGCAGAGGACTACAAACTGCTCACCATATGTGACCCTCCAGCTGACACAAGCATCCCACAAAAGGGCCACATAGGAACAGACAACTGGTGCCATAGCCATGTCAGCAAGCTAATTGCAGAAAAGTGTATAGTCAACCCCTGTGGATATACAGTAAGTGCCCACCAATTACCACATAGGTGTTAACCCATTACGTACTTAACATGTAATGAGAGACCTGGGGACACAAGGTGATAGATATCCTGCATTGGACAAACATGTGGCTGTAGTGTTGACAGAAACATACCATATACCCACCTAATCATGAAGGTTGTCAGATCTAGATAAGGGGAGGTCATTGTGGCTCTGCAGTCATCCTTCATCAGCGTTACAATTGACTACAATAGCCCCTGTGGGATGTACCTCAGCAGACACCTCCATCAACTGTAAATTCCCCAACAGTACCTCACCAGGAGTACCAAAGAGCTTGCACAGATGCCATGTGTTGCCTGATTAAACAAACTGCAGCTACACACACTGCCATACTGCCCACCCAGAGGCAAGCTGTGCCTGATGTATAAAGCCATGTCCAAGCTGGTATCAATAAACATGCTGCACCTTGTACAATCCGAATGGCAGTGAGCTATGCACATGAGAGACCTGAACCCCAGCACTGACATACATAGGACAAGCTGTACTGCATGATCCATAACACAGAAGCCACCCCCACCCATGAGTAAACTCCCAGTACAGGCTATCCATAGAGTCACTCATCAATTCTCCTCAAGAGGAATCTTGATGAGTGGATGGGAGATGGTAGGTTTACCCTGGGTATCACTGTTATGTCACAGGTAGACAGAGGCACAGTATACTAACCATGACATATGTCATGGCAAACTCCACTTACAATGTGTGTGAAGGACAAACACACTCTCCGACTAGCATTAGAAATGGCCTAGGGCACATCGCTAGTGTTTGCAAATGTACACCTATGTTGTGGAATACACTACTAATGTTGGACAAGCCTGGTTTAAGTAGTTCATATCTGAACATAATGCAACATGGTCAGATGTGCACAACTGGCCCCTAACCAGGTTGTTGTGCTCACTATGGAAATGTAAAGCAGTGATAGGACTAAAGCCCAGGATACTGTCCACCACAGTCAAAGTACTGAACCAGTACACTATACAGTACTACAGTGTTAGGTCAGTATGAAAGGATGTTGACAACTGTATGCAAAGTATCCCATGCAAACCCTGCAGGCACAGTATAATCCCTGTTGTGTTCACACACAACGCAGTTGGACAGTAACTACACAACATGACACACAACACACAACCATAAACGGGAGATTTTTGTTGAAGTTCACACTCATCCACAAATGTGGTGGGCTGCAGAGTTCAACATATGGAAAACTCACACTGGGCATGCTCACACACTTTGATAAATGAGACATATGTCAGACAACATGCCATGGGAAGGTTGAACTGGGCATGCTCACACACTTAGGCCAAATCTCAGTTTAGCAGTTGGCCACACATATCTGGTATTTGTACGTGTTATTCCAGGAACCAACCACATTACAGCAATCTGCCCAGTGCACACAGTTAAATGACTACAGAGACATACGTGATATAGTGGATCCCTCCCATATGCAAACATCTTCCACAGATACAGAAGTTGTTCATACAAACAGGGAATGCTATGGCAATAAAGACCTGCAAACAGTCTATCAGCAACAAATAATGTGCATTTGACAATTAAACATATGGGTGTAGAGGTCAACACTAGGCTGTTTGCCCTAGGGAATGACAGCTTAGCCAGAGTGTGCTTGGTGTCTGCCTCCCCACAGGATGCACATTCCCCTTTCTAAACACTGATGATGTCAGCACCCTATAAGTACAGCAGGAGAAGGGAAACCTCCCAATCATGCGAATAGCGCGCTCTGCTAATGCATCTATCTCAAGTGTCATAACATAGATAGATAGGGGTTTGAATCCTGCAAATGCTTAGTGTGTGGGAGTGGGGTTGGTGTCTGTGTGAGGGAAATGTCCCTTTTGGCAACTGGGAAAACACACTACAGGATGCACATTCCCTTTTCTAAACACTGATGATGTCAGCACCCTATAAGTACAGCAGGAGAAGGGAAACCTCCCAATAATGTGAATAGCATGCTCTGCTAATGCGTCTGTCTCGAGTGTCATAACTTAGGTAGGGGTTTGAATCCTGCAAATGCTCAGTGTGTGAGTGGGTTTGGTGTGTGTGCAAGTCTGTGTGAAGGAAATGTCCCTTTTGGCAACTGGGAAAACACACTACAGGATGCACATTCCCCTTTCTAAACATTGATGATGTCAGCACCCTATAAGTACAGCAGGAGAAGGGAAACTTCCCAGTAATGTGAATAGCATGCTCTGCTAATGTGTCCGTCTCAAGTATCATAGCATAGTCAGGTAGGGGTTTGAATCCTGCAGATGCTCAGTGTGTGTGTTTGGGTGAGGGGGATTAGTGTGTGTGCAATTTTGTGTGAGGGAAATGTCCCTTTTGGCAACTAGGAGAACAGACTACAGGATGCACATTCCCCTTTCTAAACACTGATGATGTCAGCACCCTATAAGTAAAGCAGGAGAAGGTACACCTCCCAGTAATGCAAATAGTACGCTCTGCTAATGCATCCGTCTCGAGTGTCATAACATAGTCAGGTAGGGGTTTGAATCCTGCAAATGCTCAGTGTGTGTGTTTGGATGAGGGGGGTTAGTGTGTGTGCAATTTTGTGTGAGGGAAATGTCCCTTTTGGCAACTAGGAGAACAGACTACAGGATGCACATTCCCCTTTCTAAACACTGATGATGTCAGCACCCTATAAGTACAGCAGGAGAAGGGAAACCTCCCAGTAATGCGAATAGCATGCTCTACTAATGCATCCGTCTCAAGTGTCATAACATAATTAGGTAGGGGTTTGAATCCTGCAAATGCTCAGTGTGAGTGGGGTTGGTGTGTGTGAAGGAAATGTCCCTTTTGGCAACTGGGAAAACACACTACAGGATGCACATTCCCCTTTCTAAACACTGATGATGTCAGCACCCTATAAGTACAGCAGGAGAAAAGAAACCTCCTAGTAATGCGAATAGCACGCTCTGCTAATGCGTCTGTCTTGAGTGTCATAACATAGTCAGGTAGGGGTTTGAATCCTGCAAATGATAAGTGTGTGTTTGGATAAGGGGGGTTAGTGTGTGTGCAATTTTGTGTGAGGGAAATGTCCCTTTTGGCAACTAGGAGAACAGACTACAGGATGCACATTCCCCTTTCTAAACACTGATGATGTCAGCACCCTACAAGTACAGCAGGAGAAGGTATGTGGCATGGACAATGACTGAGTCATATGTGTCCATGCCTCTGACTGACCTGTATGCTTGTGTTATGAGGTGGACCATAGTGCCTCATGGGCATATCACTGTGACCTTCACCTTGTCCAGCCTGGTGAGCATGACCACACTGTACCGGACAATAAAGGTAGCTAACACAACTGTGGCAGGTGTGTTGTCTAGTCGTACAGGCTGTGACTGTTTGGCACACAGGATTTATGTGCTATGTGTTATGCGTGATGTGTTCAGGCATAGTATGCCTGTGTGCCAGCTGCAGAGGTGTGTGCTGCTCAGGCAGGATGCTATTCTAAGGCTCCACAAATGGCCCAGTGTGTTCACGTGCTTGTATTGCTGTCAGTGTAGGTCTACATCAGACTGGTATTGTAGTCACTGTAGTATTGCATGCCACCTGACAGGTTATGCCAGTACTGGGTTCAGAGTGCTTAGTCCCCATTTTGGCTATGTGGTGCCATCTCATACATGTGTTGTATGTCCATGTGTAGGGGAAAGGGTTGACTGTGTACATGTGGCAGCTGTGACATTGCCACATGACCCACATATTCCACAACTGTACCATAGAGGTGACTGACAACTGACCTTTGCACATGCTCCCATAGTATTGTGATTGCCATGGTGATTAACAGCACATAGGGCCAATGGGGAACAAGGTACATAGGTTCATAGGTTCATACTAGGCTATCTGCCCTGGGGCATTTAAGAACCTAGCCAGAATGTGTTTGGCTGTCGCCATCCATTGTAAATATATCTTGCCATGCCCTTTTCCGAGGTTAGTATACTGTGCCTCTGTCTAACAGTGACACAGAAGTGATACCCGGGGTAAACCTACAATGTCCCATCCACTCATCAAGATCCCCCTTGAAGAGAGTCAATGAGGGACTCTGCCTAACCTGGACTGGGATTTTATTCCAGAGTGAAGTGAGCCTCTGGGTTATGAATCTGTCCCTCCAGCATGTCCTATTTATTTCAGTGCT
Source organism: Protopterus annectens (assembly GCF_019279795.1). Taxonomy (NCBI): domain Eukaryota; kingdom Metazoa; phylum Chordata; order Ceratodontiformes; family Protopteridae; genus Protopterus; species Protopterus annectens. The sequence goes on from NC_056725.1 coordinate 7,555,218, forward strand.
GAGGTTCAGGTCTCTCAAGCGTGTAGCCCGATGGGATTTGGATATTCTCAGGTGCAGCATGCCCATTAATTCCAGGTTTGACATGGCGTTATACATTAGGCACAGAATGCCTCTGAACAGGCGGTATGCCACTGAGTAGAGCTGGGGTTTCTTTAACCGGTCAGCATATGGCATCTGTTTGATCCCTTTGATCCTCTTGGTGAGGTACTTTTGGGGTCTTTCCAGTTGCTGCAGGTGTCTGGTAAGGTACATCCCAACAGGGGGATTGTACTCAATTATGGGCCTGATGAGGGATGAGTAAAGATGCACGATGCCCTCCCCTGATGTAGATGTGAATCCCTTCATGATGGGGTGGGCTATATAAAATGTCTTTCTAACCACTTTGGCCACGTGGTTGTCAAATGAGAGATTGCTATCAACTTGGGTCCCCAGGTCCCTAATTACTTCTTCTGTATGTAATGGGGTACCACCTATGTGGTACTTTGTGGGCACTTTGTTTTTGCCAAAGGGATGACTATACACTTGTTTGCATTCAGCTGGAGGCCATGGCTCTGGCACAAGTAGTCTGTTTCTATGAGGCCCTTTTGGAAGATGCTTGTGTCGGCTGGAGAGTCGATTATGGCGGCCAGTTTGCAGTCATCTGCATATTTGGTCAGCCACAGTCCTTCCGTGTTGGCCTGTACCTCCGATAAATATATACCAAACAAGAGAGGTCCCAGGACTGAGCCTTGTGGGACACCACTTGTAACTGGTTTGGAGTCTGGCATGGCTCCAGCAATTCTAACCATGTGGGTTCTGTCCTTGAGCCAGTGTGCAATCCATCTAGTGACATAGGGGCTTATATTTAAGCTGGTGAGCTTCTCTAGAATGCCCGAGTGGGGTATTGTATCGAAGGCTTTTGCGAGGTCCAGGTAGGCTGTGTGGACCACCTTCCCCTCGTCAATGGCCTTGGTGACTGTTTCAAAGAAATCAACGAGGTTTGAGAGGCAGGATCTGCCCTTAACAAAGCCAAACTGGGTATGAACCAGTGTCTGTAGGTCCCCAATATCTATATTTATGTGGTCCATGATGATCCTTTCCATAGCTCTGCAGACCGAGCTAGTGTGGCTTATGGGGCGATAGTGTCCAGGATCCGTTGAGGCACCACCCTTCTGTAGAGGGACCACTGTTGCTGTACACCACTCTTTGGACACATATCCTGTAGTAAGGCTGGGATTGAACAGTAGTTTTATGTTTGGTTGTAGCACGTCTTGGAGTTCATGTAGGACACAGCCCGGGACACTGTCTGGTCCCATTGATGCAGTGTGTATTGCTTTAGAGAGGGTGGCTCTTACCTGAGCATCTGAGATGTCAGGGGGGCAGCACTCTGCTGGGATACATATTTGCACGTTCGGTGTGGAGGGGGGGGGAGTTTGCGCTGAACCTGTCAGCTAGAATGTTGGCAATGTCTGTGGGTTTGGTGTTTCTATTGACATTCTGGACTACCGCTGAGCATATCTGGGAATTACCACCCAGGTTCCTAACATAACTAAAGAAAGCCTTGTGATTATCCTTAGTGTCCTGTGCAATTTCTGTCGAAGCTGGCCTTAGACAATCTTATGAGTGCCTGTAGTTACTTGCTAATACTGATCAGTGATGCCTTCCCTTTTTGGGATTTTGCTGTATCATTTAGTAGCTTCCTCCTTCTATTGTGTAGTTTGTTTATGGCTGGGGTCCACCAGACAGGACGTCTGCCTTTGGAGGATTGGGTCTTGGTTTTATTCGGGATCACATGATCCATGCATTCCTGAAGGTGTCCATAGAATGCGTTTATAGAGGAATCTGCGATCTGGTCTGTAGTTTCCACAGGCCCGGGGGCTTTGAAGGTTTCCACCTCAGTTTTTCGGAGTGTGAATTTGCTTTAGAGAAGTTGTTCACTGTGGTGTTCTGGGCAGGGGTTGGGGTCGGGATGTGAATATCCAGTGAGATTAGTTTATGGTCTGATCTTACCAGTGAGGGATACACGTCTGGTCTGGAGCATAGAGTCCCCATGTTGGTGATGATCAGGTCCAGTATGTTTCCCCTTCTTGTGGGAGTGGTAACAAGCTGTTCCATAGCATTTGAGCTCATATATTCTAGGAATCTTTGGCCTAGAGTGTTGGAGCTAGAGTCATGCTCCCAGTCTATGTTTGGGTAGTTGATGTCACCCAATATAATGGTGTTTGGAGAGACCTTCATATGTCCACTGTTCACAGGACGGCTGAGTGCAGTTCTTGGGTTTGGGAGGATGGTCTGTAGCAGGCTACAACCTGGAAGGCAGTTTCACCCATTGTTAGTTGCACATGGATAGTCTCTGATGCTTGGTGCTTTGCCACCAACCTGGAGGTGTGGGTATCTTTGATGAATATCAATACTCCCCCTCCATTTGTGGTTCGTTCCAAGTTTTGGGGCTGAAAAGCATGGTATGAGGTATAACCTGGTAGTGCTGGGGTGCTCTCAGTAGCCCTGAGCCAGGCATCTGTTACTGCACAGATATCGATGTCCTCCATGCCAAGGAGAGTTTCGGGTGCATGCATCTTGAGGTTTAGACTTCTGGCGTTGGGTAGCATTACTCTTAGTTTCTTATCCCTTGTGATACCTATGAAGGTGGGTTGTCATTTGAGCCTTGCCTAACATAGGCACTATGGGGGTAGCAAGAGCCTTTGCCAGTATCTGAAAGCCCAGGGGTGACAGGTGCAAGCCGTCCCTAGCGAAGCAGGTGGTTCAACAGAAGATGAATATGTGAGGGTGTAGTGCCTGTGATTAGTTAGCAGTAGCATATATGACTGCTCACATGGACAAATGCCAGGTAAGTCATATGCAATGTGTCACAGGCAACGTACATGTGAACAGGACAAACAGTGACATTCTGTCAAGTGAGACATGGACATACATATAGTAAGCTATGCAGATGTCACTAGGAGTCCACAGAAGCTCTGTAACTATGCATTGCAGGTGGGATCAGTATTCCAGGGTAATTGCAAGCAAACATGCATGCAAACATAGCTACAGTAAGCAGGGCTGAATGTAGTCCATTGTACAACAAACAAGCTGTACCACTTCCAGTAGGTGACACTGCAAATATGTAGGCACTATGCACATGTACATGGAAATACACAGGTCAGATGGCTAGGGTCCAGTCTCAGTGCACACAAGTGTACAGACCATGTACTGTCAGGATGTACAATAACTGGATGGAAACCCATGTGCTCATACCTGCAGTAATACACATGTCAAATAACAGACACTGAGCCTTCACTCAGTGGTTCCATACTTAGTAGGATGTATGCTACCTGGCCTGCCACCACAGTATCCCTGACATGTATGGGGACTCTCCCTCCTGTGACAGTTAGTTTTGTGTGCTGGGGCTGTCTAGCATGGTATGAGATGTGAGCTTGCAGTGCTAGGGTGCTCCTGTGTGTCCTGTACCAGTCGTGTAGTACTGCACACATATCAACATCCTCAAACATCTGCATTGCAGAGTCCAGTGTGGGCAACATGCCACTTGCAGTTTACATGTCCATCATTGCGTATTAATACATTCATTACCTTATCCCCTGTGCTACCTATGTATGTAGCCTTCTGTTGACATCCTTACTACCAGTATGCCAACATGTGCAGATGATACACTATGGTACTTACCATGGGTGTAGACAACAGTACATGATAATCACACCCTTACTGCATCAGGCATGCTGTGATATACCCACAATTATTTCAGCACACAGTACTGTTAACAACATGATACTATTACTACACGTCTATGTAGTCACCCTGTGCATCAGCAACATGTTATCCTGTACCTGCACTGATGTTACAGATTGCAGGAGGTGGCACACTTTCATCATATGCACAGGGTGTGAACTTGGTATGCCTGAGTCAGCCACCGATACCACCGATTGACATGTATGTGTATGTGTGTTGGTGAGGGACAGCAGTACAAGGTGGGGCAATGTTGATGCAGTGTGTGTGTGTATGCGGTAGCCCTAGGTGTTGTCAATTGTAATGTGTGTATGGATGCACACAGTTCCACCTCATGGCTGCCATATACTGGTGTTTGTGGACAGCCACAGACTGTACCTGCCAGGTCATACAGATCAGTGTCTCTGGCCATGGACACGGTACCTGTGCCTTGCAGGGGTGCTACGGACCATATCCGGTACCAACCCAGACTGGGTACTGTCATCAGAAGCAGGTGTTCATTGACTGGACACAGATCCCTGTCGGGCCTGGCCAGAGCCACGTGCACGTGGTCTCCTGGGGCGGTCTGATGACAGCACAGACCCAGCATTGCTGGGGCTGCTGCTGGCACTATGGTGGCGGCCGCGGCCCTGTTGTCGTCCATGACGACTGCCAGCTGCTGCTGTTGCTGGCATACGCCCACGTCAATGCCTCAACCGTCCACCATCGCCCTGGCTCATGGACATGTAGTTGTGGAACCGGTCTAATATGTCCCCACAACGTCTGTCTATGACATCGGTGAAATTACGGGTGGCAGCCGCAATGTCACGCATACTGTCAGTCATGCCTGTGCAACATGCTGTCAGCTCCCTCAGACCCTGTCTGGTGTACCGTTCCATATGTGACTGTGCCTGCATGACAGCCCAAAACATAGCTGAGGTTGTAAGACCTCTGTGGGCACGTCTGACAGGGGCAGTATGCCCACGTATGCTCCCACGAGAACCCCTGGACATCTGTCTGTGTGGTACCATCTCTGGGCCATGCCCATGACTGCTGTGTGGGGAGGCATGTGCCACAGATACCACATTACCCTGGTCAATGCCCACTGTATGCTGTCCATCACCTAGGGACATTGGTGACAAAGGGTGTATTGGCAGGATAACTGAGTGCATTGATGGGGTTGACAGCTGTGTACTGTCAATCGGCTGACCAATGACGGACCCTGGCATACCTTCCTGTGCCATTACACAGATGTCATCATTTTCAGTACCCATGGAACCTGATTCATGTTCCCTGCTGCATGACACCAGAGCAGCACCAGAACCTGTGGGAGGGAAACAGGAAACACAGTTTACAATGTCTACACATTACCAGTGATGCACACATCCACACATGCACAGGTCCAGACATGCACACATGCGCACATGCGCACATGCACACATGCTCAGGTGCACACATGCACACATGCACAGGTGCACACATGCACACATGCACAGGTGCACACATGCACAGGTGCACACATGCACACATGCGCACGTGCACACATGCTCAGGTGCACACATGCACACATGCACACATGCACAGGCGCACACATGCACACATGCACAGGTTCACACATGCACACATGCACAGGCGCACACATGCACACATGCGCATGTGCACACATGCTCAGGTGCACACATGCACAGGTGCACACATGCACAGGTGCACACATGCACACATGCACACAGTTGCACACAATTGTACACTACTCAGTATACGTGATATCAACACACAGACACAGACACACCTACATGCATACAGAGAGCACTACTAAGTGAGCATAATATTACTATTACTATCAAGACTATTACAGGTATTGTCAATACACACTCACCAGCATGGATAGGCTGTATTGCTGTTACACTGGAGGGACCTGCAGACGTGAAGAAACTAATGTCAGTGGGCACAACTGTGCCATTGTTACTGAGTATGATACAGGTCAGTAGTACAACAGTCGCCTTTCACAGGTCAGCTGCTAATATTGAGGATATCACACTTGCACATTAAATACTATGGTGACAGCTACAAACCAAGGACACACCTCACACATGCATTAACTACCAGTGTACACAACAGTCAACTATACATATGGCATATTACCTGCACGCTCATAGTCTTGCTGCTGCATGGCTCCAGCCTCCATTATAATGCATGTCTGCTGCTGTTGTTGTCGCTGGCGGACTGGAGCCACTACACTCATGAGTAGTCCCTCCAGTCTGGTGAGTGGGGAATGTGTAGCCACCCCACCACCTGTGGCGGCCTGTTGCCTGTGGATATCCGACGCACGCTGACGGACATTTCTGATTAAATCACTGCAGTGATGTTGTATCTGCTCATATGTCCTATTATGCGCTACCCCATGGTGCTCTACAAACACATTGTTATTCTGCTTCTACAGTATTAATAGTTGAAGTCTGCTTAGTTTTTACATGTTTTTAGTCATAAATTTTATTGCAGATTGATAATACTTTTAGCATATCATTTTTTTTACCTGCCTAGTAATACTTATATGTATTGCATTGTGTCTCTGCTACTCTGTGACTAACTCTTACTCATCTCTCCTCCTGTCTCCAGTTGTTATTGCCCTGTTTTTCCCTTGGGACCTGCCTGGGTGGATACATTCAATATACTAAGGTCACCTACCTCATCCACACTTTTTGCTTAGGCAATATACTGCTCTGCTGCCTCAAATCCCACTTGGACATTGGAACAAGTCTCCCAGAGGATACTAAGAAAGTATGTGTGTGTGTTAATACTTGGGCCTCCACTGATTAGAACTCTATGTATTTGTTAGTTATTCAAGCTATCTCCCTGCCAGGACAGCCAGCAGCCTAGATACTTCTCTTATCTCCCATCCACTTCTCTCCCATCTCTTCCCTGGGTTTCACCAGCTCTTCCTTATTTTATCCCACTCAGCCCCTAGACCTACCTAGTTGGCCTAGTGCATTCTCTGCATTGACCTCTAGAGGGCGTCCCCTCCCCACTGTCATTACTTTTCTCTCACTTATTTCTTGCTTTACTCTGCCAATATCTTCATTCTTACTTTCCCATCCATATTATATATAGTATTCCTTACTTACCCTGCCACTACTTACTCTCCTCTAATCTTTGCTCCACTGATAGGCTCTCGATCCTCTCCTGGTTTCTTCGGTTTCTTCCCGCTCCGTTCGCCCTGCGGGCTCACTCCGCTCCCCTACCCTGCCCCCAAATCCCACCCGCCCCCAGTGCATCTAGCTATATCCCTCTTGTTTCCACACCCACATTTTCTCTACACCAATCACCCTCCAACACCGTGTCACACCCCATCAGCCTATTATCCAATTTCAAACCACTCCCACAGGCACTACACTTCAATACATCCCACTTCTAACACACTCACTCACCCATCTACCCTAATAACACCCAGCTCTACTCCCACATCTCTTTCTACACTACTTTAGTTAAATCCTTCTTATCCCTTGCACTATACCATATATATTGACAATTGCAACACTCAATTTCTAGTAACCTTCTCAACATGCCTACATACCCTTATTCCATCCTATGTCTTCTATCACTTTCTCTTAAACTATCATACCTGTATCACCTCACCCAACCTGTCATTTCTTACCACCCACAACTTTACCACACTACTTACCACCTGAATACCCCACTCCCACAATCACACTATCCCATCTCTCCCCATCTTCACCCAATAACACAGCTCCTCACCTTCTCATTTAAACTTCTCACGCCTCAGAAATACTCTATCCCCACAACAAATAAACACCCTTAATCATCTCAGATGACCCAAACCATCTTAATACTCTAATCAACTATCTTTCAAACCCCATCTTCCATCTCTTTATCTGCCTATTATCTGGTGATGTTCACCCTAACCCGGCCCTCCTCCTCCTCCTCCCCAAGACAAGCCTATATACTTTACTTCTCTAAACTCACAAAGTATAGTGAATAAAGTCCCACCTCCACGCATGGCTCACACATAACAAACCTGATATACTATCTATTTCAGAAACTTGGTTAAAGCCCTCCATAAGAGATTCTGAAATAACTCCACCCAGCTACTCAATCATTAGAAAAGACAGGACCCAAAAGAAAGGAGGTGGAGTTGCCCTCCTTTATTCCTCCTCCTTGCTAGTTACCCCATATAACAAACCTACCCCAACATTTAACAATGCTGAATTACTCCTCTCTCCTCCAAATTAATAAACACAAAAACATTTGCCTAGCATCCCTCTACATTCCTCCAGGGACAATATTTCTACACTTGAAAACATCCTCTCCTGGCTCTCTGATAATATTAACAATGAAACCATAATTCTTGGAGATGTCAATATTAACTGGGCCTCCATCCAGTCTCCAACCAACCCTCTTAACATCAATCTATACAACTTCTCCCAGCTAATCAACACCATAACTCACCCTTCTAAAGACCCCTCCAGTGGCACCATCCTTGACTGGGTTCTAGTGTCACACCCCCACTATTTTACAAGCAGCGGTACTCTTCCCGACCCTCTTGGTGATCACCTGCCCACTTTCACCCACCGACTCCCCTGCATCTCTAATCGCACCCACAACTACATCACTACCCGCAATGACAAATACTTTAACCCTTCAATTTTCATTGATTCCCTGAAAACTATCAATTGGAACAACTTAAAAACACTGCCCCTAGAAGAAGCTGTTACCCTTTTTAACTCCACATTTCTAGGAATACTTGATTCCCAAGCCCCTCTAAGAACAAAAAGAATAAAAACTAACTCAGCCCCCTGGCTAACCAAAACTACTCTCTACCATGAGGCTTAGAGACAAAGCCTGGGGACTCTATCTGAGAAACAAGACACCAGACAAACATATTGCATATAAAACCCTTCGTAATAAAGTAAAAAAGCTAATAATCTCTGATAGACAAACATACTTCCTCACACTCCAGAACAACAATAAAACCAACCCCAAAGATTCTGGAAGGAATTTCCACCCTCCTCAACCCCAGCAAACCACCCACCCCTACCCCAGACCCAAACATCCAAGACCTAGACTTAGCTATTCAGTTTAACTCCTTTTTCATCGACTCTATTAGTAAACTCACCTCTTCCTTCTCATCCTCCCCCCCACCATCCAACACACCCCCTCCTCCTATCACAATCAACCCTACCCCCATCTCCACTTCACATGACCCATCTTCCACCTCTTCCACTACTATTACTTCCCCATCAACTGAACCCTTCTCAAACTCGCCATCTCCACTTCCCTCTCTTTTCACTTTAAAACCTGTATCTACTACCACTATTAAGAAACTCCTCCAGAAATTAAAGCCATGTACTAATGCCCCTGATAACATTCCCTCTTATTTCCTACACATAGCTGCAGATGCCATTGCCTATCCCATTAGCATTCTAATAAACCGTTCCATCCAAGAATGCACCGTGCCTACACTGTGGAAGCAAGCATTCATTATCCCCCTTCATAAAGGAGGCAACAACTGCAACATCAATAATTTTCGTCCTATTGCTATTCTATCCCCCATTTCAAAACTTCTGGAAAAGTGTGTTCACCTCCAACTCTTGCCACATCTCTTAGATAACAACCTGCTAACCCCTACTCAACATGGATTCAGGCCAAACCATAGTACCATGACTGCCCTCTTATCCTTTCTTGAGACTGTCAATAAAGCACGTGATACTGGACACATTGTCTCTACCCTACTTCTTGACCTATCCAAGGCCTTTGACACCATCTCACACAACCTGCTTTTAACTAAACTATCAAAACTCAACCTCTCCCTCTTCCATAAATTGGTTTTCTAGCTATCTGTCAAATAGACACCAAGCAGTCAGATGGAAGAAGGCTACTTCCCCATTCATTAGCACCCCCACTGGTGTTCCCCAAGGATCTATTCTGGGCCCCCTCCTCTTCAATATATTTGTCAATGACTTTCATCAATCTATCCCTTTTGCAAACATCATTCAATATGCAGATGACTCTACAATTATCTGCTCTGCCATCTCCCCCTCACTGCTCCAAAACTTACTCAGCAAGCCTTTTCAATAACTGAACACTGGATGAAAATAAACCACTTAGCACTCAATGCCTCCAAAACAAAACTTATGGTTTTCACCCCTTCCAAAGCTACCTCCTTCAATACCAACTCCTTCACAATTACCAGCCTAAATAACACACCCCTAGATCTAGTCTCTGAAACTAAGCTATTAGGAGTACTAATTGACAATAGACTTAGCTACAATTCCCATCTACTACTAAATATAAAAAAAACCCATCAAAAACTAGGCATGCTCTACCGTCAGAACCAATACCTTACAAATTCCTCCAAAATCGCACTTGCTTCCTCTTTTCTCATTCCCTCCCTTCTCTATGGTGCTCCATTACTGACTAATCTTCAGGCCTCCTTAAAAAAACAACTTTCTTCCTGCTATAACAAAATAGCCAAATTCGCTAACAGCCACAGGTCCTCAACCCACCATTGTTCTTCCCTTCAAAAATTAAACTGGCTTGAATTACCAAACCAGCTTACATATATTCAGTTGACTTTCGCTCATAAGCTCATTTCCAGTCCTTCTCTTTGTCCCTCCCTGTCTTCTGCCTTCAGAATGCACCTACCAAACAGAGTCTTAAGGTCTAACAACCAAAATCTATTAATAGTACACAAACCATGTCATCCCCCAGGCAAACACTTACTATCTTTTAACCTTGCCCGACTATGGAACTCACTTCCTCCATCCATTCGTACTATTACTAACAAATACATGTTCAAAAAATCACTTCATACATATCTAATATCCCAATGGGATTGTTCTTGCTCCCTCCCTCATAGATCTGTAACATTCCATCTCCCTCACACTCATCCTACTAAAGCTTATGTTTCCACACTATAGTTATTTAACAAAGACCCTCTGAGCTTCTTCTTCAATAACTCCCCTGATTGCATATCTCAATACTGTTCTTATTTCTGAATGTTTCTCAAATTTATGCCTAAATGTATTAATGTTTTACCTCTACTGTGTATAATTGTCTTGTAGTTATAGCATCTACTTAATTCTGTCTATATCACAGTTTTTCTCCCCATCTTTGAATGTTTTCTCAAATTCAAGCCTAAATGTATTAATTTTTATCTCTACTCTGTATAATTATCTTGTAGTTAATGTATGTACCTAATTTTTGTCTATATTGGAGCTTTTCTCCCCAGGACTCCATTGAAAACGGGTTCTTTTGGCCCAATGGACTATCCTGGTAAACCAACTGCAAATAAATAAATAAATAAATAAATAAATAAATGCGTGCCTATGTCATTTACCCGACAGACCAGGTCTTGCCACAGTGCAGCCCTCTCCTGCTGATTCTGGCTGGTGCGGGAAAAGAGTATTGCATAATCCCGCACCAGGCTCTGGTGTATCTCCTCATCCTCAGCTGCGGAGTAAGCGGGATTTCGCGGGTCAGCCATGTACCTGAAAAAGAAAATAACCTGATATCAGCAATATATGTCAGCAGAATTTGGGACACATACTACACATGCTACTCGACTGTTATGATACAACATATCTCACATATATAGCATCTGTCTGTCTATTGGTGGATACACATGTAAATGGCCAGGTATCAGTGCTAAGCCAGCAACTGTGCAACAGTACCTGGCACACTCTATACGACATACTACCAAACCCCAGCAGTCAGAACACTGATTCAGGTCCAGAGCACCTCCTCACTCTGGGGGTTTGTATCTAGGTACTGTATGGCCTACATCATCAACTACTGTGAGCTGACCACACACTAATTGCCCTGGATATACATATTCCACCTCCACCACCAGCACAAACAACTATAGTGAATAACATTGCAGATGCAAACTTTACACTTTGTAACAGTGACATGGTATCCTTTCAGCCCACTGGGCCAGTGGAAGACACAACCCACAATGCTGACCCCTACACAAATGCTTTCTACAGACATCTCCGAGAATGCATGGATCATGCAATCCCATATATGACCAAGACACTCTCCACAAAGGGACAGCATCCTGTCTGGTGGACCCCAGCCATAGACAGATTGTATTACAAAAGATGGCAGCTACTGCAAGACAGAGCATAATTCCATAAAGGGAAGGCATGTCTGAGCAGCACTAGTAAGGATCTATTTTCCATCATACAAACATCCATGGGCAACTTTGAGAGGGAAATCAAGAGGGACACTACAGATAACCAGAAGGCCTTCTTCAGTTATGTTAGCAACCTGGTCAGAATCCCTCCTCTATGCCCATAGTGAGTACACAACAACAAATATTTCACTGAAATCACAGGTATTGACAACATTGTGGCAGACAGGTTCAGTGCAGATGTCACCCCGCCCTCTCCCCCAAAATAAGACATAGTTATCCCAGCTGACTGTAACCTCCCTGTCATCACAGATGTCCAGGTGAGAGCCGCCCTCAGGAAAGCAGAATACACAACATGACTGGGACCTGATGGTATCCCCAGTCTGACAGGAGCTAAACACACATATAGAAGTGCTATGTAACACTAGCCTGACTACAGGATATGTACCTGTACACTGGCGCACAGCAGCAGTGGTTCCACTCCACAAAGGAGGCACCTCAACATACCAATACAATACAACACAATAGAATACATTACAATACAATACTATACAATATGCTATTGCCCCTGGGACTACAGCAGAATACTGTTCTGCTACCCTGACCATTGTGACACATGTGGTGTGATGGTACCTGCTGCTGTCACACAGTTACACAGGGTGACTCATATGGCATATTACCTATCTGACTAACATTCAGCAGGGGTATGTGTGACATGTACTCATGGGGAGTCGTGCTTCTTAACACTGTGTGGTTTATTGCAGGGTATGTCTTATCTGTGGGTAGGAACCTTTACCTCCACATGTGCTCTCTATTGCAGTGGCATGGACGACACACAGCAGTCATTTAGGTTGTGGATGGTGTGAGGTGTTACTATGGTTGTTGGACATCTGTTATGGGTGTGACTTACGTATGTAAATCCAGGAGTGGTAACCTCTATGTGGATAGTATGTGTGTACTCTGTGGTGTTGTCAGTCACTGTGCATTGGTAATGTGTTTGAGTGCATTGTCACAGTGTTGTACATGTCACTGTGTCCTTCTCCATATCTGTAGCTGTCATGTGGGGTACATACCATGGCATCCATTGTGTGGTGTGGAGGGGTACACTGACCTACATGTCCATAGCTGACACACCATGTCTGCTGACACATACCATGTGCAGGTATTTCAGGAATAGTGTGCCACTGTGAATATCATTGGGGGCACTATTGTACACATATATGACCCTGTTCACCCCTGACACATGCAGTGGTGGGCAGCCAATCACATATCTGGTGGTTACTGGTGTAGGTGATTTGAAATGGGGTATGGTACTCTGGTTTTGACACTGGTGTTCACTCCATGCCTTTGTCACCAGGCACCTGTTGCAATACATCTGTACACATGTGCCTCAGTCAGAATATATATACATCTCTCTCTCTCTCTATATATATATATATATGTATATAGATATATCTATATGTATATATATACATACATATATATATATATATATATATATATATATATATATATGTCTGTATACATATACACATATATATATTGATGTACATATATTGCTATAGATATGGAGGGGGCACAGAGGGGGTGAGAGTGACAGAGGGGGTGGGACAGGGGGTGTTGAGGTCGTCATATACAGTCATACCTGTAGATAGTCAGATCAGTCTGTCTATGTATATGTATCTACATATATCTATATCTGTATGTGTGTATTACATATATATGTTTGTACATATTCTATCTATCTACATCTGTCTATGTATTCCTACATCTCTCTCTATGTATGTATACATATATGCATATTATATATATATATATATATATATATATATATATACATACATACATACATACATATTCTGACATACATACGTATCCATATGATAGACAGGTATATCAACATGTTTGTCTACCATACTGTATACACACACTAACATACTGCTAAACATACATAACTGTAAAACCTACTTTGTACATTGCACTACAACCTACAGTCAACCTACATTGATATGTGCACATAGATGCTCTCACATACAAATGTATGTACAGCCTTCACTGATAGTTGCTGTATGTCCCCTGCTCTTTGCACATCTTCATATACATATGGATACAGACCAATGACACATATGGAGGGTTCACAATATGTAGACCTTTATAGTATTACTTTACATTACCTGTGTTTGTCACAGCTGCTTGTGTTGCCATCTGGTTTTCTGTCCTGCTGCTCCACTTGCCAGTTGTCAGCTTTCAGGTGGCTGTTGCTGAACAGTTTTGTTTGTGTCTGCTTAATTTTGATTTTCTCTGTCTCTGTCTCTGTCTCTCTCTCTGTCTGTCTCTCACGTCCTCCTCAGGGTGCAATGAAAGTATTGCATGTGTGGACTGGGAGTACAGCATACTTTTGTAGGTATCTGCATATGTCCATGTGATGGCCTCTGCACCAATTGTTAGCTAGCATTTGCTAATTGCATGCAGCCAGTTGTGTACTGATTGCAGTTCTCACTGTGATTTCAGAACAGTGCTATAAAAAGGTATGTGAGATAGGCGTAGCCCTTTTAGATTTTAAGGGCAGGGACCATGCTGGTATGCTGTGGACAATGTTCTGTGAGTGTAAAGGTTGGTATCTCTCTCATGTTTCCAGCTGTGTTGTAGATTAACATTCCTCCATTCATTTCTCCAGTTTCCTGTACTAACTGTGTATGAACACTGACACCTACAACTACTACTACTGTTAATGTGTGTGTGTGTGTGTGTGTGTGTGCTTTCCTTGCACTTTTGCTTGCACTTTGTTGCTAAGGCTTCAATATTTGCCCTTTACAGTCACTACTTCTATGCCTGCTAGGTGTCCTGACTGTAGTGTGCTGCTGTGGCTTTCCTATTTTCCATGTACATTCACACCTTGGAATGCTTGCTATATCTGCTAGGGTGTTACAGCATGCAGTGTGGTCTGGCCATGGTGTGGGCCTTGACATCTGTTAGGGTATTTGAGTATGCTGCTGAGCAGGCCCCAGAGACTTTCAGGTGCATCTGTTATCTGCCTCATGGAATGGTACATATCAGTGGGGTACACCCATTAAACTGTCTGGTATGCTGCAGTTGTTAGTGTGGGTTAGCATGAGCATATGTATTACTACACTTTTTCTGCCATGCAAATGGTGCATACTTTCAGGACTCCATAGTTACCATTGCATGTGTTGTTACACCTTTCTGCCTACTGTTTGTACATTTCACATGGAGTCTGTGAGGCATCCCTGTAACTCATTCACTGTTGCTATGTCTAGGCTCTTAACTATTCAAATATGGTGGTGTCAGACCTCTCATATGTACAAATATTTGCAGGTTGTCCACATTTCTGCCTCATATTTTGGTCAATATCTCATGCACAACTTTTTATGGCAAATCACTCTGGGCTCAAGTCAGAATATAGTGACAAACATTCAAGTTTCAGACTTCATACCCTTCCACACATCCCACAAAATGCAGAACCTGTTACTGTCTGAACTGTCTGAGTTTGTTGTAACATTATTTGTAATGTGTCCCTGGTTTTTGCCCTTTGCTCCACATATTTTATTACTTGGTCCGGATGTGTTCCTGTAAGAGGTTGTGGGGTATGGGCAGTGATTATCCTGCTGTGAGTATTTGTGTGGCTTGCAAGGTGCTACAGTGACATTATTACCTACTAGCTACCAACTAGCATGGCTGTTTCTGTTCACACACTACTATTATGGAAATCCACTAGTTTTGACAGTAATTCTAAATGACATGCTTTGTGTACTACACATCCTATATTCCCTTTACATTCATTCCTACTATTACATGATATATTTATTTTAGCACAATGTTCTTGTATAAGAGTCATGGCTTAGTGGTAAGTCATGCAGGCTACTGTTTCCTGGGTTCGGGACTGACAGTGGGATTTTATTTTGCTTTTGAACTGACTACAGGACCTGTCAATCAGAGTGACTAAGGCACTTTTAAGCAATTTTAACCGGGTTAGCGCTGGTTTGCGTGGAGCTCCCGCATGCGCACTGGCGTTTAGCTCCGCGCACACACACGCACACCCGCTTACAACCGCTTAAAAGTGCTTACTCTTGCGCACACCCACGCTATTTTCTTTGAAAGAAATGAAAATGGGGAGACAGGAAAGTGGTGAAAAAGGGGTCACAAAGAGGGTAAGACAGTAGGGAAACAAGCTTGGGTTTTGCAGGAGGGATGTAGGTAAGGCCCATAGCTGCCCATTTCTTCATCAGCAACAGCTGTGCATATGTTTGTAATTTGGTGTGACATTTGATACCTTCCACCCCTGAGAGAGGTGTAAGGACAACAATAATACTAGTTGTACAGCTAATTGTAATTAATAGTTTCCATGTCTGGTAGACATATGTGTGGAATGGGCAGCTATGTATGGGGCATAATTTTTTTGTGGGTACAGAGTGCCCTTTTTTTTTTTCAGGTGAGAGTGGTATGTCAGGTGAAGGAAGTCGGTATAGCTGGGGGGGTAGGTTGGGTAGGTCAACAGACAAGACAAACAAGACGCATACAGGGGCGGTGTATGACACGTGTGGGGGGTTACATAATTGACGGGGACGGAGGTTTGGATATCCAGAGCCCATGAGCCCACAGATGGCAACAGTGGAACTGATATCCCCACCCATGGGCAGTTGCCACTGTTCCTTCACTGCCCAGGATGGGGCTGTGCTGGGGGCTGTGTAGGCCGGGCAACAGGCATGCCCGTAAGTTGTGCCACCTGTGCCTCAAGCTGGCGTAGGGGCTCAAGAACAGAGTCCCGGATCTCCCTACGCACCACAGTCCGGACGCTACGGAGGGTGAGTGGTGGTTCTCCTCCGGCCACGCTTGCAGAGGGGGGATGGGCCCCATCCCCTGCAGCGCTTCCACCTGCAGGTGGCACAGGGCCACCGGAGGAGGGTCCAGACTGGGCACTAGTGCCAGGTGCACTCGCTAGCTGAGGTGGGAGAGGTGGGTCCGCTGGAACCCGCCTTCCCTGTCGTCCTATGTTTTGCATTATGTCATGACAGTTTGGGTTAGTAACATACAATACCATTCACAATTAGTTGTAACAGCATGCATTAGTATTCCCATTAACCAAACACCCAGATATTCACACCATTGAACAGCAAGCATAACACATGCATAATTTGAACAGCAATACACAGTCCAACAACATGCAGGGTTGATTGATGGCAACAGGCCATCAGGTTTGGATGTATGAACAGGGCAGATGCATCAACGGACATTCAAATATTTATGACCCATCAGGACAAATGTCCAGGGGTGTTAATTGTGATTGCACATACCAATTTCACGTGGAATGGATTATATGTGGTTATAGGGTGGGGTGAAGAAAATATTATTAACACCTTCGAATACCAATACATATGCTGTACATTTCTAATAGCTACAGATATATACACACACTACTGTTCTAACTACAGTTTCCTATATGATAACTACTTCAATTTGGTGATAGGACTGTTACTGCTACATCAATATACATTTTATTGTTATTCATACACGTTCATATCTGGCTTTGTTCAGCTACATCATTCTGCTACATTTGCTTTATATAGCTATAGACAACTGTGGATGTTTGATATTTCAGACAATCATACTATCTGCATATTGCAGACTGAGAGCAACATATCCAGATTTTGGGATACACATTCCAGCTGCAGCAACACTTTGGACACATTTCGAAGTTTGGTTCTACTTGTCACATTCATTTCATTCTGTACTGACTGCAGTATTTTATACAGGGGTTATTACTACTTTATTGGTGGATTCATAACTCTTTCTCACACCCTCTCACTTGTTTTCATTTTACTATTCAGGATGGTACTTACTTCTAGGCTTTATTGACATATTTTACCTGTAGTTATTACAATCCTTTCCAGCAGTCTCACTTCTGTCATGTTTCAGTATTTCAACAGGGATATATTTCACACATGTGAGTTGCTCATCTTCTGCAGCTGTACTTTTCAGCCTGCTGCAGGTTGTGCACTATGATATTACAGGTGGGGCATCTTTATTTCAGACTTTATTTCAGACATTTTCATTTTTCTGTTTGGATTTCAGACTGCAACACACTTTTGTAATCAAGCAATACTTGCAAACACTTTCACACTGTTACTTGCACATTTTATTACTTAGTGACTACACTGCACTCTTTTGCTAACTGTCATACTTTTATATTTCTTTACAGTTACTGGGAGTGGATTACTGACCTGCCTGGTGGCGCAACCGCACCAGCCTATCGCCATAGGCTCTGCGGTTCGCAGAACGGACACCTGCAGCTGTAATATAAATGAAGTAATATTGGAATACACATCTCCATAATATCAGCTAATTTAATTTCTTACATACATAATTAAATGAAACTTACTCAGTAGTGGGGCGTTGGGCATTTGCCGGGCCTCCTGGATCCAAAGGTTCAATTGGCCCTGCTTGCGTCTATTCAGGTCCGCATGGTGGTGACGGACCTGCTCACCAGTCCTTGGAATCCCTGTGGCACTGGTAAGATCATGAGCCAACCGGTCCCACGCCTCAGCCCTATATGCTCCCCACAGGACCTGGCCCTGCATGAGTTGGGCCTCATGATTGTGGACTAGGAGCCAGACCATGTATCTGGACTCCTCAACGCCCCACCTCTGTGCTCGAAAGCAACTACCCTCACCTACACCTGACATTCTGGCTGCAAGTCAGTTCTACAATCGTTTATGCTGTGTATTCCCACCTATGGGGCTTATATATGCCGTTTTTCCCGCACTTATCTGTGATTGGCCATTTTGGAATTGTATCCACTTCACAAAACCTGCTTTGTCATGCTCCACTTTCTATTCATTCCTATATATTTGCTATTACAGCTGTTGTAGCTTAGTGGTTCAGTACCTTGACTATGGTGCATGGTATCCTGGGTTCGAACCTGGCCACTGCTTTTTATATTTTATGACTGTCTAGACAGGCTAGGGGGTGTGTCTGTGTAAAGGCAGTTTTGTTACAGCTTGCTCAACGTTGCCCGTCGGTTAGTTTGTTGGCGCAGTGCGTAGGTCCGGGCAAACGGGGTGCGCTGGTTTACACCTCATTTGGCTGTCAGCACGCATATTACGCTCAGCTCAGCTAGGGTCACACAGTCTCAGCGTGTATAACCACTGCTCAGCTACGGGCACTCATTTTGCACCTGTTAAACCACTGCTCACCTACGGGCAGATGCACTCACCTTGTTAAACTGTAGCTCAGCTATAGGCACGTCTGGCATTTTTTATTGTTTTGTTACCTCACATTTCTTCATAATAAATGAACTATTTCATTACATTTTACATAAAATGTGATTTTATATGTGTACATGTTTGTCAGGGACTTGTTTCGTGCTTATTTTGCTAAAAATAAAACTTGGTGTTGTGGAGGCTTGAACCATGAATGCCTGCTCTTCAGCTGACGTCTCTACCGCTACGCTATTGCTTCTTGGCCTACTTTGCATATTTAGTTCTTATATGCTTTCCCACTGACTGCTAACTGTAGCTGCGCTACGGCACGCCCAAGACAAACGAGCGCACTCACGGGCAAACATCTTTACAATTTAAAAAAAATATATAACATGTTCATTTATATATTTTTTGTTCATAGTCTGTGGGGGCATGTGTTGTGCTGTGTTTATTCACATTTCCGTGGACTCTGTCGTGGGTGTTTACTTTGGGCACTTTTACTCTTCTGGGGGCGTGTCCGCTTGCAGGGCTCGGCCTAAGGACACACCCCCTACTTTCTTACACGGACCGTGTTAGCCTTAGGTGTGATTCAGCATGCTCTCATGAATATGCAAAGCATGCTGACATCGCTCCGTTTAACTGCAGCCTCCGTGTAAGAGTTATAACTCTTACACGGAGGCTTCGTGAATCCTGCCCTTAGTTTTTTGAAATGTATTATCTGATGAAGTTCTGTTTTTTAACGCGACAAAATCCTCTGTGTGCAAATAAAATAATTATTTATTTATGGCTGTAGCAGTGGTCTTCGGCTCCAATTTTTCAACTTTTTTATTGGTGTTAACCGGAATTTACTTAGAAGGAATACTTAATGCTTGCACTTTTTCATTTGCTTGTGGTTTATCGTTTTACCTGATATCTTGCATGGACACTCTTAGTGTGCATGCTACAGAGGCAAGGTTTTGGCATAGGTAATAATGCTCACTCTGATTTGCTTTTTTCATGTATTCATAGGGTAAAACACTGCTATGCCGAATCTGGCTGAGTTACAAAGACAGGCTGATATTGGCACCTTTACTGGGTTGGTGATGATGACAAGATGCAACTACACCAGTCATACTCTAGTGACACAGTGGCGTTATCTGTCTGTCTGTCTCCATTCTGACTGAGTATCCAACATCAATGCAGGCTGAAGGTGTGGCCTTACCCATATAAGAGTATGTGGCCATACACTATGAGCTCTCATCAACCCCGGTGGGGAAGGGATCTGACACAGTTCCAGCCATAAGTGTTTTTCTGTCTTTGGCTGCAGTAGGAAATGTATGCACTCCATCTGAAATGGGTAAACCTAACACTTCACAGCCTCAAAGGAGTGCCCAGTGCAGTCATGTGTTACAGGTGACCCCTGACATGTGAGTAGTGCTTAGGATTAATCAGAAGATGGACTGATGTATCATCCAGGCATAGTCTGTTGCAAGCTAGCCTATCATAGACATCATTGCTGTTTTATGTGGCACTTGTGAAGATGTGCAGGGCAGGGACACAACTGTGATTGGTTTGATGAGATGAATGCAATGTCTTAACCAAGTACCTGTGCAATACTAAGGTCTCATGCAAGAAATGTTCAGTTTGGAAAGTGTTGAAATGTGTTTCTAATAATGTGCAATAGTAGTCTGTCTACCTGCATGTCTGTGATGTAATAGCTAGGGGTTACATGTGTAAATGTCTGTGAAAATAGTCTATATGTTGTCTGCAGATTGAGTCTGGAGACATGGAATTTCGTTCAGTTTTTGCACTTGTGTGATTTCTGAATGACAATAAAGTTTATTTTATATTTGACACACTACTGTCATATCCATCTTCATGCAGAGGACTGCCAGATTCACTGTAGCAGCACTCACTGTCAGTATTTTCTGTGGTTGAGGGAGGTTACATAGGAGGGGTGGCCATGCAGGAGGCCAGTGCAAGATATGCAGATGCAAGATGTGTATCTGGGCATGTAGCACACTTCACCTCCCATGATTGTGGGTGGCCATAACACTTACCCTTTAGGGACAGAACACCACATCAATACATTTCATCCAATTCACAATCCCATAATTGCACACCATCCTTGTCATGAGGAACTACATGTCCTAGTGCAACAAGCCAGCACAGTGGTCACAGGCCACAGTCACACAGTGAGTGATGGTGCAAACACATTGCAAGTAGAAATTGTCTATGACACAAAATACCCATCATCATGAGACTCCCACCTCTGCATGACAACATGGCCACAAAGTAGGAACACCCATCATTTTGCAGTAGGAAATTGTATTGGATAGAGAATACCCATCACCTCTAGACATAGCTTCATGTGACATGTCCCACTACCCAGTTTGTATAGACAGATGTGTTATTGTGTCACTAGCCACCAGTACACATGATGATGATGAATGTGACCTACTGCACCTGCCCTCCTGTCTGGTAAATATCAGCCATAAACTGAGCTGCATAGCCTGATAGTCACACTGTGTGTACAATATTCAATCTGTATGACACTGCACTGTCACTGGGCTATTGAAAAAAAGGTATATCCGGTCAAAAATCTGGACAATTAATTAGTGTAAAAATTGAATACTAAATAGCAAATAACTTTTCTCACTTCCAGTAGGAGTGTGAGATATTACTTAGCTACACGTTTAGAAAAGTGACAAAAAATATGGAAAAATATAAGAACATTATCAAAGAAACAGTGCAAAATATGTATACTTTAATGAACTGTGTTCTAAAATTCTACTACACAAGGCCATTTATGTTTCTTTTGAAAAGTGGAGATGCAAAACTTTTTTCCTCTTTCTTTCTATTATTGCTACCACGAGTATGTTGATTGTGTAGTGCAGTTGTCTGTGTACTAGACACCTTCAAAATCTTATGTGGTAAGGAGGATTCAGAAAATTATGTGAAGGAGTAAATCAAGGGAGAAAATCGGGACATACTCCAATTAAGGGACAAGTGAGAGGTATTTTTGGATGATGATGGTGATATGCTTTCTCTGCTGGCCATGTGTCTATGTGTCTTCCAACCACACCCCAGTATCCTGGAGATACCCAGTCTGTCTCCTCACCACATTACAGAGCATATAGCTTGCTAAAAAAAACATGCAAGCTGTAACAAGATCATAACGGAATGCCACCCAACCAGAAATCCCAAGACAACAGAAATGGCCTTTGAACAGGCACACACATGCTTCAGGTTGTTGAAGATTTGTGCATGCATGATGTCATACTGGTGTTGATCCACACTCTTTGGGTTCCATATGTATCCAGTGTATCCTGCAACAGAGTATGAACATAGTGAGGAAGACTGCATATGGGCACACTACAAATGTGGGTGCATGCATTAAAGCTAGTCACACTGCCTGCACTTATCTACTGGATGGCAGTGTGGAATTTCAATATGCAAGAAACATTAAAACAGCTGGCATGTGTGTGAAGTATGTAAATCATGGGAACTGCATGGGTGCTGTGTGGACATGTTGACTGCGATCTCACCTAGATCATGCACTACCTGTCAGATCATGGAATTGTAGCCTTTCTGTTCATAAACGTTTGTGACTGTGATCGAGCTGAGGCCTTTATAGGTGCATGTGTGCAATCTATAGCACCCATATATGATCCTCTCCCTGCAGAGGAAGTATACTGAGGTTCCTATTGAATTTTCCAGAGATGGAGGACTGTAAATGCACACTACATCTCCACTTAGTCTCTGAAATGTCCCTGTAGCTATATATACATACCGCGGTCTCTACAGCTATGGAAAAGCCACACATTCCTATTGATTCTGTGTGCAGACAACACATGCAACCAAGACTGGTACAATCTCCTAATCAATGGTAACATGATCAATAATCTTTGTATCAGTAAAACTGTGATGTCACCTGTTGACAAATACTGTTTACATTGCTGCCAGACAGCACCTTGTTCACAAGCAGTAATAAGGATTATGGTGAGCTGCTGTGTGGCACTATGACACCAAGAATTCTTGTTATTTATAGTGTGCTTTGTCATTTTATAGTCAGGCAAGCAGAGCAACATAATTTCCTCTAAAGATGACTATCAGTTGTAACTATGTTTACTTTACATGCATTTTAATATCATCAGGACCTCATTTTACTACCCCATTTCATTTGCATGTCAGTATGCAGTTACTTGAATACATCTTCTGTTGCATATTTGGGCTCAATGCTCTGTAGGGCAACATGGGACTATGAATCACTATTAGCCTGTGCCAGTCTACATGTTGACAATTCCAGTGCAAGTGCATGCTGTGTACAATGACATTTGTCTGTAAATCTCAGCATACTTATGAATCTACTGTGTTTGTACTGAAGTTTTCTACCCAAAAGTCACTGAAAATAGGGCTAACACATCTGCACATACCCAGTTAACAAATGAAATGAAGTAATACATAAATAAATATAAATAAATGTTATGAAGACCTTATGTGCAGTGTCAGCAACATCAACTACATCCATTAACTAGGATGGATCAAAGAACTAAAGAACTACTATTTAATTACAGGGACACACAGAAATACATACTACCTGTACATCTTCTGTACTTTTATGTATGTGTGCCCACAAAAACACACACACACACACACACACACACACACACACACACACACACACACACACACACACACACACACAGACACAATGAATGATTGACGAGTCGCTCGGTTGACATACAAAACATGCACCACAACAAGTTTAACATTCATTATATAGCACACAAAATACATTGACACTCATTACATCAAAAAAGGAAACAAATTTCCTTTTCAGATGCACTACCAATAACCCGACTGCATTCAGCTCAAATTTGTTTGAATAGTGGCAGTGGTATGAGAAAGCCTTTTTTAAGTTTACATGCACATTAGGCTAGGGTAGCACATAGTATTAAGGTGGGCAGGGGGGCTTATGCATTTTTATGATACCTATTATAGCACATAAATATTCTAATGGTCTGATATGAAGTTTACATGAGATGGGTGCAGCATAAACGGTAAGGTACCATGGACAGGTGTCATGGACTGCAGGAGATTCATATTAGAGGAATCCAAAAGATTTCTTGACAGTATGACAAACCAACTAGATAAGGGACATGGACTAGATTTTAGACAAATATCCCATGTGCTATGTCAAAGGTCTTGTAGGGCAAATTCTATATCTGGGGAAAATTGTGGGTAGGTATTACAAGCTGGCCAGCTGTATAATGTGACCAAACTGATTGTCAGAAACCACATTTATCTGTAATACACGATGTAGACAAGAACAGAATGATAAAGAAGCATGTTATTAAGTATCTGAAAAATAATATGGTAAACCGACAGTCTTGACATCAGAGTTATCAAAGCAGGCAAATGTTTATGCAGGGGGGTACATTTGTCACCTGATATTTTCTGTGAGGGGCTTTGAACCCATCATTCTTGAAACTAATATAATCTTTTCTACTGTCACTTCAAATCCATAAGAGTGAGTCCCCTTAAACAGCTGACAGCTGATACAGGCCTCTGCTTCTGTCCACAGCCAAGACAGCCAGTGTGCACATAACCTCCAGTAAAGATGCCTCATGTCATCACCAGCATGACACAGTCCATGTGAGCGATATCTGGTGCTCTCTCTCTCTCTCTCTCTCTCTCATATATGTGTGTATACACACACACACACACACACACACACACACACACACACACACACACACATTTCTCTATATATATCCATATATCTATGGTAAGTATAAAAAAGAAGAGGAACACGTTTATGAGAAAAGCATTGATGTATTTTACACATCTGCCAGGAAAATGAAAAGTAACAACTCTTTTGGCTTTTCAGATTTACATCAAGAAATACAAACACCGCCGCTTGGCTTGCAGTTCCATCAAAAAATCCACACAAGCAAAGACAGCTCAAGTACCTTAGTCAAAGTAAATAATCCAAAAACAGTAAAAAAAACTAAAATGAATCAGCCCTGATGCCATGGAATCATTAATGAAAACTTTAATATCCAGATACTGACATAGACACTAGCCAATAATGCTTACACATAAAAATACTTTATCAGGTATAGGGTTGCCACCTTTCATCGTGGCTAAAACCGGAGTAAAGCCACACCCCCGCGTCACCAGTAACCCCGCCTGTCCCACCCTCCCTCCCACCCACATTCCACCCATTTTGTGACGTTGTGATGACATCACCTGGCATGGAACACCCTCTTTTTCCATTCCTGCTACCTGCTTTCGGCTGATTTACTATTCTTTTCTGTAAAAAAACATAGTAAATCAGCCGATTTACAAACTCCGATAGTCTGTTTCCTTTTTGAAACAGAATACCGGAGTTTGTACAGTGTTTTCCGGACTACCGGAGAATCAGTTTGATTTCTGGATAGTCTGGAAAAACAACGGAGGGGTGGCAACCCTAATCAGGTATAAAAAAATCATTTAAAGCAGTCAATCTTTAAATAAGCTCTCAGAATCTTGTGACCCCATAATCTACAACTGCATTGGTAAATATCACAAAATGACATTCAAAACAGGTTTAATGTTCACTTTCATATTAAATCCTGAATATATATATCCACCTTCAATGTAGTAATCAAGTGATATTCTACCTGGTCCAAGGTACTGGGAGCAAATAACTAGAGAGGGAAAGGTTATAGAATGGGAAGAGGCCAAGAAGACATTTGGACTGCAGACTAGAGACTGGCTTCCCTATCAGGGACCGATATCAGAGTATAGGTAAAGACAAAAGGATAGAGGAATCCTAAGTATAAGAGTGGCTCTGGTAAAGCATTTAGTTGAATTTAGAATAGAAGCTGCTGTTAAAAAAGGATAATTAGTAGAACATATAAAATATTGCATGATAACTATAGAAATCAATCAGACTAGGTTTGAAAAGATTTGGGAGAGAGTTTGGATAAGCAGTTCACAAGGAAACAATGAATGGACATATATATGGCTCCCAAATATGCAACAAAGTCTAAAAGATTTAAGATTTTTTCCTTGAATTGTTTTCATAGGTATTTTATATCCTAAGCAAACTTCAAAGAATTTTTTTCCTCAAGTAAATGGCAAATGTTGGAGGTGTCCTGGGAAGAAAGAGGTAACTGGGAACATATGTTTTGGGAGTGTTATAAATTGGCAAACTTTAAAAATTGCCTACGGAGTACTCAGTCAGAAATATTGGGTGAGCAAATGAATGTAACTAAGGAAATTAATCTTTTTAAGCTGGGGCACAAGATCTGAAATGTCTAGATATAGTAAAGCCTTATTAACTTTAACTCTGCTGGCTGCTAAAAAACAATTACTAGAAAAATGAACTCAACATCTAAACCGACTGTATTTGAAGTATTGACTTTTATAAAAGACAGAAAATAAATGGAAGACTGATCTTTAGAAAAGGGAAGGAGCACATTACATAGAGATAAATAGAAACTGTGGGAACAATACATGCAGAATAATGTTCAGGAGGAGGAGTGAGGTTTAAGGGAAGGCAGGAACTGAGCAGCTTATGTACTGTCGGACTGATGATAGCTATAAAGAAAGAAAAGATGTGCGATGGATAATATATGTAAAACATGTTAATATCATTTGTTTTCTTTTCTGTTAGTGTACGTTTGTCTATATCTTAAGGAATAATTTAATAAAGGTGTTAAAAAAGCATTCCATTTGAATCTCTTATCTGAATTTGGGCAATGTTAACAACAAATGGCACTTTAAAGGACACTAGATTCATAACAAGCCAGATGTTATAGGCCTAACTGAATCATGTATGAAGGACACTGCATTTTTATCTGTCATTAATCTTCACATCAGTGCTTATCATAACAACCAAAGTTCCCAGAAGGCTGGGAAGACAATCATAAAAAAAGTTTAATTTGAATTTAATTGATAAAATCTTAGATAGGAGACAGGTGCATACAAATGCTTATCAATGCAGGTCACAGTAATGAACATACCAAAGTATTGATTTCAGTAGCTTATAAACATAAATCAGCTTCTGTACAGGCTGGAGCATTTCTCCCTGGGCCTCTGCTGAAAATTGGCTTTGTTCCAAGTCGGACTTTCCCGGTTAACAAATGTTAAATAAATTTGAAAAAAATGAATAAAAAAAATGTAAGTTCTAGTATCAATCTTATTAACTTAAAACATTTTTTCATTGTATTTATTTACTCTTAGTTGAAAATATAAATATCTTAACATATTTTGACATGAAAATGTGAATTGTATATTACCTTCTTGTGTTTGCTGTATTTATATTATATATTTTGTTTTAAAAATTGTAAAAAGACTCTTTTTTCACCTGGGTTGTGCATGTAATTAATCAGTTTTGATCAGTGCACTGCTGGTAAACAAATGTGTATAATGGATGTATAGCCAGCCATCAAAAATTCAGTACAGCGATAGGCAATTGACTGAACCCAATCAGCAGCCTACTGCAAAAAAAAAAAAAGAACTTTTTTGCAGAGGGTAAGCCTCCCTGCACCTCTATATACCAATTCTAAGATCATTCCACTGTGGTTAAAGGGCAAAGTCCTTGCTCCCACTGTACCATGATCTTGCATAGCACAACTGCTGTCATGATTGATGTTTGTGTCTTTCAGCTTTTCCCAGTTAGGGGTCGCCACAGCGGAACTCCGGTCCACTAATGATTGGTAGTGGATTTTTACATACCGGGTTACCAGTCCTGACGCACAACCTTCAACGAAGGTACGCCCCATTCCCGTATGCCTCCACACAGAAGATGCTCTAGCTGAGAATCAAACGGGACAACGTCTTGCTATAAGGCGACAACACTACCGCAGCACCACCACCGCAAGCTGTCATCAGCTGTGAATTTTTCTGGGATTGACAAGCTGCAGTTCAACAACCTCTTGGTAACCCATATATATATATATATATATATATATATATATATATATATATATATATATATATATATACACACATATTAAAATCTATATCAAATCATCAATCTGTATTAATTGATGACTGACTACAGCTTATGCATTCAATCCTGACAGAGCTGGGCTGTGTCATTTGAAACATTATTGCGGCTCAAAACAATGATGCAGAAGTTCATGAACATTGTAATGATGATACAACAAACACTAATTCCAATCTAGATGACGGCATTAGAATAGGATAAATGTCCAGTGCTCTCTTCCTTCCTGATGTAGCAGTTTTGCATCAGGAGTAGTATACTGTAGTCATGGAAACAGTATCAAGATTCAGCTATGTGTTCCAAATATTTAGAAAGCAGGAAGGATAGCAAGTTGGCAACGAAAACTATTATAGTAACTTTCCTAAGGAAGAAGCAAGCGAAACTAATGGGGCATCCAAAAAGGTTTTTCAAGTGTGTGAAAGATATTTTTGTCTCTATACAAGCAGTTCCTACAAAACCCTCTCTTTCTAGCACTTCCACATTCAGAAAAGCTATAATCTGACCCAAAGATAGTGAGGGACGCATTGCTCAGGTGCTTAATTAATCTGCTGATCTTCTAATTTAATCAGAAGAATAGAGTCTAGTTCCTTCAGAGTAAGTTATTGCTTTCCAATCACCATCCCTTTCAAATTTCTATTAGAAAAATCTACTACAGAAATTACCAGATACATTAGTTCACTCACTTGGAGTTCTAGATCCTTTTTTCTTATGAATGGCAGGTTTTTAATTGTCACTCTACTAGCATACATTTTAAATGTATCCATTACGCCATGAACCTTCTCTTCTTTAACCAAACATGCATAGTTTCTTTGTCTGAAGTACCTCATCCTACATAAGTCAGTGAATTTAGATCCATTGCAAATGTATTATAGCTAAAACTGCATGAAAACTGTATTATGAAATTAATTAGCACCAGGAAATGCTTAAAACACAAGAAATACTTAGTACTGTGACATTCACATCATCTTTTTAGAACTGAATGGAAGTACCCAAACAACATAATTTAGCGTGTCAGATAATACTTACACCAAGTACATGCAAAAAGATCTAATTACTGCAACTCAATTTGTGGACTTATAAACTGTGTTGTTTTAGAGGTATAGCACAAATTGCTTCTTGCTTGATTGAATAACTATGGTTTTTGAAGAAGGCATTGGAAATAGTTTGATAACTACCTTAGAGAGGCAACATTTATATTTGCTATTGGTGGCATAATTTTCAAAAAGCTAATATTGTGAGGGGAAAAGATGATTAGGGTTAGTAGATTAAACCCTTTTGACAATGAAGCTGATGAAGAACTGAACTTGTTGAAGAGACAGCTTTAGATGCCACATAATGAAGGAAAAATAAATATATTGTTATCACTGAGTGATAATATGGTGGAGATGGTCTGGGGTCCTTTAGAGGGAGTGTGACAAACCTTAGAAGGTATAACCTGGGGATGGTCCGCACATATACATTGGGCACCCATGTCAGTCAAGGGGATATTGTCTAACAATTAGAAGGTTCTTGTGGGAGACAAATCAGTTAAAGATATTGTAGGAACATCCCCAGTGTTTATCAACAAAACAGTGAATATTTTGAAAAAAACTGAGAAGGCAAAGGAAAATAGGGACACAGTTGTCGTGAAAGGTATTTTTTCCTGACATACATGGAATTCATAGGTAAGTATAAGCAAGTGGTCTGCAGCCCACTTCAAGCTTAACCAAAAATCCCTAGTCAACACTTCCCTCTAGCTTCATGGACATCAAGACAAGATACACCAGGAGAGAATTTAAGGCTGACCATTCAATTATCCAGGTTTACCTTGACGGTAGGAGGGTGCTTCTCTGCTTGACATGTGGTGGAAGTTTGTTCCAGAGGTGAGCAACACATTGAGATATGAATCTATCAGACCAATGTGCCTTTTTTATCTGCTGATGGTTTAGTTCCTTTAACAAAGTATTGGATGAACCATTTGTTCTGCGAAAGAAAATAGGGGATCAAATAGAACTGGATATTTTATGGCACAAAAGGCTAGATATAGATCTCCATGGAGGAACCCATAAGAGACTAAGTACAGAGAATGGGCTGCCAGTCTCTCCTGATAACTAACATGAATCTCTAAAGTCACTCAAGTTGTGTAATGTGTCTGGAGTGCTTCTCCCTGGGCCTCTGCTGAAAATTGGCTTGTTCCAAGTAGGACTTTCCAGGTAAACAAATGTAAAATAAAAATAAATAATATATAGATTTGTTTTTTACTACTTCTTGTCAGTTAGCACAGCCTGCTTTTGTTTTTATTCATAACAATAACACAGCTCCATTGCACTCCCATGTTGGTGACAGAAAAGTGGCTGTAATTGGTGGGCACTTCTGTATGTGTGTGTGTGTGTGTGTGTGTGTGTGTGTGTGTGTGTGTGTGTGCATGTGTATAGCACTCAGTCTTCCATCTCCAACATGTGGAACACTACCTTTTATAATCTGGAATAAATGTGCAAAATATAAAACATTTATCAACAACATAATCTAGGAAGGCTGCAGAATGGTTAAATGTGTTACTTTATATTTATAAAAAGTTATTTTAATGGACTTCCATGACTTATTATTATTTACCATGGATATTAGTTAAAAAATCTTAGCAAACAATTTGTGATAGACCTTTTCCATGTGGAATAGAAAGAGAAACAAGCATTTTTAAGACTCAAAATGAGAAATGTTCCTCATGATAAAGTATCGTATAGAGTGGTGTGTGTGTGTGTGTGTGTGTGTGTGTGTGTGTGTGTGTGTGTGTGTGTGTGTGTGTGTGTGTGTGTGTGTGTGTGTGTGTGTGCGTGTGTGTCTGGTTATAATACCAACATAAGAGCAACACTAGGCAAGTGATCTTGGGAAAACATAAGATGTCTAGCCATGTGCACCTTTAAGAAGAAACACTTAAAAAGATCTTGCCATCCTTTATGAGCACTTAATAGTGCCCACATCCCAAATTGAGCAGGGCCATACATGATACCCTGATGTAAATTTATATATACCCATCCAAGTGTCAAGACAAGTCCTAAAGACAGTCAGAGTGGTACTTTGTTTGACCTGCGTATAACATATGCCATAGCTTGAGAATATACTGAACTAGGAACCTATCCCTTAAGTGAGTCTTGTTTATTTGTTGGTGTAGATTTAGGACCCCCGTGCAGGTGTTTTGTTTTATGAAGAAATAGAAGATCAAATAGAATTCAATATTCCATGGCTTGAAAATCAGACACAGGTCACCTTGGAGTAAATGGTAAGCTATTAAGTAAAAGGAGAGTCATGCTAATCTCTTGGGAAAGTTAATGGATGAAAGGTTTTTAATTTTCTTGTGTAAAAATTTCAGGAGACTTTCCAGTTAAGCAATATGCATAGATTTTTGCATACAAAATGAGGCAATGCATTCAGTGATGGTTCTAACAAGGCAAGGGCACAATTTTGAAGATATTCTCTTGGAAATCAACTGGGCCAGAGTCATGGATTTTCTGGTTGTTGTAGAAAAGACAGCATTGTTCACATAAGTACACAGGTCAGTTATGACCTTGTCTGTCTGAAGAAGAGTACTATTTATAATGTATGAGATGGATTGCACTACAAACATCTGAGAGCAGCATACTGAAATATATTACTGCAACTATTATTTATGTTTTTATTATTTATATATCACAATGAGATCTGTGGTGTACACGGTCAATAAAGTAGATAGTATTGGTGGCCGCATCTGTAAGTATTGATATGTCTGTATGCACATGTGATTGGAGGTTATGATAGATTGCACTGAATGCATCTGACAGCAACAAGCATTTATATCTGTCAAAATAAAACAAAATAACGAGCCGTACAGCACAGGACACAAATTTTATTAATATAGAGAGTAAGAGCTTTTGCGATATTATACTGCTTCTTCAGACTACAGAAATGCCTAACACACTCATATTTAAGCTACTACAACCCATCAAGTCAGCAGCTTACTCCAATTAACATTCTTAAAGAGACATGTATACAGCTTCTATCAGACTGTTATAGCACTCATACAAAAGTACTAAAAAACAAACATAAACATAAAATTTAAAAAAATGTATAAAATATAAATTTCAACAGTAAGTTTTAATGTGGTAATCTACATGCACATAAAAAAGGCTTCAAAGTCACAGCATCATTAATACCAGGCGGTCTATATGCTTTGAAATGAATAATCCATTTCTGTTCTGCTGCCTCAGTTTTATTTTTAAGGTCACCACTCCTGATGCTCTCTAATGTTGTATCTTTCGGCTTTTCCCGGTTAGGGGTCGCCACAGTGGAACTCCGGTCCACTAATGATTGGCAGTAGATTTTTACGTACCGACTTGCCAGGCCTGACGCACAACCTTCAACGAAGGTATGCCCATTCCTGCATGTCTCCACACAGAAGACGCTTTAGCTGAGAATCGAACAGGACAACGTCTTACTGTGAGGCGTCAGAGCTACCGCAGCACCACCATGCTCTCTAATAAGATCTCTAAAACGCAAAATTTAAATGTATGTCGCGGACCCTCAGCCATCACATGTTTTGCTAGAGCATTATTCTCTTTGGAATTTATGTCCCTTAAACGTTCTATAATACGCTCTTTCAGTGAATAATTAGTCTTCCCAATATAGAAGACTGGACAGTAACTACAGTCACCTAAGTATATTACATTTCTCGTTCTACAATCAGCATAGAAGTCACATTCAACAGACACTCCTATACCTGTATGAGTATAGTTCGTGAGTGTTGTGAAGTGCCTGCAGAACTACGATGTGTTGGCTGGTAGGGAGAACACTAGCTTGGTCAAGTCTGACTGTGCAGTGTTCGAAACACAGACACGATAAGTAGCTGCTAATGAGGTGTTCTGCAGGGCAGCTTTATTTTGTTTATAAATAAATATATAAGTTTAAAAGATTCTCATGATTGACCTGTGTGGTTTTTAAAGCTGTACTGGAAGTATGGGACTTATTCTGATGAAGTTCCATTGAGGAGGAATGAAATTGCTTAATCAAATTTTTTATTAAAAGCTTTACAGTTCTATCGTCATTCCTATGTTCAATTTTTATTGAAAGTGAGCGGGTACACCTTTACTGGCTTCCTTCTGCCGTACCAAGGTTACTGGTGTTATATTTGTGTGGTTGTACTTGGCTAACACCATTGGTCTTTTGTCACGTAGTTAACATCACTAACTTTCCTTACCACTTTGAAGGGTCCCTCCCAAGCTGCCTGCAATTTGTTGTGTCTGACAGGAATGAGAACCATGACCTGCTGCCCCACAGCATACTCTAGCTCCAGCATTCCTGTCATACCAGACCTATTTCTGTTGTTGGGCTTCTTCCAGGTTCTCCTTGGCCAAGTCATGAGTTCTATGAGCCTCGTCCTGAGGTTTAGGACATGTGCCACAACAGACTCCTTGTGGGATTCACACTGAACCTCCCACTCATCACAAATCAAATGTAGAGGTCCCCTCACCCTATGCCCATACAGCAACTCGAAGGGTGAAAAACCTGTGGATTTCTGGGGCACCTCTCTGTAAGCAAACAACAGATGGGGCAAATATTTGTCGCACTCCCTATTAAACTGGTCTGCAAATGCCTGTAGCATAGTCTTTGGTGTAGAGTTTAACCTTTCCACCAGACAATTAGTCTGGGGATGGTAGGGGTGGTTTTTAGGTGCTTCACCCCACAGTGCTTCCACAGACAAGCCAGTAGGTCTGACGTAAATTTGGCACCTCTGTCAGTCTGTATTACTTTTGGGAAACCTACCCTGCTGAAAATCTCTAACAAAGCATTTGCTACCTTTTCTGCTTCGATGGAGGACAGAGCCACCACCTCAGGGTATCTGGTAGCATAATATACTATCACTAGGATATACTTCTTCCCTGTGGAACCTAGGGTACTCAGAGGTCCCACAATATCCATAGCTACCCTCTGAAATGGCTCCTCAATCACAGGCAAATGTATCAAAGGAGCTCTCACCTTGTCTCCTGCCTTGCCTATCTTTTGGCATTACTCACAGGTCCTGCTGCACCCTGTTACATCCCTGGAAATCCCAGGCCAATAAAAGTTCTGCATAATATGTCTCTTTGTACACTTTATGCCGATATGACCTGCAAAGGGAATGTCATGGGCTATGGCTAGAAGTGCCAGATGGTAGGCTCTGGGCACTACCAACTGCTGTATTCTCTCACCATCTAGCCCTCTCTCAGGGGTCCACTCTCTATACAGTAACCCTTTGTCCCAGTATACAGATTCCCCTTTTCCTTGAGAATCAGATGCCTCCCTGGCTAATTCCCTCAAGCCTTTTAATGTAGGGTCTGAAAACTGAGCCTGTCTCAACTCTCTCTTTGTAACCCTTCCCATCTCTCCTAACAGAGGAAGTCTGGTATCTTCTGACAGTGGTGCTTCCCTGTCAGCCTGGGTACTACTACTCAACTTTGCCCTTGCAGTCACTCTGTCCAAGGGAACATCAGTACCCATAAACAGCTGTGGCTCACCTACAGTTTCACTGCTACGGGGTAGTTCCCTCCCTGAAGTAGCCACCTCACCAGTCCTAGCTTCAAGTGTACGGTCTGTCTGGGTCTCCTCCAGGCTACCAGACCTACATGCTTATCTCCAAGCCTGACTGCGTGTAGCTGCATGCACACAAGGTACTGCATTATCAAAATCATTCCCTATCAAGACATCTGCAGAGATATCCACAAACACGCTTAGTTACTTGCTTCCTTTTCCACCCTCCTAGTCAAGGTGAACCCTAACCAAAGGTATTTGGAATGGGGTCCCTCCTCAAGCTGCAACTAGCGTAGACTGCCCAAGCAGGTAGTGCTCCTCTTTAACCATTGCAGGCTTCACAATGGTTAGGTCAGATGCTATGTCTCTCTTAGCAGTGGCATGTTTTCCATCTACCAAGATAGGATATAATCTCTTGTGGTAGTTTGGTACCCTTGTTGTCTCCAGATAGCTTACTGCTGGCATTCTGTCATTCCCACTTGCTGGCTGCCCTACCTTTTATTCCCCACCTTACCTTTGTGGATATCTATATGCTACATGGCCCCGCTGGTTACTTTTAAAACATTTAACCCTTGATCATGGCCATGTACCTGAACTAGTGGCTTCCCCTGTTACTGGCAGACTCTGTTGGGGCTGTTCAGGCTGCCTACCATGGGTTCCCTTAGACTCACGTGCAGCACTGGGTATCGCTTTCCTTTGCAATAATGCCCTGCTTGCCAGGTATAGGTCTCCCTTTTTCCACAAATCATTTGTGGTATTGCATTCCCTATCTGCCAACCAGAATCTCATGTCCTCAGGCAAAGTGCTAAGGGCTTGTTCACTCACCAAAAGGTCTGCCAGCCCTTCAAAAGTGGTGACCTGACATCCACTCACCCACCTATGAAAATAAGTGCTTAACTCAGCAACATAATCAAACACTTTCATCTGCCTTGCTTTATATGCTCACAAAACTTTTTTTCTGTAAGCTTTAGGTGTTAACTTAAAACACTCTAATAATTTCTTTACTGTATTATAATTTAAGCAATCAGTATCAGACAATTTAGAAGCAGCAGTTACAGCTTTATCATGTAGTAAGGGGGTCAGGAACCGTACCCAGAGCCCTTTGTCAGCATTATACTGTTTAAATACCCTTTCAAACATATGAATAAAAACTATCAAAATTATCACCATCTGTAAATTGTGGAAGAAATTTACTGATCTTTATTGCTTCTAGGGTTCAGTTACTCCCTTCTACATTACCTCCATGACCCCGGTGAACAGTCAGCATTTCCTTTTCATGTTTTCTCTCATTTTGTTCAGCTTCCAGTCATCTCAGTCTCTCTCTCTCTGCTGATTCTAATTCCATTTGTTTCTGTTTCTCCTTTTCTTCAGCCTCCAAACGCTGCAGTTACTCATTTTCTTCAGCCTCTAAATGCCGCAGTTTCTCTGCTAATTCTATTTCTAGATAGATTTTTAAGTCCTCTGTGGAAATGTTGAACTGTCCATTTTATGAGAATTGTACATCCCCAAGGCCAGTCTGGTTGTCCTCTTGGTTGCTGGTCTGTGATGCAGCTGTGACTAAGGCTGCAATCATTTCTGCTTTAGTCAGGTTGGCATGCACCAATCCTTTCTCTTTGCACATCTCAGCCAACTGGCTCCTTGTCAGCTTGTCATATTCCTCTGCTCACACCCTTGCCTTCTCTCCCTGTCTAACTAAGTTAACAAAAAAAAATAATAAAATTATTGTGATATAAAACTCTGAACATCTATCGTGTCACTGCTTGAGAGTGCAAACATCTTCTTTAGTGACAACTGTTTACAGGCTACAGGAGTTCAATATCCACACCACTGAATCCCAATATGTGGATATCCGACCACTTCTCACCAGTAATGTGACAAACCATCACTAGACCAGTAATCAAGGAGCCTCAATCCTCACCACTTGCAACAGTGGGGGATGTACATTGGGAAGTTGACAAGTACACACACAGTATTTCCAGATACAGCTCTGTGCATCAAGTGCAATTTCCCTTAAGGCACACAGAGACCACAGTCACTTGTGGGCTGGTTCCTCTACCTTTTTCTCCAGATCCCCAAAAAGACTCCCCACTGGCACAGCTATAGAGTTGAGATCTCAGCTGAGTGACCAAGCCAAGACCACCAGTGCCCTCTCTCCATCCAACCAGTGCTTCGTGTCCCTATCCATGTAGCTGACGCACACACTCTTTGTGGTTTGATTTACACACGCACACACACACACACACACACACACACACACACACACACACCTGGGAAAGGCTGGCACAGGTTTACTAGCTATGCCCCCTTTTTCCCAGACTATAAGGTAGTAATCACTGCCACCAGTCAACTCTTTAAAAGCTACTTTAAGGCCTTTAATAAAGGGTGTCCAATCTTACTGTGTAATATTAATATTAATACAAATTGTAGTTTGACCAAGAGCAAAGCTATTAGGAGTGGCCCGCACAGTGTCACCATTTAAATATCCAAGTACTCTGAAAACTTAAATATCTCTAGAAAGATCAGCGACAATTAAATGTTTAAATATATTTTCTAATAAATGAAGAACAATAAAATACAGTATATAAATCAGAGTGACATCAGACTTCAAAATCACAGGAAATATTTAAAACAACATTGCAGGACAGTCTCAAATAAATAAAAAAAATATTTAAACTAAGCCTTGCTATATTTCTGATTGTATCTAAGAGAATTATACTGTTCCCTAGTAACTTACTTCGTCAGAGCAAGGCAGATGTTGTAGTGAATGGTTCTTGTTGTCAGGTCCAAGACTGAATACAGAATGCACTGTCACTCTAAGAGAGTTCTCAAATGAATATCTCAGATATTACTGCCGGAATAGCTGGCAGAATGACATCATTTCTTGTCATCTGACTCTATCCCAGGTGAACCCCCCACTGCTTGAATCTGGCAGTATTTAGCATCTACCTGTAAAAATACATAGACCTCAGATCTTTGGCAGATGCTGGAAGTCATAAAACAATTAAATTCCTTCACATTTCAGAATTAGTAATTAGTTCACTCCAAAGACAATACAGGAAGCTTCTCAGCACAGACTCTGTGTCTAACTGCATTGAAACTGAAAGATACCATCTTCTACTGCATAGCCATAAAGTAATTTAATTTCAGTTATTTTTCTGAATTTAACCTCCTGTATTCCAGTTTCCACTGTTAAAATATATACATTTAAACAGTTACAATAGTGTATGTACATGTCTGTTCTTTTCCAGTAGGGCACACTGTGAATCCATTTTAAATACAAGCCTTTTGCAAATACTCTGTTCAACACACGTCTGTACAAGCAGTTTGATACACAAATGCCATACAGTTCTAATACATTTGTAACAAAAGCATCTTACACAAATCATTTCAATATGCACCAATGACATATAATTATTTACAAAATTCCAGCTAGCTGGGCTGGGAGTATCACTTTCATCACAGTATCTGTATATAACTCTATCTGCAGGATTCACAAAGCCTCCGTGTAAGAGTTAGCAAGTCTTACACGGAGGCTGCAGTTAAACGGGGTGATGTTAGCATGCCATGCATATTCATGAGGGCAGGCTGAATCACACCCTAGGCTAACACGGTCCGTGTAGCAATGTTGGGGGCGTGTCCGCATGGTGAGACCTGCAAAGGGACACGCCCCCAGAAGAATCACAGTCCCAAAAGGAAACTCCCACGAGCGAGTCCGTGGAAATGTCAAGAAATACAGCAGCACACATGCCCCTAAAGACTATTAACCCAACTGAAATGTAAAACGTAAAAATGAACAGTTTAATTTTTTTTTTTTATTTCAAAAATGTTTGCCCGTAATTGCGCTCGTTTGCGCGGGTGTGCCCTTCGCTCAGCCACAGTTAGCAGTCAGTGAAAAAAGCATATAAGCTCTAAATATGCAAAATAAGCCAAGTATCAATAGCATAGCGGTAGAGACGTCGGCCAAAGAGGAGGCAGTCATGGTTCGAGCCCCAACAACATCATTTTTTTATTTTTAGTGAAATAAGCACGAAACAATCCCCTGACATATATGTATATATATACAATTATAATTTAAGTAAAATGCAATGAAATGGGCCATGTTTTATGAAGAAATCTGACACAATAAAAAAATAAAATATTTTATAAGTGCCCATAGCTGAGCAGCGCTCTAACAAGCTGAGTATGTTTGCCCGCAGGTGACCAGTGGTTTAACAGGTGTAATAGGAGTGCCTGGAGTTGAGCAGTGCTTTAACACGCTGAAAGTGTGTGCCCGTAGTTGCGCAACATTTCACACAGCGTAATATGCATGCTCATAGCCAAATAATGCATTAACCAGTGTAATCCATTTGCGTGGAGCTGCGCAGCGTGCACACCGGCTTACCGGCGGGCAACGTTGAGCAACCTGTATCAAAGCCGCCTTTAAACAGACACACCTCCTAGCCTGTCTAGACAGTAGTAAAATAAAAAAAAAAAGCAATGCCCAGGCTCGAACCCAGGATACTGTGCATCATAGTCAAAGTACTGAACTACTAAGCCATGACAGCTGTATTGAAAAATGCAGTATTAGCATATATATAGGAATGAATGGAAATAGAAGCATGACAAAGCAGGTTTTGTGAAGCTGATACAATTCCAAAATGGCCAATCACAGATAAGTGTGGGAAAAACGGCATATATAAGCCCCATAGGCGGGAATACACAACATAACTGATTGTGGAACCTATTTGCAGTCAGGATGGCAGGTGTAGGAGAGGGTAGTCGATTTTGAGCACAGAGGTGGGGTGTTGAGGAGTCCAAATACATGGTTTGGCTCTTAGTCCACGATCATGAGGCTCAACTCATGCAGGGCCAGGTTCTGTGGGGTGCATATAAGGCAGAGGCGTGGAACCGGTTGGCACATGATCTCACCAGTGCCACAGGCATACCAAGGACTGGTGAACAGGTCCATCACCACCATGCGGACCTGAAGAGACGGAAGCAGGACCAACTGAACCGTTGGATCCAGGAGGCCCGGCAAATGCCCAACGCCCACTACTGAGTAAGTATCTATGTAATTATGTATGTAAGGAATTATCCTAGCTGATATTATGGAGATGTATGTTCCAATATTACTTCATTTATATTACAGCTGCAGGTGTGCATTCCGCGAATCGGTGAGCCTATGGTGATAGGCTGGAGCGGTTGCGTCACCAGGCAGGTTAGTAATTATATTTCTGTAATTGTTATACAATATAAGTGAGACAGCTTGTAAAAGAGTTCAGTGTAGTCACATATTAATAAAGTTCAAATAACACTAGAAGAAAGATTCTGCTAGTACTGTATGATTAGATAAGTGATGCAGCCTGTAATCCAGAAATAAAAAGTAAACAAGTCTGAAATAGTGATTACCCACCTGAAGTGTAATATCAGATAACCTGCAGCAGTCTGAAAATCAGTGGTAAACAAGCTAAAGATAATAGACATGTGTCAAATACATCCCCTTAGAAAATCTGCCATATGAAACAAGTGAGTCTGTTGGAAAGGATTGTTGTAATCAGGTATGGCATGTTAATAACGCCTAGAATAAAGTACCATCTTGAATTGTAAAAATAAAACAAGTGAGTGTGAGAAAGAGGTATGAATCGACCAAGAAAGCTGTTATAACTTCTGAATAAAGTATACTGCAGTCAGTACATAATGAAATGAATGAGACAGCCACAACCAAAAAGTGAAATGTTTGAAATAAAGTACTGAAGCTGGAATGTGTCTGTCCCACAATTTGTATATGTTGCTGTACCCTTGCAATATGGAGATAGTATGGTTGTATGAAATAATGAACATCCACAGTTGTCTAGAGCCATATAAATGAAATGTAGCAGGATGCTGTACCTGAACATAGCCAGATATGAAATGTGTATGAATAAAAATGCAATGTATATTAATGTAGCAGTAACAGTCCCATCACCAACATTCCTAAGGTTACATATAGGAAACTATACTAAGATATGTAGGGTATATATATCTGCACCTACCAGAGATGTACAGCATATGTATATGTAGTTGAAGTGGTTATTGAAATATTTCTTCACCCTACCCTATATTCACAAATAATGCCATTCCACAACAAACTGGGTATGTGTATTCACAATCAATTCCTATGGACATTTGTCCTGTTGGTTCAAACATATTTGCATGTACATTGCTGCATGTGCCCTCTTCACATATCCAAACCTGATGGCCTGTTGCCATCAATCGACCCTGCATGCTGTTGGATTGTGTACTGTTGTTCAAAATATGCATGTGTTATGCTTGCTGTTCAATGTTTGGAATTCATGGGTGTTTGGTTAATGGGAATACTGATGCATGCTGTTACAACTAATTTGGAATGGTATTGTTTGTTACTAACCCAAAATGTCATAAAATATTTCTAAACATAGGACAACAGGGAAGGCGGGTTCCAGCGGACCCACCACTCCCACCTCAGCTGGCGAGTGCACCTGGCACTAGTGCCCAGGCCGGAACCGCCTCCGGTGGCCCTGTGCCACCTTCGGGTGGAAACGCTGCAGGGGATGGGGCTTGCCCCCCCTCTGCAAGCGTGGCCAGAAGAGACCGTCCACTTACCCTCCAAAGTGTCCGGTCTGTGATGCATAGCGAGATCAGGCACTCTGTGCTTGAACCCCTATGCCAGCTTGAGGCTCGGGTGGCACAACTCACAGGTGTCCCTGCTGCCCGTCCTACACAGCCCCCAGCACAGCCCCGTCCTGGGCTGTGAAGGCACAGTGGCAACTGCCCATGGGTGGGGATCTCAGTTCCACTGTTGCCATCTGTGGGCTCATGGGCTCGCGATATCCCAACATCCGTCCCCGTCAATTGTGTTTCCCCCCACATGTGTCATACTCCGCCCCTGTATGCATCTTGTTTGTCTTGTCTGTTAACCTCCCCTACCTACCACCCCAAATATACCTACTTCCTGTACCTCACATTCCACTCTCACCTGAAAAAAAAAAAGGGCACTCTGTTCCCGCAAAAACATTACGCCCCATACATAGCTGCCCATTTTGCAGACTTGTCTGCTGGACATGTGAATTGGTAATTACAATTGGCTGTACAACATATTTTGTTGTCCTCACCCCTCTCTTAGGGGTAGAAGGTTTCAAATTTCACACCAAATTACAGACATATGCACAGCTGTTGCTGATAAAGAAATGGGCAGCTATGGGCCTTTCCTACATCCTTCCTGCAAATCCCGAGCTTGTTTTCCTACTGTCCTATCCTCTTTGTGCCCCCTTTTTCACTACTGTCCTATCTCCCCATTTTCTTTTCTTTCAAAGAAATTAGCGTGGGTGTGCCCGAGAGTAAGCACTTTTAAGCAGTAGTAAGCGGGTGTGCGCTTGTGTGCACTTAGCTAAGCGTGTGTGCGTGAAGCTAAGCGACATTGCGCATGCGTGAGCTCCACACAAACCAGCGCTAACCCGCTTACAACTGCTTAAAAGTGCCTTAGTCACTCTGAATGACAAGGCCTGTAGTCTGCTCAGCAGCAAAATAAAATTCCTCTGTCAGTCTCGAACCCAGGACCTTGGAAACACTAGTCTGCATGACTTATCACTAAGCCATGACTGATATACAAGAGCTTTGTGCTGAAAGCAATATATCATGAAATAGTAGGACTGAATGTAAAGGGAATATAGGAAGGCTATTACACAAAGCTTTTCTTGTATCTTTACTGGCAATTCTTGTGGATTTGTAAAACATTAGTGTGAGAAGAGAAACAGCCATGCTAGTCGGTAGCTAGTAGGTAATAATGTGACAGTAGCATCTTGCAAACCACACACACTATCAGAGCAGGATAAACACTGCCATATTTTAACAGGTAAGAGGCCAGACCTTGCAACTGGGACTGATTTTCAGAGATGTCCCTGATTTGAAAACAAATGTTAACTGTGCCCCACTGACTCCCTGTGAAATGTACTAACAGTAGGCAGAAAGGTGTTTTGTCCCACGTAATGGTAACTGTCAACTACTGAAAGTATGCACTACGTGCATGTCAGAAATGGTGTATTAATACACATGCTCAAAATACCCCACAGTCACAACTGCAGAATATCTGAAATATATCACGGGTGTATCCCACTGATATGGACCATTCCCTGAGGCTGATAAAAGATACACCTGAGAGTGAGTATCTGAAGCCTGCAAGTGTCACAAACTCACAGGCATATCATTCTGTCTGCTGTCACACACTTTTTTGCAAATAGCTGTAGAATAGCTTCCACAAGCACACCCACATGTAGGTGTACAACCCACAAATATCAAAGGAGGTATCCAACTAATAACAGAAGGACAGTATAGCAGTTTACAAGCACTGCATGTGCCTGCTATCCATAACTGTTAGTACAAAGTACAAGGTGCCACTACTGCTCAGCAGCAAAATAAAATACTTCTTGTAGGTGTCAAGCCCCACACCTTGGCCAGGCCAGACTGCATGCAGTACCACCAAACCACAACAAACATATAAGGAATTGCTGCTGAAAGAAATATAGCAAGCATTACAAGGAGTGAATGTGAATGGAAAATAGGAAAGCCATAGCAACACATTCCAGTAAAGACACCTAGCAGGCCTCCAAGGAGTGAATGTAAAGGCTAAATAGTGTAGCCATAGCAACAAATTGCAAGAGCCACTGCTGTAAACCAGTTACTCCAAAAGTCCCACAGGAAAGCACATACTCACATTTAAACAGTATTAGTATTATTAGGTGTCAGTTAACATACACACTGAGAAGAATAAACTGGAGGAAGCAATAGTCAGGTGTCACTATAACATGCATGTCAGTGCCTACAACACAGCCTGAAATATGAGAGACATACCAACCTTTACGCTCACACAACAGTGTCCACAGCATACCAGCATGGTCCCCACCTTGAAAATCTGAAAGGGTACGCCTACCTCACCTAACATTTTATAGCACTGTCCTGAAATCACAGTGAGAACTGCAATAACCACACAGCAGGCTGCATGCAATTAGCAAATGCTGGCTAACAATTGGTGCAGAGGCCATCACATGCACATCTGCATATACCTACAAAAGCAGCCTGTACTCCCAGTCCACACATGCAATACGTTCATTGCAACAGCCGGAGGGAGACAGAGAGAGAGAGAGAAAAATTAAAAAAAAAAAAACGAATAAGAGACACAGACAGCCGAAAATAAAACAATACAGAACAGCAGGCTAACCAGCAGCAAGCCATCAAAAATAGCAGTGTCCAACAAAGGTAATGTAAACTAATAATGTAATAGTCTACATACTGTGAACCCTCTATATGTGTTAGCAGTCTGTATATATATATATATATATATATATATATATATATATATATAAAGATGTGCATAGGGCAGGGGACATACTGCAACTGTTAGTGAAGGCTGGACATACATATGTATGTGAAGGATGCTATGTGCACATATCAATGTAGGTTGTAGTGCAACGTACAATGTAGGTTGTACAGTAATGAATGTTTAGCAGTATGTTAGTGTGTGTATTCGTATGTGTAAATAAAATGTATATA
Organism: Protopterus annectens; assembly: GCF_019279795.1. Taxonomy (NCBI): domain Eukaryota; kingdom Metazoa; phylum Chordata; order Ceratodontiformes; family Protopteridae; genus Protopterus; species Protopterus annectens. The sequence goes on from NC_056725.1 coordinate 7,599,322, forward strand.
TATATATATATATATATATATATATATATATATATATATATATATATATATATATATGTATATGTATGTATATTTATATATGTATCTATATATAATATGCATATATGTATACATAGATAGAGAGGGATGTAGAAATAGATAGACCCAGAATGATACCACAGTACAAGGACAAAATGATTGACCTCAACAATTGGCTAAGCTTCTGGTGTCATTCTAAGGGGATCCAGCATCTGTCTGCCTGGGACGACATGATCGACAGTCCATGATGCTTTGCCAGAGATGGCCTGCACCTGTCACCCACAGGATTCCAGATACTGGCTAAGACTCATGCCACCCCTATAGTGCCTTTGTCAGGCAAGGTTCAAATGACAAATTCACCACAGTAAACGGTGACATCTGTGACATTTGTGCAGTGACAGAGACGTGGTTCAAAGCTCCAGAGTGCACCCCTGCATTACCAGGCTTCAATTCATACCACACCTTTTGGCCACCTAACCCAGAAAGAAGCACTAAAGGCGGAGGCATGTCCATATTCATTAAGGATATCCACACCTCCAGGCTAGTTGCACAGCATAATGCATCTGAGGTATCCAAGTGTAACTAACTCTGGGCAAGACCGCAATCCAAATCGTTGCTTGCTACAGACCCCCCACCATGCCCCAGGATTCACACCCCTCATTTCATGATACACTGGAAAGTATTGGGTACAACCCAACACCCTAATAATGGCCGATTTCACCTACCCCACCATTAACTGGAAAAACTACTCCTGTACCAACTCTTTTGCTCAACGTTTTCTAGAATTCATAAATACCAACGCCTTGGATCAACTTATTCACACCCCCACCAGGGGCAGCAATATCCCAGACTTGGTCATCACCAACATGGGAAACCGGTGTTCCATACCAGAGGTCAGTTCCTCGTTGGTCAGATCCGACCACAAGGTAATCAGCCTAGACATCCACATCCCACCCCCAGCCCCAATTAGGGACACCATCGTAACAAACTTCTCAAAAGCCAGTGTCACACTTCTTAACACAGAAGTGGCAAACTGCATGACACCCATGCAGACGGACAATAGAGGTATGACTGCCGAATCCTACACAAATGCACTGTATAAGCACTTACACGAGTGCATGAATCATGCTATCCCCAATAGAACCAAGATGTTATCCCCCAGACAAAGGAAGCCAGTCTGGTGGTCCTCTGCCATAAACAAACTCTACAACAGAAGAAAGAAACTGTTGCAGAAATAAGTAAATTAACATGACTGGAGGAACTCCCTGGTCAACCTCAGTAAGAAGCTGGGATCCCTCATAAAATCCCCCAAAGCTAGTTACGTAAACAAAATTGCCACTGACACTAAAGACAACCACAAAGCATTCTATAACTATGTCAAGAATCTAATTGGGAACACTCAGATCTGCTCTGAGTTACAGCATAATGGCACTAAATATACAGAACCAACTGATATTGCCAACATCCTGGCAGATAGGTTCAGTGCTAACTTTACCCCCTCTCACACCCTAGAGGGCCCATCTCTATACTGGAAGAATGCAAAGTCCCTATAATCACGGCTGCACAGGTAAATTACACACTCTCCAAAGCCAAGAACACAGCATCCATGGGACCTGACAATATCCCAGGCTGCGTTCTACACGAATCACTGAATGAACTGGCACCCTACCGCAGTACCATGTTCAATCATAGCCTCACCTCAGGCTTTGTAGCAACTGAATGGTGCACCACAACACATCCAGCCACAATGGACCACGTTAGCTACCGCCCCATTAGCCTGACGAGCCTGGTCTGCAAGGCCATGGAATGTATCATCATGGAACTCATAAACAAAGACATTGGTAATCTCCAAACTCTGGACCCTACTCAGTTTGGATTTGTAAAAGGCAGATCATGTCTCCTAAACCTGATTGACTTCTTTGAAGGAGTCACCAAAGCCATAGATGATGGTAAAATGGTTCACACAGCTTATGTAGATCTTGCCAAGGCTTTCAACACCATCCCCCATTCTGGAATTATAGATAAGCACACTAAACTAGTTATAAATCCCTATGTCATAAGATGGGTTGCCAACTGGCTCATGGACAGAACCCACACTGTGAAAGTAGCGTATTCCAAATCCAGCATCAGACCAGTGACAAGTGGAGTACCACAGGGTTCAGTCCTGGGTCCTCTCCTGTTTGGTATCTACTTCTCTGAAGTGCAGGCCAACACAGAAGGTCTTTGGCTAACAAAGTTTGCAGATGACTGCAAACTAGGAGCCATAATCGCAACTCCTAACGATGTGGGCAAACTACAAAAGGCCCTCACTGAGACAGATACCTGGTGTCAAAGCCATGGCCTGAAGCTCAATGCCAAAATGTGTATTGTCATCCCGTGGTAAAACTCTGTACCCATGAACTATCACATAGCTGGTAGTCTACTTAATGCCGAAAATGTGATAATAGACCTTGGGACACAGGTGCACAGTAGTCTCCCCTTTGATAATCACATCGCCACAGTGGTGGAAATCCTTCTACGTGGCTCATCTCATCACAAAGGATTCCCATCCAGAAAAAGAGGTCATTGTTCCCTCAACTCATCACTTATTAGACCCATTATAGAGTACAATGCCCTTTTGGTATGTACCTCACAAGACAACTACAACAACTGGAAAGACCACAGAAATACCTCACAAAGAGGATTACTGGCCTCAAACAGATGCCCTATGCAGACCATCTCAAAAAACTACAGCTTGACTCCATGGCATATCGCTACTCAGGGGTGATCTCTGCCTAACATACACAGCTATGTCAAACCTAGAGCTGTTGGACATGCTCCACTTAAAGAAAGGGACCTTAACCTTGTCACCACAATAAACAGAACATGCTGGAGGGATAGAGTCCTGTCCCAGACACTTCCCATACTCTGGAACAGACTACCTATCTATGTCAAACAGAGCTCCTCATTAGCACTCTTCAAAAAAGATCTTGATGATTGGATGGGAAGTCGGTAATTCACCCCGGGGATCACGTTTGTGGCTCTGCTCGACAGGGGCATAGGAAAATACCTTTCTTGGGTGGTGAAAGCCAGGGTACATTTATTGGCTAGGCTTGTATGGGCCCTACAGCTGATAGCCTAGTACCTAGCTATGAACCTATGAACATATATAGATAGATGGATAGAATATGTATATACATATATTATGTAATAGACACATACATATGTAGATATATATAGATACATACACATATACAGACAGATATGAATGTCTACAGATATGTATGTATATGAATATCTCTCTCTCTCTCTATATATATATATATATATATTTATATATATATATATATATATATATATATATATATATATATACTGAGAGAGGCACATGTGTGCAGATGTATTGCAACAGGTGCCTGGTGACAAAGGCATGTACTGAACACCAGTGCAGATACAGGAGTACCATACCCCATTCCAACACACTTTCACCACTAACCACCACATATGTGGTTGCCTGCCTACTACTGGATGTGTCAGGAGGGAACATAGGAAACAAGTGTACAATAGCCTCCCCTTTGATATTCACAGTGGCACACCAGTCTTGTACTACCTGTACATGGTACATGTCAGCAGAAATGGTGTGTCAGCTAGTGAAATGTAGGTCACTGTACCCCTCTACTCCTCACAATGTCCTACATGGTATGTACCTCCCATGGCAACTACAGAAAGGGAGAAGGATACAGACATACCTAACAAACAGTGATAATGCCCTCAAACACATTACCTATGCAGAGTGACTGACAAAACCACAGATAGAGTGCCTCTCAAACTGCCGACACACAGCTTACCACTGCTGGATTTACATAGTTAAGTCACACCCATAACAGTTGTCCAACAACCATGGTAACACCTCACAATATCCCCAGCATAAATGACCTATGTCTGTCATCCTTGGCACCGCAGTAAAGAGCACATGGTGGAGGTACATGTTCCTACCCACAAATAGGCCATACCCTGGAGTAAACCACCCAGCATTACGAAGCAAGGCTCCCCATTAGTAGATGTCAGACATACCTCTGTTGATTGTTATGCAGATAGGTAGTATGCCATATGAGTCACCCTGCGTAACTGTTTGACAGGAGCAAGTACAACCACATTACATGTGTCCTAAGGGGCAGGGTAGCATAACAGTATGCTGCTGTAGGCCCAGGCCCATTAGCATACTACCTGCCTATGACACAATGCACACACACATGTACTCATTGCAATACCAACTATGTGAGGTGGAATTAGTGTGCCACTGACTGTGTGCAAGGTCTGTAATGGTGTGATTGCTCAGCACGACTTTATGTCTGTCATGGTAGTGTGTGTCCTTGGTGTGAGGCCAGAGAAAGATGTGTCAGGTATTGGGATACAAACATACTACATTGCTATATGTTGTGCTGTGGTTCCCTGTATGTGACTGTGGTGTAGGTATGGTTATGGCAACAAAAACTACGGTGCATTACCAGTGAAATTTGTACTGTGCATTGCATGCATTGCATGGGTTGACAATGTTCCCCATACTTTACCTTGATACAAACCCCCAGTGTGAGGCTGTGCATTGGACCTCAAACAGTGTGCCGACTGCTGGAGTATACTTGTTTGTTGTATGGAGTGTGTCAGGCACTGTCACAGAGTTGTCAGCTGAGCACTGATATGTGGTCATTTACATGTGTATCCCCCAGTAGACAGACAGATGCTATATATGGCAGTTCAGTGATATCACTACAGTAGAGTTTTATGTGTGCCATATCACTTGCTCACATATTTTTCTTTTCCTTCCAGGGCAATGGTGAACCAGCGCAATCCCACGTACTCTGCTGCAGAGGAAGAGGAGATACACCAGAGCCTGGTGCGGGATTTTGACACACTCTTTTCCCGCACCAGCCAGAACCAGCAGGAGAGGGCTGCACTGTGGCAAGACCTTGTCTGTCGGGTAAATGACATAGGCATGCACAACTGGACATATGAGCAGGTACGCCATCACTGCAGTGATTTAATTAGAAATGTCCATCAGCATGCGTCTGATATCCACAGGCAACAGCTTGCCACAGGTGGTGGGGCAGCTATACACCCCCCCTCACCAGACTGGAGGGGCTCCTCCTAAGTGTTGTGGCTCCAGCCCAACAACAACATCCGCACACATGTGTAATGATGGAGGCCGGAGCCACCCAGCAGGAGGACTTGGAACGTGCAGGTGACATGCCATATCTATAGTTCACTGTTCGCTACACTGGTAGTTTATGCATGTGTGAGGTGTGTACTGTGTTTGTAGCTATTATCCTGGTAATTATTGTGCAAGAGTGATATTCTGAATATCAGCAGTAGACCTGTGAAAGCCAACTGTTGTACTACTGAACTGTATCATACTCACAGTATCACTGGCACAGTTGTGCCCACTGACAATGAATGTCTTATTTGTGCAGGTCCCTCTGGTGTAACAGCAAGGCAGCCAATCCATGCTGGTGAGGGTCTAATAACATTCCTTTAATACTTATGATAGTAATAGTAATAATACCCTAAAATGGTATTGCTATGTGTGTGATTGCAGGTGTGTCTGTGTCTGTGTGTTTGTATCTCATGTACTGAGGTGTGTGCATGTGTGCATGTGTGCATCTGCCCATGTGTGCATGTGTGCATGTTCCCATGTGTGCATGTGCCCATGTGTGCATGTGTGGTAACATTGTGTGCACATTGTAAACTGTGTTTCCTGTCTTCTTCTCACAGGTTCTGGTGCTGCTCTGGTGGTGTGCAGCAGGGAACCTGAATCTGCTGCTGGGGATAGTGATAATGATGATACCTGTGTAATGGCACAGGGAGGTGTGCCAGGGTCCGTTGTTGGTCAGCCAATCGACAGTACACAGCTGTCAACCCCATCAATGCGCACAGTCATCCTGCCAATACATCCATTGTCACCAATATCCCTAGGTGATGGACAGCATACAGTGGGCATTGACCAGGGTAATGTGGTATCAGTGGCACATGCATCCCCTCACAGCAGCCATGGCCAGAGTCCTGACATGGTACCACATAGGCAGATGTCCAGGGGTTCACGTGGGAGCATCCGTGGTCGTACTGCCCCTGTCAGATGTGCCCACAGAGGTCTTTCAACCTCAGCTATGTTCCGGGCTGTAATGCAGGCACAGTCACATATGGAACGGTACACCAGACAGGGTCTGAGGGAGCTGAGAGCACATCGCACTGCTATGAATGACACTATACGTGACGTTGCGGCTGCCATCCGTAATTTCACCGAGGTCATTGACAGATGTTGGGGGGACACATTAGATCTGTTCCAAAACTACATGTCCATGAGCCAGGGCAATGCAGGGTGGTTGAGGCGTCAACGTGGATGAATGCCAGCAACAGCAGCAGCTGGCAGTTGTCGCAGACGACAACAAACCCGCAGCCGCTCCCATAGTGCCAGTACCAGCCCCAGCAATGCTGGGTCTGTGCTGTCATCAGACCGCCCTAGGAGACCACGTGCACGTGGCTCTGGACAGTCCCAGCAGGGACATGTCTCCAGTCAACAACCACCTGCTTCTGATGACAGTATCCAGTCTGGCTTAGTACCTGATACTGTCCGTAGCACCCCTGCCAGGCACAGGTACCGTGTCCGTGGCCAGAGACAGTGATCTGTATGACCTGGCAGGTACAGTCTGTCCACAAACACCCATATATGGCAGCCACAAGGTGGAACTGTGTGCATGCATACACACATGCATAATGCTAACACCTAGGGCTAACACATACACGCACACACTGCATCAACATTGCCCCATGTTCTACGGTTGTCCCTCACTAACACACACACACACATACATGTTGATTGGTTGTATCAGTGGCAGACTCAGGCATACCAAGTACACACCCTGTGCATATGATGAAACTGTGCCACCTCCTGCAATCTGTAACATCGATGCAGGACCAGTTAACATGGTGCTGATGCACAGGGTGACTACATAGATGTGTAGTAATATTATCATGTTGTCAACTGTACAGTGTAATGATATCATTGTGGGCATATCCCAGCATGCATGATGCATTAACAGTATGATTGTCATTGTATTGTTTGGTACACCCCTATTAATTACCATAGTGTAATGTCTGCACATCTTTGCATTCTGCTGGTAAGGCTATAAACAGAAGGCCGCCTACATAGGTAGCACAGGGGATAAGAAAATTAAAGTTATGATACTCAATGGTGGACATGTAAACCGCAAGATGCATGCGGTACAACCTCTACTCTGCATGGAGAATGTTGATATCTGTGCAGTAATAGACAACAGGTCCAAGACTCCCAAGAGCACCCTAGCACTACCAGGTTACACCTCATACCATGCTTGACAGCCCCAAAACACACAACTAACTATGACAGGAGGTGAGTCTCATTAAATGTCAGGGATACTGTGGTGGCAGGAGAGGTAGCATACAGCCTACTAAGTTGGGGAATGCTGATTCAGGGCTCAGTGTCTGTCATTATAAATGTGTATTAGTTCTGGTTTAAGCACTTGGGCTTCAGGCCAGTTATTTGACATTACAAAGGTTCATGGTCTGCACTCTTGTGGGAGGAGAGGCTGGACTCTGCCCGTCTGAGCTGGGAATTTCTGGCTAAAGGCTTATAGTGCCTGCATATTTGAACTGTTTCTTACTGAAATTGGTACACCTTGTTTGCTGTAGCATAGACTAGATCCATGCCTGCTGATTGTAGCTTTATTTGTATGCTTGTTTGCTTGTTATTTCCCTGAAACACTAATTCCACCTGAAACACAGCTTTACAGCACCTCTATGGATCCCTAGTGACATGTGCATTGCTTACTGTATGTATGTCCTTGTTTCACTTGACAGAAAGTTAGTGCTTGTCATTTATGCAATTACGTTACCTGTAACACATTGCATTTGAGATACCTGGCACTTGCTCACTAAAGCATTTATATATGCCAGCACTAACAAATAAGAAGCACTACACCCTCACAAACTCACCTTGCATACCTTGTTCCCAATTGGCCCTTTTTGTTGTTAATTATAAAGGAATTCCCAATACTATCCTAGCATGTTCAAAGGTCAGTTGTCAATCTCCTCCACGGTCCAGCTGGTGAATCTGGGAATCTAGAGGCAATGTTACAACTGCCTCATTTACACAGTCAACCCTCTCCTCCTCCCAACAAATTCCACCGCATGTGAGAGATGCAACCATATATCCAAACTGCAGGCTAAGCTCTCTCAACTCAGTACTGGCAAAACCTGTCAGGAGGAGAAGGAAACCACGGTCACTACAATTCCAGTCTCACATAGACCTACCACGACAGCAATCCAAACAAATGAACACACACAAACATACTCGGAGTCTCTAAATAAATGTCTGCCTATGCAGCAGACACCTCCAAAGCAGACACACAAGCAACTGCTACCCCAGAACAGAACGCGTGCAACACATAGCTCACAAAGCCAGTGTGCTGAACAGTCACAGCATGTAAGGCTAAACAACACACCTGCTACACTTGTGATGGGTGCCTCTATCGTCAGGTACACTGATGTCCCGCTCACCAGGCTGAACAAGGAGAAGGTCATTGTGAGATGCCTGTTGGGCGCTATGGTCTGCCACATAACACAAGCACACAGGTCACTCCAAGGCATGTACAAATATGACTCAGTCAGTGTCCATGCCAGTATGAATGACCTGAGATGTACCTCCCTGGACTACATGATGAGAGACATAGAGGAGCTCTCTGAGCATGTGGCCCAGACTGGTATGACCCTGACCTTGAGTAGCATCTTACCCTCACCAAGAATGATGCCACAATATGTAGACAAGATGATCAATTCAGACAATTGGCGTATGTTTCAGTGTCATTCAAAGGGGATCCAGCGCCTGTCAGCCTGCGATAACATGCTCAACAAGCCACACTGCTTTGCTAGGGACAGCTTGCACCTGCCACCCATGGGCTTTCAGATATTGGCAAAGGCTCCTGATACACCCATAGTGCCTTTTTTAGGCAAGGCTTAACAGACAAGACCACATCCATAGGTATCACAAGGGATAGGAAACTAATAGTAATGCTACTCAACGCCAGCAGTGTAAACCTCAAGATGCATGCACTGGAAACTGTCCTTAGCATGGAGAACATCAATATCTGTGCAGTAACAGAATCCTGGTTCAAGGCCCCCAAAAGCACCCCAGCACTGGCAGGTTATACCTCATACCATGCTTGTCGGCCACATAACTTGCACCAAAACAGAACAGGAGGGGGAGTATCAATATTCATCAAAGATACACACACCTCCAGGTTGGTGGCACAGCACGAAGCATCAGAGACTATTCATGTGCAACTAACAGTGGGTAAGACTGCCTTCCAGTTCATAGCCTGGCACACACCACACTCCCACACCCAGGTAACCCACTTGGCCTACTTAAGAATACATGAATATCTGCAGGTGTCTCCAAACAACAATATATTGGGCAGCTTCATTTACCCACACATAGACTGGGAGCATTACTGTAGCTCCAACACCCTAGGTGTAATGTTCCTAGAATACATACACTCAATTGCTATGGAACAACTTGTTACCACTCCCATAAGAGGCGAAAACATGCTGCACCTGTTCATCACCAACATGTGGACTATATGCTCCAGACCAGAAGTGTATCCCTTGCTGGTAAGATGACACCATACACTACTCTCACTGTATATTCACATACCAAATGCAGCCCCTGCACAGAAAACCACAGTCATAAAGTTGTGTAATGCAAATTACATGTATTCACATGAGGCAGGCTTCACACATGGGAACTATTTCAGGTCACAGGTACATATTTCTATGTGGCACACACATACCTCATGTGTGCATTGACATTACTGATATGATCTATGTCATACAATATTAAGAGCAACAACCCACACACATGGACAAAGTGTGTGACAAAAACACACATGGCATTTGTAAGATTCAAACCCCTACCTAACTATGTTATGACACTTGAGAGAGACGCATTAGCAGAGCATGCTATTCACATTACTGGGAGGTTTCCCTTCTCCTGCTGTACTTATAGGGTGCTGACATCATCAGTGTTTAGAAAGAGGAATGTGCATCATGCAGTGTGTTCTTCTAGTTGGCAAAAGGGACATTTCTTTCACACACACTAACCCCCCTCACCCAAACACACACTGAGCATTTGCAGGATTCAAACCCCTGTCTAACTATGTTATGACACTTGTGAGAAATGCATTAGTAGAGCACACTATTCGATTTACTGGGAGGTTTCCCTTCTCCTGCTGTACTTATAGGGTGCTGACATCATCAGTGTTTAGAAAGAGGAGTGTGCATCATGCAGTGTGTTCTTCTAGTTGGCAAAAGGGACATTTCTTTCATACACACTAACCCCCCTCACCAGAGGACACACACACACTGAGCATTTGCAGGATTCAAACCCCTTCCTAGCTATGTTAGGACACTTGTGAGAAACGCATTAGCGGAGCGCACTATTCGAATTACTGGGAGGTTTCTCTTCTCCTGCTGTACTTATAGGGTGCTGACATCATCAGTGTTTAGAAAGAGGAATGTGCATCATGCAGTGTGTTCTTCTCATTGGCAAAAGGGACATTTCTTTCACACAGAATTGCACATACACTAACCCCCCTCACTCCAACGCACACACGCACACACTGAGCATTTGCAGGATTCAAACCCCTACCTAACTATGTTATAACACTTGTGAGAGACGCATTAACAGAGTACGCTATTCAAATTACTGGGATGTTTTCCTTCTCCTGCTGTACTTATAGGGTGCTGACATCACCAGTGTTTAGAAAGAGGAGTGCGCATCATGCAGTGTGTTCTTCTAGTTGGCAAAAGGGACATTTCTTTCACACAGAATTGCACACACACTAACCCCCCTCACCCAAACTGAGTATTTGTAGGATCCAAACCTCTACCTAACTATGTTATGACACTTGTGAGAGACGCATTAGTGGAGTGAGCTATTCAACTTACTGAGAGGTTTTCCTTCTCCTGCTGTACTTATAGGGTGCTGACATCATCAGTGTTTAGAAAGAGGAGTGTGCATAATGCAGTGTGTTCTTGTAGTTGGCAAAAGGGACATTTCTTTCACACAGAATTGCACACACACTAACCCCCCCTCACCCAAACACACACACACACACACACACACACACACACACACACTGAGCATTTGCAGGATTCACATTGCAGGATGTGACATTGCAAATTCAACCCCTGGGATCTCCACTGCGTCCCTGCTTGACGGAGGCACAGCACACTAGCCTTAAATGGTGCCTTCTGTGACCTACTTTACAGAGGCACAGTAGCCTACTGTACTGGGGAGACAGATGTCAAGCACACTGGCTAAGCTTGTATTCCCTAGGGCAAACAGCCTAGTATTGACCTCTACACCCATATGTTTAATTTTCAGATGCACAATATTTGTTGCTGATAAACTGTTTGCAGGTCTTTACTGCCATAGCTTTCCCTATTTCTATGTACAACTTGTGTATCTGTGGAAGATGTTTGAATATGTGTGGGATCCACTATTTAACTTATGTCTCTGTAGTCATTTAACTGTGTGCACTGGGCAGATTGCCGTATTGTGGTTGGTTCCTGGTTTAACACATCAAATACCAGATATGTGTGGCCAACTGCTAAACTGAGACATGGCCTAAGTGTGTGAGCATGCCCAATTCAGGCATATTCCATGGCTTGTTGCCTGACATATGTCTCATTTATCAAAGTGTGCGAGCATGCCCAGTGTGTGCTTTCCATATGTTGAGATTTGCAGTCCACCACATTTGTGGTTGTGTGTGAACTTCAACAATATTTCACATTTATAGTTGTGTGTTGGGAGTCATGTTGTGTACATACTGCCCAACTGCTTTGTGTCTGAACACGACAGGGATTATACTGTGCCTTCAGGGTTTCCATGGGATAGTTTGCATACAGTTGTCAACATCCTTTCATACTGACCATACAGTGTTATATTGTATAGTGTACTGGTTCAGTACTTTCAGTGTGGTGGACAGTATCCTGGGTTTCAGTCCTATCACTGCTTTAAATATTCATAGTGAGCACACCAGACTGGTTACGGGCCAGTTGTGCACATATGACCATGCTGCATTCTGTTCGGATATGGGCTACGTAAACCAGGCTTGTCCAACATTGGTAGTGTATTCCACAACTTGGGTGGACATTGACAAACACTAGCGATGTGCCCTAGGCCATTTCTACTGCTAGTCAGAGAGTGTGTTTGTCCTTCAACACACATTGTAACTGGATTTTGACATGACATATTTCAAGGTTAGTATACTATGCCTCTGTCTACCCATGACATAACAGTGATACCCAGGGTAAACCTACAATCTCCCATCCACTCATCATGATTCCTGTTGAGGAGAGTCAATGAGGGACTCTCTGGCTAACCTGTACTGGGAGTTTACTCAAGAGTGGAGTGAGCTTCTGGGTTATGGATCAATCACTACAGCATGTCCTATGTATGTCAGTGCTGGGCTTCAGGTCTCTCATGTGCATAGCTCACTGGCATTCAGATTGTACAAGGTGCAGCATGTTCATTGATTCCAGCTTGGACATGGCTTTATACATCAGGCACAGATTGCCTCTGGGCAGGCAGTATGGCACTGTGTGGAGCTGCAGTTTGTTTAATCAGGCAACACATGGCATCTGTTTGAGCTCTTTGATCCTCCTAGTGGGGTACTTTTGGGGTCTTTCCAGTTGCTGGAGGTGTCTGCTGAGGTACATCCCACAGGGGCCATTGTTCTCAATTGTGAGGCTGATGAAGGATGACTGAAGAGGCACGATTACCTTCCCTGATCTAGATCTGACTACCTTCATGATTAGGTGGGTATATGGTATGTTTCTGTAACCACTACTGCCACATGGTTGTCAAATGCAAGATATCTATCAAATTGTGTCCCCAGGTGTCTTATTACTTCTAAAGTACTTAATGGGTTAACACCTATGTGGTAATTGGTGGGCACTTACTGTTTATCCACAGGGGATGACTATACACTTTTCTGCAATTAGCTTGATGACATGGCTCTGGCACCAGTTGTCTGTTTATATGTGGCCCTTTTGTAGGATGCTTGTGTCAGCTGGAGGGTCAGATAAGGTGCCCAGTTTGTAGTCCTCTGCAAACTTGTTCAGACACAGTCCTTCCATGTTGGCCTGTACCTATGGGAAATATATACCATACAAGGGAGGTCCCAGGAATGAGCCTTGTAGGATGCCAGTTGTAGCTGGTTTGTAGTCTGACATGGCTGCAGCATGTCTGACCATGTCAGTTCTGTCCTTGGGCTGGTTTGCAACCCATCTACTGACATAAGGGTTTATATTTAAGCTGGTGAGCTTATCTATAATGAACACATGGGGTATTGTATGGAAGGCTTTTACAAGGTCCAGATAGGCTGTGTGGACCACATTCCCCTCATCAGTGGCCGTGATGACTGTTTTAAATGAGTCAAACATGTTTAAGGGGCAGGATCTGCCCTTAAGAAAACCACGCTGGGTAGGGTCCAGTGTCTGTAGGTCCCCAATATCTTTATTTCGGAGGTCCATGATGATCCTTTCCATAGCTTTGCAGACCAAGCTTGTCAGGATTCTGGGGTGACAGTTTGCAGTATCCATTCAGGCACCACCTTTGTGGAGAGGGACCACTGTTGCTGTACACTGCTCTTTGGGTACATATCCTGTGGTAAGGCTGAAATTGAGCAGTAGTGTTATTTGGCGTTCCATTCTTTTTGGAGTTCATGTTGGACACAGCCCAGGACACCATCTCGTACCATTGATGCTGTGTGTTTTGCTTTGAAGATGCTGCCTGTTACCTCAGCATCTGCAATGTCAGGGGGGCAGCACTCTGCTGGGATAGATATTTGTCATTTTGGGGGGGGGGAGTTTGCACTGAACCTGTCAGGTTGGATGTTGGCAATGTGTGTGGGTTTGGTGTATTGTTTGTAATATTTGGTAATTTAGAGCATATCTGTGAATTCCCAACAAGGTTCCTACCATCAGTTAAGACAGCCTTGTGATTATCCTTAGTGTCCTGTACAATTTGTATCTCCATAGGTTCATAGGTTCATACTGGGCTATCTGCCCTAGGGCATTTATCAGCCTAGTCAGAGTGTGTGTGGCTTTCGCCACCCCTTGCTATGTGAATATTATGCCCATTTACGGTTTACTTTACTGTGCCTCTGTCTAGATGTGACACACTGAAGACCCGCAGTGTAAATCTACGATCTCCCATCCACTTGGCAAGATTCCTGTTGAAGAGAGTCAGTGAGGGGCTCTGCCTAACATGGAGTGGGATTTTGTTCCAGAGTGTATGGAGCCTTTGGGTTATGAATCTGTCCCTCCAGCACATCCTATTTATTTATGTGTTGAGGTTGACATCTGTCGCTCTTGCGGCTCTGATAGATTTGGATTTTCTGAGGTGGAGCATGTCCATCAATTCTGTATTGGACATGACCTTGTACATCGGGCATAAATCGCCTCTGAGTATGCAGTATGTGACTGCATACAGCTGGTGTGTTGTCAGCCAGGCAGCATATGACAAATGTTTGACACCCTTCATCCTGATGGTGAGGTACTTTTGAGGTCTTTCTAACTGCTGCAGGTGTCGGGTACGGTACATCCCAAATGGGGCATTGTACTTAATTATGGGCCTGATAAGAGAAGAGTATAGGGGCACAATGACCTCTCTTGATGTAGATGTGAATCCTTTCATGATAAGGTGGCCAATATAGGTGGTCTTCCTAGCCACATTGGCAATGTGAGTGTTGCATGTGGGGTTACTGTCCACTTGTGTCTCTAGGTCCCTGATTACTTCTTCCATACGTAATGGATTACCACCTATGTGGTGATTTGTGAGTACCTTGTTTGGTATTTGGGGAGACATTCATACTCTCCAGTGTCTTCAGGAAGGCTGAGTGGTGTTCCTGGGTCTGAGAGTGTGGTCTGTAGCATGCTACAAACTGTACAGCGGTTTTGCCTACAGTTAGTTGCACATGGATGATCTCTGATGCTTCGTGCATTGTCAGTAACCTGGACATGTGGGTATCTTTGCTGAATATGGTTACTCCCCCTCCTTTTGTGGTTTGGTCCAGGTTTTGGGGCCGAAAAGCATGATATGAGGTATAACCTGGTAGTGCTGGGGTGCTCTCAGGAGCCTTGATGCAGGTTTCCATCACTGCACAGACATCGATGTTCTCCATACTGGGGAGGGCCTCGAGAGCATGCATCTTGTGGTTTAGACTTCTGGCATTGAGCAGCATTACCCTTATGTTTTTTCCACTTATGTTTTCTGGGAGGTGGGTTTGTCTTTTCAGCCTTGCCTACAAAAGGCACTATGGAGGTGGCAAGAGCCTTAGCCAATATCCAGACACACAGGGGTGACAGGTGCAAGCCATCCCTGGCAAAGCAGAGTGGCTTGTCAAGCATGACATAACAAGCAGACACACATTGTATCCCCTTGGAATGACACCAGTAACTGAGCCAATTGTTAAAGCAGATCATTCTGTGTTTGTACTGTGGCATCATTCTTGGTGGGGGTAGGATGCTGCTCAGGGTCAGAGTCATACCAGCCTGGCCTACATAATCGGAGAGCTCCTCTATGTCTCTTTACATGTAGTCCAGGGAGGTACGTCTCAGGTCATTCACACCAGCATGGACAATGACTGAGTCATATTTGTACTTGCTTTGGAATGACCTGTATGATTGTGTTATGTGGCGGATTGTAGCAGCCTACAGGCAGCTTACTGTACCCTTTTCCTTGTTCAGTCATGTGAGCGGGACTATGGAGTCACCTATTACAAGTGTATCAGGCATGTTGTTTGTCCTTACGGGCTGTGACTGTTTGGCACACCGACTTTGTGTACTATGTGTTGCATGTGCTATGTTTGGGGTAGTGGTTGCTTGGGTGTCTGCTTTGGAGGCCTCTGTTGATTTGGTGGTTTTTAATTAGAGCCTCCAGGAATGTTTTTGTGGTTTATGTATTTGGTTTGCAGTTGTGATAGGTCTATGTGAGTGGGTTTGTGGTGTGTGTGGTTACCTTCTCCTCCTGACTAGTTTAGACAGTACTGAGTTGAGTGAGCTCAGCCTCCAGTTTGGAGACATGCTTGAATCTCTCACATATATTTGTATTTCTTGGGGGGTGGAGGGGGTTGTCTGTGTACATGGGGCAGGTGTAACATTGTCCAAGATTCACAGATTCAACTTGTTGTAGCTGGCCTTAGTGGATTTTATGACTGGCCATATTTTATTGCCATAATACTGATCAGGGATTATTTCCCTTTTTGGGTTTGCTCTATCATGTGGTGACTTCCTCATTCTTTTGCATGGTTTGGTAATGGCTGTGGTCCACCATGCCAGATGCCTGTGTGTATGGTATTGGGCCTTGGTTTTATTTGGGATTGCATAATCCATGAATTCCTGACTGTGTTCATAGAATGCATTTATAAAGGGTTCTGAGGTGTGGCCCATATTTTCCACAGGCACAGGGCCTTTAATGGAGTCCACATCAGTTTGGGGGAGTGAAACATTTCCTTTACACATGTTTTTCACTGTGGTTTTCTGGCCAGGGACTGTGGTCAGGATGTGAATATCCAGTGTGATTACTCTATGGTCTGATCTTACCAGTGGGGAATACACTTCTCATCTGGCCATAGAGTACCCATGTTGCTGATTATCACATCCAGTATGCTTACCCCTCTTGTGGGAGTGGTACATTGTTCCTGAGCATTTTGGTTTATGGATTCTAGGAACCTTTGGCCTAGGGTGTTGGAGCTGGGATAATGCTCCCAGTCTATGTTTGAGTATTTTCAGTCACCCAATATAATGTTGTTTGAAGAGCTTGATATTTCCATGTGTTCCAACGTAGGCCAAGTGCAGTTCCTGGCATTAGGAGGGTAGTCTGTAGCAGGCTACGAACTGGCAGGCAGTCTTAGCCACTGTTACTTGAGCATGGATAATCCATGCTGCTTCTTGTTGTGGTACCAACATGGGGGTGTGGTTATCCTTGACAATTATTGCTACTCACCCTCCTTTTGTAGTTTGTTCCATGTTTTGGGGCTGTAAAGCACGATATGAGGTGTAACCTGGCAGTGTTAGGGTGCTCTTGTGAGGCTTAACCCAGTTTTCTGTTACAGGACAGATATCAACATTCTCCATGCTGAGGGGAGTTTAGACTGCATGCATCTTGCAGTTTGGACATCTGGCATTGGGTAGCATTACATCTAGGTTCTTATCCCTTGTGATACCTATGGAGGTGGGTTTGTGTTTTGAGACTTACCTATTTAAGGCACAGTGGGGGTGACAACAGCCTTTGCCAGTATCCTACAGGCCAGGACTGGTAGGTGCACGCCATCCCTAGCAGGTGGAGCATCGTGTCTTGCTCAGCATGTCATCCCAGGCTGGCACGCATTGGATCCCCTTTGAATAACAGCAATACTTAAGCCAATTATTGTAATTGATCATCTTGTCTTCATATTGTGGCATCATGCTTGGTGAGGGTAGGATGTTAGTCAGGGTCATCATGTTTGCATATACTACATGGTGTTACATTGCTTAACACATGGCTATCATACCTCAGGTGGTGCTGCAGGGCTGTCTATGTTGGATGCACATACTACACTCCCTGTACATGTTTGATAGCAGGTTGTGTCAACTTAGGCATCCCTTTTACTATATGTGTGAGTCAGAGAGAGGTATAATTTCCTGGGTTCCTACTGAGCCAGTGTATGTGCTATGCGTTGCCGCTGTGCCAAGGCCAAGGCATACTGGGCACGCCTCCTTCTGCCTACTGGGGCAGGCTCAGGTTGTTCCTCCTCCGAGTCATGCTCTGCCTGTGATTGGCTTGGCAATGGTGGGGGTTGTTTGGCCCAGCCCTATGCTGGTCCTGCTGCAGCTGTTTTCGCAGAATCATATTATGTAGCATAGCACATACCATGACGATTTAGGTACATGTAGTTGGTGAGTACTGCAAGGCTCCACCAGATGTGTCCAGGCACCGGAACCGTGACTTGAGCAGCCCAAATGCACGCTCGATTACATTTCGTGTTTGTGCGTGTGCCTCATTATGGCGTTCTTGTTCAGGTGTGTGTGCATTTCTGATGGGTGTCATCAGCCACGGCTCCAGTGCATAGCCAGCATCCCCCACTAAGTGACCATGTGGGATGTCCCCAATGGCAAATGTCTGGTACAGCTGCGTCAAATGCCAGATATGGGAATCATGGTAGCTTCCAGGGCAGCCAGCACACACATTCATTATTATGCCCTGGACATCACACATGACCTGGCAGTTGATGGAGGGGAAGCCCTTGCGGTTAATGTAGGCCCTACCCCACTCGCCGGCTGGTGCTTTGATGCATATATGCGTGCAGTCTATTGCACCCACTACCTCAGGGTATTCCGCTATTTGCTGGAAGAGACGCATATTGCTGGCCAATACCTCACTGGAATTGGGGAAATATACATGCTCACCGACATGTGCTGACATGGCATCCAGGAACTGGTGCAGTACCCTGGATGCTGATGCCTGTGATATCCCCATCATATCACCAGTTGGTCTCTGGAAGGTACCTGTTGCTAGTATTCTTAGGCCAACACATACCTTGGTTTCCACTGGGATGGGTTCCCCTCTGTTGGTTCTGTGTGTGAGGCGTGGCCTGCACAGCTCAACAATTTGCTGCAGGAGGTCTCTGTCCACTCTATAGCGCTCCACTATCTCCAGCTCATGTAACCCCTGGTAGGTGACCCTGGGCCTGTACACTCTTCTCCGTCTCCTCACTGTGGGTTGTCTGGCAGCATTTGCATAGTCACCACCCTCAGCAAGTTGCATATGTCTCCTTATAACAGCTATGGCAGCCCCTAGCATTTTTGGTCTGAGTGAAGCTTTTTCAGTTTTCACTTCTAGTAGCTTACTCCTCTGTTGCAGTGTTTCTTGAGAGAAACATTCTGCACTGTTGTTTGCAGAGTTTTAAGTGCTGGGCTGGGCTACTGTTCTGCCTGTGTAATTGCCTGCTATTGATTGTTTTCACCTGCTAGCTCTGCCAGTAATTTCTGCTAGCTTCCTACTATTTCCCATGCTTCCTTTTTCCTTTCTGTTTCCTCAGGAGGGAGCAACACGCATACCAGCAAAACACGCTCACAGCGGCTAACACGCGCGCACACATGCATAGACGTACTAGAATCTGCTTATTCGGGTTAAAACGTGCGCACACCAGCGCAAACAAGCTTACAGGTGTTTAAACAGGCTCCTACATGCGTATTCTGCCTTATACGCACACACTCACGCTTACACGCGCGCACTCTATCTTACTCATGCCTACCAGCGTGCACACGCGCACATGCACGCCCAGCAAGAAACTTTGGTGTTATCCATAGTGTACACCTTCCATTTCTTGGCTTTCCCATGCCTACTTGTTGACACTCCTCTTTCCATGATGTGTGACTGACAGCTTTCACATGCCACTGTGCTCCAATGAGCTGCATTCCTTTCATACATTCCCCCCTGTGATGTCACCTATCTCCTACTCTGTTACTCCCCCTTATCCTACTCCTACACTGCACGGATTGTGCTCATTTTCTATGTAACAGTGCGATTCACTATCCTACCACTCATTTACATAGGATTGCCTACTAATGCTTAGTTACATGTCTTACACTCCGCTTCCCCCCTTAGCAACCCCTACTCAGTGGCCATGTTGTTTTACCCTGCTATTCCCTTCCATTGTATACTCATGCTTTGCATAAACCCACATTTGTGGGTTTAATATTTTTATTTTTTGTTTTTTTATAGCGCAGCCCATTTGCGCGACGCTGCGCTACGTTTAAAAATCGTCGATCGCCGAAAAAAAAATTATTTTTATTTCATGTTTGCATCAGGGTACGTTGCCAGTGGCCACATATTTGGCCATTGGCATGCTGCCTGCGACATTTGCAACCTTTATTTGGAGCTGACAAGGCTCCATTGTGTTATTTGCAGAACGGTACTCAGTTATCAACTGAGTACATTTCTGCAGATAATACGGCTCATACACGGGCAGGTTTCTGCTTCCTGGATCGCAAAATTACCTCATTTGCATGCCTTTCGGCTGCCAGTGAGGTAATTAGCATATCCACGCCCTGCCCGTGTAAGAGCCGTTTTTAGGTGCTCTCTTACATGCATTCAGGCTGTTCCTGGATCGCGATGGCTGCATGGAGTCTTACACTACTCTTAGACTCCGTGCAAGCCATCGTGAATCCTGCCCTATATCTATATATAAAACACCAAAAAAGACTTAAGAAAAAGAAGAAACTAAATTTAAAATAAATACAAATAAAACTTCTGAAACTATGCTGAGACAAGTACCAAGCAGAAGAGTTTTTGAGTGCTTTCATTCTTTAGCCAGTGTTCAGAACTTCTTCTGAAAAAATAGGATAAAATAAGATAGTAAGTAGTGAGCAAGATGTAGAAATACAGGTAAGGGAGGTCATGAATATCAAAAAGTTAAACAGCAGTCAATCAAGTCTGGCAGTCTGTAATAATAAAGTTCTTAAATGTCTTGGATAAATAGTAAACATGGTAATAAAATTACTTCCTTCAGTAAAGAACAAAGGAAAAAAAACAACATGCCCAGTGGCTATCTTTGCTACCTTAGCAAGCATTTGATGTTCAGATTCTCATTTAAGCCTGGGCTGGACTCGGCATTTAGCTCTATCTGCCAATGTAATTCTCTAACTTCTAAAAAAGTGTCCACATCTCCATAAAACAAGTCAATTTGTTCCAAAACTAAAAAATAAAATTTGACAAAGCCAGCACAGTAGTTACTATGCTTAGCCAATGCATTTTTAAAGTGCTTGTTTCGAATTGCCATGCAGTGCTCTTTAATGTGGCTGGACAATTTTCTTGAAGTTTTCGCAATATAAAAATCAAAACAAGTAGAGCATACCCCTGCATAAACTACATTCATCATACTGCAGTCATAGTATTTGTGGAACAAGATAGTTCTATTACAATGTTTAAGAGTGAAACAGGTCCCTTTGTAAATGAGATCATAAGAAACACAATTCCCACAAGGATGCATGCCAGGGGCTTTATCACCGGTCGTGCTAGTGTCAAGCAAAAATGGGTAGTCCCTATTTTCAAAAGAGAATCGAAGAGACTGGGGACTTTCCTAAGGAGTATTTTATCTCTTGTTTGCTGGTAATAACACTCCAATTCCAGGAAATAATATTTTTAATGTCCTACAAATTGCGGGAGATTGGTAAAGGAAAGTTGATATGTCAATCTAGTGAGCTCTCAGATTGAGAAAGGATCTGTTCTATCTCATTTTGGGTATTTCGAGAGGCTTGGTTCCGTCTTGTGAGATGATTTGATAAAAACTGGGTTGTGTTAAATACTGAATAAGGATTGGTCTGAACATCAGGGGTTCTGTTCTGATTCGTAACAAGAATGTTGTTAGGAGCAAACCCATACCTTAAGATGGGAGGAAATCTTGTAACCAAACAAACTTCATAAAGAACAGAGTCCAACAGGTTATTAGGATAATATAGCTATAATATATCTACATCTATTTATCTGTCTATATCTGTATACACATGTACACCACATCATATTCCACAGACCCAATCTCCATTTTTGGAAGGAGGGTAAGGTATCCAAAGACAAACTCATGCTAGTATGTTATTCCCCATAATGGATATTTTAGATATAAGAAGTAAAATGTAATTAAAAACAAAGTGATCCTAATGCACTGGAAAGATATGGTGACAATATACACTTACTTCAGTTTAGGGCTGATGTGTTCCTTTAGCTTTGTACTGCAGATTACAAGTGACCATTCTTATTTTTTATTTTTCATCTCCTTAAAATCCATGGTGGAAATTGTACTACAGTTTCAAAAGGTTGCTAATAAAACAAATGTTTACACATTTAATATATCTCACAAACGCAATCTAATGCAAGACTGTTAAGTCAGTCATCATAACTCACTGTATTAAATTTCATGTTGCTCAGCAACCTGATGTTACAATATTTATACATTTTAAGATTTAAAAGTCACATTGTTAGGCTGAAAAGTTGAAAGCTGGGTGCTTGTTAAAGGCCGCGTGCTGTGAAGTATAACATTTTGTTAAATGGAACTTCTGTTTTTTTATTTTCTTATTTTTTTTCTTAATGACCTTTATTACTGCAAGGCTTTCTATTTAGCCACCCAGCACTATAAGCCATTACTCAGTAATGATTTTAAGGTGTTGCAATTATTTATAAAGACAGAAAACTGGTACTGTTGGCTTGACATGTTCATTATGTGTTATTTTACAGAAGTTGTTCCTGTGATGGCTTTATAATGCAATGTATTGATTAGTAAAAGAAAGATATTTTATTTGCTCGGTGGTCTTTAGCTGACATTTTGAAAAGTGGTACACTTACATCTCTTATGAAACACATGCATGCACATACAGTTTAGTTAAGCAGTTCAGAACATTATGTTGCTTAAAATTTCTTTTAAATATTAGCAGATCAGAATGAATGATGCGTACTATAAATAAAACACATCCTGGCTGATATACAGAGAGAAGAAATGCAAGAATGGTAGCAAAACACATTCTCAAAATACTCCATGAAGTTTGAGACTGGATTTAATCTAGCTTGGATTGGGGTAAAGTAGAAATTAAAGGGGCATGGAATAACAGCTAAAGATAGAGCTGAAAAAGTGGCTGAAATATTTGTTCAATGTATGCACTTCTACTTCATTCACTGAGTGAAGTAAGTGATAATAAACTATGACATCAATACCGTTTTTCAAATGAGTACTGATGGGTTGTTAGAGCAACTAATTTAGTATAAACATTTCATAGCTATTATGCTTTGGATTTGTTTGCAACTTTTTCTTTACTAAGTTGCTCAATGACTTACATTTTTGGTTACTAAAGCTAAAGCTATTCGTGACAGTAGTGTTGCTATACTACACTACAGTGACATTAGCAACATGAATGTTACTTGTAACTCATTACTGCTAAAACATATCTGTAGTGCTAACAAACGTAAGCAAGATTTCAAGGCCATGATTTAACTAACCATACTTGAACTTGGAAAATGAGGTGTGAAAGCTGGGCGCAAGGTTTGTGACTGACAAACTATTAATTATCAGTCTAATGTGTGATTCTGGCATTTTGCTGTCAAATTTTGGTATCTTGAGGGTTTCTCTTTGCCCCAAGATGGTGTGATGTCAGAGTTGGCATAGAAATGTAGGGGGAAGTGTGGGGGCACAGCCCTAAACATTGCGATATGCAGAGGGGACTGTTTATGGTAATTTTGTGAGTCTGATAATTTCTGATCAGTGCCATCTGACTGTAAACGAGATGGAGTGTCATTAAGAAGCTATCAGAGTTATAGCTTTGTTAAGCAAGGTATAGACCCAAAGCAGACCACGGGTAGTCATTTTTCAGTAGGTAGAGATTCTGTTCCTTTCAGTCATCAGAAGCTTCATATTTAGTTCAGCTTTTAGGATGGCTGGATAGGAAATTTCTTCAAGCAAAGCAGGAACTACAGTCAGGTATCTCAGACAAGTACTTTAGGAGGACTGATCAGCCTTATCCTGCTATGATTAATTTATACTGAATAAGGGAGAGAAGGTTTGAACCACTTCTGTCATCAAGATTTAATTTTGTGATCTCTCAGTTGTCTTCTGCAGCATGTATTTAGAAACTCTGCCTTGCCGGCAAGTGTTGGTCTTCTTAGGTTATTATTATCCTGGTCCCTTGTGTTGGTCTTCCTGGGTAATTATTATATTGGTCCCTTGTGTTGATCTTCCTGGGTAATTATTATATTGGTCCCTTGTGTTGGTCTTCCTGGGTAATTATTATCCTGGTCCCTTGTGTTGGTCTTCCTGGGTAATTATTATCCTGGTCCCTTGTGTTGGTCTTCCTGGGTAATTATTATATTGGTCCCTTGTGTTGGTCTTCCTGGGTAATTATTATATTGGTCCCTTGTGTTGTGTTGGTCTTCCTGGGTAATTATTATATTGGTCCCTTGTGTTGGTCTTCCTGGGTAATTATTATCCTGGTCCCTTGTGTTGGTCTTCCTGGGTAATTATTATATTGGTCCCTTGTGTTGGTCTTCCTGGGTAATTATTATCCTGGTCCCTTGTGTTGGTCTTCCTGGGTAATTATTATATTGGTCCCTTGTGTTGGTCTTCCTGGGTAATTATTATATTGGTCCCTTGTGTTGGTCTTCCTGGGTAATTATTATATTGGTCCCTTGTGTTGGTCTTCCTGGGTAATTATTATATTGGTCCCTTGTGTTGGTCTTCCTGGGTAATTATTATATTGGTCCCTTGTGTTGGTCTTCCTGGGTAATTATTATCCTGGTCCCTTGTGTTGGTCTTCCTGGGTAATTATTATATTGGTCCCTTGTGTTGGTCTTCCTGGGTAATTATTATCCTGGTCCCTTGTGTTGGTCTTCCTGGGTAATTATTATCCTGGTCCCTTGTGTTGGTCTTCCTGGGTAATTATTATCTTGGTCCCTTTCCTCCAGCCCCTTGCCTTCTCAGACAAGCTCTCATGACATGGCACCTGATTCAAACATTCACATTTTTCCTCTGCACTCTAGTCTAGCTCTGCTATTTGTGGTCCTGTGCTGCTTTTATCCCCTCAGACTGGTTTATTGGAACACTCGAAAAAGCGACTACCTTCTGGATTTAAGTATATTTGCTTTTTTTCCACTGAAAATAGCTTCTGTTGCTTACTTTAAACTAGCCTGAACTGTTTTTTTTCTGATTACTGCATTTATTTTTAAATCTGCACTTAAAGTTACATTTAGTCGAATTTAATCGAAAGTTTGCTTGTTTGTTTGTTTAAGTTAACTGTGGAGGCTGCCCACTAAAGTGTGCTAGCCTGTGTAACTAATTTATCACTGTCTCTGCATTTTCTGTGTATTTCTACAAAAAAAACCCCAAAAAAAACCAAAAAAATAATCCTTGTTTTCCCGCCTTTCTCAACTAGTTTAGACCAGTATACAGGCATTGCTGTATTCTGGGCTGTGGTGTAGTTCCTGTGTTGTCCATTACCTTACTTGGATAGAAGGAAGTTTCTTTGCTCACCAGTGGGAGTGGGGAGCCTTGAGCAGCCTACCTGTCCTTGGGGGAAGTGACCTCAGCACAAGAAGCTGTAGTAATTGGTTGTTTGGGACCATTCCTAGCTCTTTTGTAGTTCACTGCTTAAAATCCGCCTTTGCACGGCTTTGCGCGGTCGTGTGCATAGCGGTTATACAAGGTTAAACTTTTTCTGGCTCCGCCAAGTCTGCTCTTCAATTTTTCCCTTAGAACTGTTCTATTTGCAATCTAAACAGCCTATACTCTATCTGAAAAGCTCAGCACTTGCTCCTAAAGCATTTTTATACAGGTAAAGCACTCTTAAACAAAAGAAAGTACTTCATTCACCTAAATTCTGTTGAGTACACATCTCCCTATAGGTCCTTTCTGACTCAGTTACACAGCAATCTTTTTCACTATTTCTAGCATGTCGAAGGGTCAGTTGCTGGCGTCCTCTCCTGTTCAGCTGGTGAATCTGGGAATCTTGAGGCAATGTTACAATTGCCTCATGTACACAGACAACCCTCTCCTCCTCCCAACAAATACAAATATATATGAGAGATGCAACTATATAGCCAAACTGGAGGCTGAGCTCTCTCAATTCAGTACTGGCAAGACCAGTCAGGAGGAGAAGGTAACCATGCACACCACAAACCCAGTCTCACATAGAACTATCACAACAGCAAACCAAACACATAAACACACAAAAACATACTCGGAGGCGCTGATTAAAAATCTACCAAAACAACAGAAGCCTCCAAAGCAGACACCCAAGCAACCACCACCTCAAGACATAGCACATGCAACACATAGTTCACAAAGTCAGTGTGCTAAACAGTCACAGCCCTTAAGGCCAAACAACATGCCAGACACACTTGTAATAGGTGACTCCATAGTCAGACACACTGACGTCCCGCTCACCAGACTAAACAAGGAAAAGGTCACAGTAAGCTGCCTGTCGGGAGCTAGAATCCGCCACATAACACAAGCACTCAAGTCACTCCACAGCAAGTACAAATATGACTCAGTCATTGTACATGCCAGTGTGAACGACCTGAGACGTACCTCCCTGGACTACATGAAAAGAGACATAGAGGCGCTCTCTGATTATGTAGCCCAGGCCGGTATGACCCTGACCCTGAGCAGCATCTTACCCTCACCAAGAATGATGCCACAGTACAAAGACAAAATGATCAGTTTTAACAATTGGCTTAATTACTGGTGTCATTCTAAGGGGATCCAATGTCTGTCTGCTTGGGATGACATGCTTGACAAGCCACGCTGCTTCAAGGGATGGCTTGCACCTGTCACCCTGGGCTTCCGGATATTGGTCAAGTATCTTGCCACCCCCATAGTGCCTTTTTTAGGCAAGGCTCAAATGACAAACCTACCTAGAAAACACAAGTGGAAAAAAACTAAGGGTAATGCTGCTCAATGCCAGAAGTCTAAACCTCAAGATGCATGCCCTCAAGCCCTCCTCAGTATGGAGAACATCGATGTCTGTGCGGTGACTGAAACCTGGTTCAAGGCTCCTGAGAGCACCCCAGCACTATCAGGTTTTACCTCATATCATGCTTTCCGCCCCAAAACTTGGACCGAACCACAAAAGGAGGGAGTATCCATTTTCATCAAAGATACCCACACCTCCAGGTTAGTGGCAACGCATGAAGCATCGGAGACTATCCAGGTGCAACTAACCATAGGCAAAACTGCCTTACAGTTTGTAGCATGCTACAGACCACCCTCTCAAACTCAGGAACCCCACACAGCCTTCCTGAAGACACTGGAGAGTATGAATGTCTCTCCAAATACCATCATTTTGGGAGACTTCAACTACCCAAACATAGACTGGGAACATTACTCAAGCCCCAACACCCTAGCCCAAAGGTTCCTAGAATTCATAAACTCAAATGCAATGGAACAACTAGTCACCATTCCCACAAGAGGAGACAATATACTAGACCTGATCATCACAAACATGGGGACAAAATGCTCCACACCAGAAGTATATCCCTCTTTGGTAAGATCAGACCATAAATTAATCTCACTGGAAATCCACATCCCGCCCCTAGCCACTGCACAAAATACCACAGTGAAGAACTTCTCAAAAGCAAACTTCACACTTCTTAAGACTGAAGTGGTATCCTTCAAGGCCCCTGGGCCAGTGGA
Organism: Protopterus annectens; assembly: GCF_019279795.1. NCBI lineage: Eukaryota > Metazoa > Chordata > Ceratodontiformes > Protopteridae > Protopterus > Protopterus annectens. The sequence continues at coordinate 7,626,624 of NC_056725.1, forward strand.
AACCACAACCCACACTGCTGAATCCTTTGCAAATGCCTTCTATGGGCACCTTCAAGAATGCATGGATCATGCAATCCCAAATAAAACCAAGACCCATTCCCCCAAAGGCAGGCGCCCGGTCTGGTGGACCCCAGCCATAAACAAACTTTACAACAGGAGGAGGAAGCTACTACATGACAGAGCAAAATCCCTAAAAGGGAAGGCGTCTCTGATCAGTACTAGCAAAAGGCTACGATCACTCATAAAATCATCCAAGGCCAACTTTGAGAGAAAAATCGCAAAAGACACAAAAGACAATCACAAGGCCTTCTTTAGCTATGTTAGAAACCTGGGTGGAAACTCCCAGATATGCTCAGAGTTAGTCCAAAATGACACAAAATACACGAACCCACTGACACTGCCAACATTCTGGCAGACAGGTTCAGTGCAAATTTCTCCACCCCTCCCCCAAAAGGAGAAAAAACTATCCCAGCAGAGTGTAGCCTCCCTAACATCTCAGATGCCCAGGTGAGAGCCACCCTCTCTAAAGCTAAAACACAGCATCAATGGGACCGGATGGTGTCCCAGGCTGTGTGCTACATGAACTCCAAGAGGAACTAAACCCACACATAAGGCTGCTGTTTAATCTTAGCCTTACTACAGGATACGTACCCAAAGAGTGGCGTACGGCAACAGTGGTCCCACTTCACAAAGGCGGTGCTTCTACGGACCCTGGAAATTACCGCCCCATAAGCTTGACGAGCCTGGTCTGCAAAGCTATGGAGAGGATCATTATGGAACTCATAAACAAAGACATTGGGGACCTACAGACATTGGATCCTACCCAATTTGGCTTTGTCAAGGGCAGATCCTGCCTTTTGAACTTGGTCGACTTTTTGAAACAGTCACTAAGGCCATTGATGAGGGTAAGGCAGTTCACACAGCCTACCTTGACCTTGCAAAAGCCTTTGACACAATACCCCACTCGGGCATCATAGACAAACTCACCAGCTTAAATGTAAACCCATATGTCACAAGATGGGTTGCAAACTGGCTCAAGGACAGAACCCACAGGGTCAGAGTTGCTGGAGCTATGTCAGACTCTAAGCCAGTCACAAGCGGTGTCCCACAGGGCTCAGTCCTGGGACCCCTCTTGTTCGGCATTTATTTTTCCGAGGTACAGGCAAACATAGGAGGATTGTGGCTGACAAAGTTCGCAGATGACTGCAAACTGGGTGCCATAATTGATACTCCAGTGGACACAAACATCCTTCAGAGAGGCCTCATAGAAACGGATAATTGGTGCCAGAGCCATGGCCTTAAGCTGAACGCCAAAAATGTATAGTCATACCCTTTGGGAAAAACAAGGTACCGACAAATTACCACATAGGCGGTAATCCATTAAGTACGGAAGAGGTAATCAGGGACCTAGGGACCCAGGTTGACAGTAACCTCTCATTTGACACTCACATTGCCAAAGTGGTTAGGAAGACCTTCTATATTGCCCACCTTATCATGAAGGGTTTCACATCTAGATCAAGAGAGGTCATTGTGCCCTGTACTCTTCTCTTATCAGGCCAATGATTGAGTACAATGCCCCATTTGGGATGTATCTCACCCGACACCTGCAGCAGTTGGAAAGACCCCAAAAGTTCCTCACCAAGAGGATAAAGGGTCTTAAACATATGCCATATGCCGCCCGACTGAAAAAACTCCAGCTCTATTCAGTCGCATACCGCCTACTCAGAGGTGATCTGTGCCTGACGTACAAGGCCATGTCCAATCCTGAATTAATGGACATGCTCCACCTCAGAAAATCCAAATCCATCAGAACCACGAGAACAAGTGACTTAAACCTCAACACAGAAATAAATAGGACGTGCTGGAGGGACAGATTCATAACCCAGAGGCTCCCTACACTCTGGAACAGAATCCCAGTCCATGTTAGGCAGAGCCCCTCACTGACTCTATTCAAGAGAAATCTCGACGAATGGATGGGAGATCGTAGGTTTACCTCGGGGGTCATCTCTGTGTCACTACTAGACAGAGGCATCGTAAACTAAACCCTAAAAGGGCGTATTCTCATCCTAAGGGGTGGTGTAAGCCACATACACTCTGGCTAGGCTTATAAATGCCTTAGGGCAGATAGCCTAGTATGAACCTATGAACCTATGAACCACAGTACTGTTTTCCTCATGCCATATGCTTCCTGCTTTTGAGCATTCAGCATTTTCCTTTTCCTGGTTCACCTGCTTCCATCATACACTGTATTTTTGTTTTCTGCCTTTTTGATCTACGTGCCATTCTGAGTTTTTATTTTGCACTGGTTAGACATTAAGTGCATTGGTAACAGAATTTAAACAACTAATGTTTCTTTTCAACTTTGCATCAGGATAGAAAAGTAGATGAAGGCAAAAAAAAAAAAGAATGTCCAGTTTCTCTTTCTGGGCAGCAGTGACATACAAAAGTGAAACACACTCATTCCTAGGTTTGCTAGACTATACGGGGAGAAACAGTGTTGCACATCATCTGTTCTTGCTTACTGCTAACAGTGCATCTGCAATATTCATATATAAACTACTTTTGCTTTACCACAGATGTTACTCCACAGTTTGAAGTGGTGAGACATGATCATAGCTAAGAAGTACTATATACTCCAAAATTATTCCATGGCTTTTCATGTACTAAGTGGTGAATGACATTACTACATTACAAGTAATTTGATCTCTCTGATAGTGAACTGTGCCTATAGAGTACTAGCTACTATTCTTTTAAAGGAAGTCGAATAGCTTAATAACAAATTTGGGCAAAGACATGGGCTAACATCTGGTCTGAGGAGTCCTGCAGTTTGTGTTTATGCCCCATCCAGTCCTTCAGAGAATGAATGGATAACAGTGCATGGAGGAGTGAACATTTCTGCAAAAGCCAATACTGGTATTTCATTATTACTTAGGAATGGCTCATTTTCACTTTAAGAATAATTCTAACCTAGACACAATGAATAAGAGAATAATGCTCATGAATACAGGAGAAATATGATTCATCAACAGTTATATTTATCAGATATTAACACACTTTCTTAATGCAAAATCTGTGAGGGAATAATTCACTTTTAAAGTTCTGAACAAAGTCAAGGTAACTGGCCATTGCATGATGAGGAAACTGTTGTCTGAATTCTACAGTTACATAGTAATGCACATGTCAATCATACATCTCCTAGAAAACGTTGAATGTTGGGAATTTGGTTAAAATGCAAGAAAGAGTAAAAGATTGCAGGATAAGAGGGATCTCATAGAACAAGAAGAGGTGCAATTACAGATTGCTAACAAGAAAATAAGGGAGTATTTGAGTAATATGCATGAGTTTAGAAAGACTGTTGTTAAGGAACTGTTTTTTGATTACAACTCCACAGTACAAAAAGGTTTAGCACAATGACTTACACAACAGAATGGAGAAAGAGTTGTTGCCAGACTTAGAGGGCCTATAACAAGAAAAATAACCAGAGATCCTGTAGCGGTATTAGAGATAATTCAAAAATTTTATGAAAATGTGTAAAGCGCAGAGGAATGTGAAAATCAAGAAAAAGCACAAATGGAAATATTTATGGAAGATTTAATTATAGGTTCATAGGTTCATAGGTAGGTACTAGGCTATTGGCTCTAGGGCCTATGTAAGCCTAGCCAAACAGTACCCTGGCTTTTGCCACCCAAGAAAATTATTTTTCTGTGCCCCTGTCAAGCACAGCCACAGAAGTGAGGAAGGGAAGAGAAGAGGTGAATTTCCCATCTTCCATCCAATCATCAAGATTTTTCTTGAAGGGTGCTAATGATGAGCTTTGTTTGATATAGATAGGTAGTTTGTTCCAGAGTATGGGAAGATTAGAGGTAGATGAGGCTCAACAATTAATAGTTAAGATACAAGGAGATTTATTTATTTATTTTACATTTGTTGACCGGGATAGTCATTTTCAGTGGAGGCCCGGGGAGATAAGCTCCAATGAATACAATTACATTAAATGACTGATAAGACATAATTACACATATGATAGTTCTAACAGATACAAAGGTAAACATGAAAAGACAGGATTACAGGATAAAAGTTACCCCTGATTGTAGTCAGGAGAAATTTAACAGTAGCTAGTTAAATGGCTAAATCATCATCATAGTGAGCATTTAGCCAAGCTTGTTGCAGTGGCATAGCCAATTTAATGCCAGATGTTGTTTAATTTTAGCTTTAAATTGGCCTAGGGAGGAGAGCAAAGTAATATCGGCTGGAAGTACGTTCCAGACTCTACCTGCTGAGTTTGCGAGGAGGGCATTCCCAGCTGCATTGTTAATTTTAACCGTCTGAATTTGTAGTTTATTCGAGGATCGGAGTAGTCTTGGATTGTTATGGGGGAGGATAATATGTTTGAGGGCTGGTGTATTATCTGGGTTATAGAGGATTTTGTTAGCCATGATCAGCAGATTATATTGGATTAGATTGGGAAGTTCCAGCCACCCAGCTGTTTGAGGTTGAAGCAGTGGTGGGTTGTAAGTGGCAGGCCTGTGGTGAACCTGGCAATATGATTATAACAGGTTGAGAGTCTATTAAGTTCAGATTTGTTTAGATTGTAGAAAAGGGGGGAGGCATATAAAAGTGGTGAAAGAAGGTAGGAGCGAGCAATGGCCATCTTAGCTAGTGGAGCAAGGAAGGCCTTAATTCTATCGAGTGACCCAAGTTTTTTATTGATGTTCTTGATTGTATGACTCACATGTAGGTCAAATTTTAAGTTAGTGTCAATAATGATGCCCATTAATTTTGTATGGGGGTTGGGGGAGATAACTGTCCTATCTTTTGCATTTATGGTAAAGGAGAAGGGAGCAGACTTTTGGGTTGGTGAGAATAAGAGCATTTTTTTGGGGATTAAGTAGTAGCCGGCACTTGGAGTGCCGGTTTTCTATGGTATAGAAGGTAGACTGGGTAGGAGCCCTCAAGTCTGTGGAAGATGTAGCTGAGCAGATCAGGGTGGAGTCGTCAGCATATTGGATACAGCTGACATTTGGAATGATGGTTGGCAGGTCATTAATAAATATGGAAAACAGTAGGGGTCCTAATATGGAACCTTGAGGTACTCCAAGGGTGTTTGGTAGTAGTTTAGAGAGCTTGTTCTGCCAGAGGACAGCCTGTTGTCTCCCATTAAGGTAGGACATGAACCAACAAAGGGCTTTAGAATCTTGACAGAAAATCTGCAGGGTACAAATCAGAAGTTGGTGATCGACCATATTGAATGCCTTAGAAAGATCCAAGAAGAGGGCAGAGGATGTGAGATTATTGTTACGGTTATTGTTTATGGTATTGGTAAAAGTCATTAGGGCTGAGGTTGTGCTATGTGTGGATGAAAACCATGCTGGGTATCAGCTTAAAGGTGATTTTGGAATAGGTGGTTCATGAATTGTTTGTGTATACATTCTTCCATGATTTTGGTTAGAGAAGAGAGTATAGCTATGGGTCTGTAATTGGAATATTCAGTTGAGGAACCTCCTTTATGAAGTGGGATTACATAGGATGTTTTCCATATGGTGGGAATGTTAGTTTCTGATATGGTGCGGTTGATTGCAAGGGTATTTGGTAGTAGTTTAGAGAGCTTGTTCTGCCAGAGGACAGCCTGTTGTCTCCCATTAAGGTAGGGAGTGAACCAACAGAGGGCTTTAGAATCTTGACAGAAAGTCTGCAGGGTACAAATCAGAAGTTGGTGATCGACCATATTGAATGCCTTAGAAAGATCCAAGAAGAGGGCAGAGGATGTGAGATTATTGTTACGGTTATTGTTTATGGTATTGGTAAAAGTCATTAGGGCTGAGGCTGTGCTATGTGTGGACGAAAACCATGCTGGGTATCAGCTAAAATATGATTTTGGAATAGGTGGTTCATGAATTGTTTGTGTATACATTCTTCCATGATTTTTGCTAGAGAAGAGAGTATAGCTATGGGTCTGTAATTGGAATATTCAGTTGAGGAACCTCCTTTATGTAGTGGGATTACATAGGATGTTTTCCATATGGTGGGAATGTTAGTTTCTGATATGGTGCGGTTGATTATAATTGAAATTGGATAGCCAATGGCATCTGCTGCTATTTGCAGGTACTCAGCTGGCCATTGTGATAAAAAACATGATGTATAGTCCATCTGCAGGAAAATCACCAGGAATAAATAGTATTCCTATGGAAGTTTGGAAGCCAGGAGGGAAGAAAGTTTTGTTTTAACAGTATTTTAGAAGGAGGGGAAGTACCTACATCCTGGAAGAAAGCTGTCTTGGCTGCAATATCGAAAGATGGTAAAGACTCATCAGACTTCATATAGGTATCAGCTTCATATAGGCCCCATTTCAATTTTAAATTTTGATTATAAAGTGTTTATGTCTATAACTGCTAAAAGAATGGTAAAGGTATTGCCAAAATTGATATATATGGATCAGTGTGGTTTTGTGGAGGGAAGACAAACATTTGACAATGTTAATAGAACAATGATGTTCTAGAGAGAAGCAGAATGTAAGAAAATGCCACTGTTGAAGGTGGGTCTTGAATAGTAGGGCAATGGAAGCATTTGCATTCCCTAATACAATAATAAGGTTAATTAGGAGGATATATGAGGGATCAGAGGCAAAAATTAATGTGGGTAAGTTACTCTCTGACAAGTTGTATTTCACTAGAGGAACCAGGCAGATGTGTCTTATTTCCACTTTGTTATTTGTATTATATGTATTGCCAGAAATTCAAGGATCTAATTGTTATGGTAATCAAGAAAAGTTGACTTTATTTGCAGACAATATTATTTCTTACCTGATAAAAGGACATCCCAGTGTTATGGAATATTCTGAGACAGATTCAAGTCTTTTCTGATACAAAATTAGTGAAGACAATACAAAAGCTTTAATTGTAAACTATGTGCCCACATATGAATTGATTCAGCAATACCCATATTTATGAGGACATGATAAGATAAAGTACTTAGGACTATGGGTTAAAAAGCTTCTGCTATGGCACCTAAGCATATGTGGGAAGAGACTAAACAAAAGATAAATACAAAAACTGAGAAACTCGAAGCACTTGCTTATGGATATGGATAGCAAGATACAAGCAGTGAAAATGTTTTTAGTTTTATATACAGGTCAAAAATATTTTTATCAACCAGAGAATTTGTGGACAGTAATTAATAAAGAGTTGAAGGATTTTATCTGGAAGGAGTTGAGGGCAGAGGTCAAGTGGGTCCTTCCAATAGAAGAAGGTGGTTTAGGATTACCCGATTTGAAGGGATATTTTAGAGATGCACAGTTAAGGCTCATATACATAACAGAAGCAGAAAGCAATAATTTAAACTGGAAAGACGTGATGATGAAGCAGGGTATAATTCAAGAAATAAGGTGATAGTGGGATTTCAGATGCAGGTCTTGATTTAAATAACAGCCATACAAAATACTACATTCATAAAGTAGCAGAGAATAAACAAGAGGGGGCTGGGATTTACTGGAGAAAACTGGCAAAGGAAACAAGGTATTAGCAGCAAGTAACCAGAGAGGGAAAGTAACAGAATGGAAGGAGACCAATAAGACATTTGGACTGCAAGATAGGGACTGTCTTCCCTAAAAGGGATTTGTATCAGAATAAAGGCAAAGAGAAAGGGCTACGGGAACCCAAAATGAAAGATCTGCTCTGGTAGAGTTTCTAGATTAATCTAGAAGAGAAACTGCTGTTAAAAAGGGATAGTTACATAGACATATAAATATTACATGATAACTATAGGAATAAGTCAGAGGAGGTTAGAAAAGATTGGGAAGAGAGACTGGATAAGCAATTCACAAGGAAACAAATGGCTCCCAAATATGCAACAAAGCCTAGAAGATTTAGGATTTTTGCTTGGAGGTCTATTCATAGGTATTTTTTATCCCAAGCAGACTCCAAATAATGTTTCCTTAGGTAGACGGCAAATGTTGGAGGTATGATGGGGAAGTAAAAGGTAACTAGGAACATATATTTTTGGAGTGTAATGATTTGGCAGACTTTAAAATTTCCCTACTAAGTACTCTGTCAGAAATATTGAGTGAGCAAATGGGTATAACTAAGGAAAAGATTTTTTGAGCTAGTATACAGGATCTGAATTGCTAAGACACAATATGACCTTATTAAGTCTAATTCTGGTGACTAATAAATGAAGAGCTTATACTGAGCAGGAGTGAAAGTGAGAAAATAACAAAAATTGATAAATCCAAGATATAAAATCCACGTATTTATTGCAGACAGAAACAAACGGATAAGCGCTTTCACTGTATTAGCTTCTTCAGATCCATGAAACAAACACCTAATGCAGACTTATATATTGAAAGCACACAGATACAATTAACCAATTAACCTATCAAAAAGTTGATCCAATACAGGATTCTATTTAAAGGCAATTCTGATTGCAAAAAACTAAAGGTACACACTACATAAGTATAAATGCATAAAATAACTAAAACATACTCATATTAAAAATAAATTACATATAATCACTTCACATGCCGACGCTGCCTCAGCCTAGGTTTAATGGATGCCCTTTCATTTAAACCTAATCCCCTATCAGCCCTCAATAGTGTTATCCAATCACTCTCTTTCCCTTCAGTGTAAGTCCTGATATCACCACCCCTCTGAGTTGGGGTGATAACTTCTAACACTCTAAAGTTTAGAGTGTTAGAAGTTATCACCCCAACTCAGAGGGGTGATATATAATTTATGTATATATATATATATATGTAATTTATTTTTAATATGCCTATGTTATGCCCTTATGCCTCAGAGTTTTTATGTTTTTAATATATGGAATATTCTCCATGTACTATTCATGTACTATTCATTATTTTTTACATATATATTTTCTACATATATTGTATGATATGTTTTAGTTATTGTATGCATTTATACTTCTGTAGTGTGTATCTTTAGTTTTTTGCAATCAGAATTGCCTTTAAATAGAATCCTGTATTGGATCAACTTTTTGATAGGTTAACTGCTTAATTGTATCTGTGTGCTTTCAATATATAAGTCTGCATTAGGTGTTTGTTTCATGGATCTGAAGAAGCTAATACAGTGAAAGCGCTTATCCATTTGTTTCTGTCTGCAATAAATACGTGGATTTTCTATCTTGGATTTTTCAATTTTTGTTATTTTCTCACTTTCACTCCTGCTCAGTATAAGTTCTTCATTTATACTTCTTTTTATATTTTTTCTGAGCAGGGGCGTTTACCTGTGAAGCAGCATCTTATTTGACTTTTTTTAATTCTGGTGACTGCCAAAAAAAAAAAAACATTACTCAGCTCTCAAAAAAAAAATAGAAATTTATTTACTTAAAATAAGCAAAATTATCTGCCAAAAGAACAGGAAAATTTCACTTGCCAAGAATATGTTAAAACAAGTAAAGATTTCTAGCCTCCAAACCCCCCATGGGCATCTTAAAACTAGTGCATTCAGACTTAAAACAAGTAAATTTGTTTAATACAAAGAAAACAAATATTTTCTGAACATGTAGGAAAGTTTGCTTTAATTTAGAAAGTGCTAGCCATTGTCTTGAAACATTTTTAGGAATTATATCTTAAAACCATTGCAACCAGACTAAAACCAAGTAATTTTATTTAGATGCAAAGCAAAAGATAAGCTCTTTTGCCTAAAATTGTAGGAAATTTTGCTTGAATTTAACATTCAGTGCTGATTTAAATGTCTTGAAATGGGACGAAAAAAAAGTATACTATACTACAAATTGACTTCCTGCTTATATAGTTCCTTATCCAGAGGCATGTATGGCAGAACAACATGCAAAAACAAGGCCATTGCTCACTGTGAAAATGAGAATGTCAGCATATGCAATATATCAAATATAGTGACCTTATGAATAGACAAGCAGCAAACTAAACCAACACCCTGCCAAATAATTAAAGATGAAATCAAATTTGAAGTTTGTTATGTCTTGCACTACCAGGGACACACTCATGACCAGGAATGAAAAAAAAAAAGGTTCTGTGCATTTCTACTCGGCAAGGAACTTTTTCCACTCAGTCATAGTTTTTCTATATGACGAGGTCATGTCACTGTCATGGATGGCATCTGGCAGTACTTCAGTCTGCAGCACAGAGAGATGCAAGGTGAAAGGTGAATAACATACCATGAGATACATCACACTTTTATAAATGTCCTCTTTTGGAAAGGTCATCAAAGGCATGGTTCCAATGGCCAGTAAGCAGTTGGTCTTGCCGACAATCACAACAGGACTGACAAATGGCCTTGTCTGAAGAAAGGTGTTGGGGTCTTCTTTAGACTGACTAAAACAAGGAAAAAAATAAAAAGATTATGACCACAAAATGATTCATTGTAATTTATGCTGAAGTAGTAAAGAAATTATCAAAAATTCACAAATTTCTTACCTCAAGGATGTGAAGCATAGCCTCACCTGCATGTAACATCTTGGGTGGAGCCACAGGTGATGGGAACATGTCTGGTAAAGCCTTCATGAAGGCAATTGAGTGCTTCACTGTTAAAAACAAAACATCTGATTTACTGTGGCCAGTTGTTTTCAAAACCACAGGGTATTTCAGATTTTTTGTATACACTTAGGAGGTTGTGATGTCATGATACAGGAAATTTTAAATTTTGATACAATCCCAATAAAAGTACTGAAATTCAATTCCATTTTCTATACTCAACACAGCAAATCTAAATCAAAGTGTATTTACATTGGAGTTTTGTTTGCATGCAGTTGTCTTTTCAGTGATAAAGAAACACTTTGAGACCTATGTAGAGTTTATTTTTTTGATAGGTTTGGGGCAATTATTGTGTGGTGGTAGCCCAGTCTCAATAGTCAAGACTGAACTGGAAGTGCATGTTGTAGAGTAAATACCATGAAAAAATTAATTGAAATATATGGTTAAATCAATACTTTATACGTTTGACAACCCTACAGTAGGAGGTACTTATTACCCATACTCAGAATGTTACCTACAGTATGATGGTATAAGCCCAAGTCTGCAGAAGCAAATAAGAACATAGAAGCAAATAAGAGCTAATAATTACTTTTGTCCAGCAACTATGGTTTGATGAGCTTTCTGAATGCTGAATGCTGAATACAGCTGTGCCTACTTATAAAAGGTCTCCCAGCAGGTCTGCAGATCAGTTAAACAGGAGGTCCCTCTATCAAGGATCCAGTGAAGCTCATCGATAAGCGGACATAAACACACAGCCAAAGAACGAGAGCACATTGTCAAACTTATAAAAGTTATAGCTGGATACGTAAGGATTAGCCAGAACAGTTCAAAAGTTTTAATATTTTTGTGGGCATTGAAAAGTAATACATTTTGCAGCTTTCGTTCTGCATTCATTAATATTGTGACTCAGCTGATACTGCTGCAGCATATCTCATTTAGGATTTGGTTACATGTAGGTCTACCTTGCTTACCTGAAGCAAAGAGATGCCTGAAGAATCTTAGTAGGCCTGTCCTGCTCCTTCAGAGTCAATGAAGGCACGTCTTGCTTGGAATTCAAGGACAAGCAGCTCTGAAACATCCTTCTTGTAGGGTCTGGCCTTGCTTTTGTACATCTCCCATAGAGAGTGTTATGATGTCTTCGTTTCGCTAGACTATCTGTAATTGCAATGAACACATAGTGTGAAAATTAATGTTTTCTTTGTAGAAGTTGCATTTATACAAACACTGTATTTCAGTTTGGGTTCTTACCATCCAGCTGGTCAAGCACTGGGGTGCTATATTGTGGAGATCTCTCTATTACTGAGGTGGTAGAGTCATCAGTGTCATCTGTGGACATCTCCTGGCTGTTTTGAAAGCTAAGGCATTGTGGTCTCTTTCTTGAAGATGTCACTCCCTGCTTCTTTTTGGGGGTTGCCATATTCTGAACCCTTTTCAACAGCTGCTTTTTCACTGATTCCTAACAAGAAACAGACAAACAAAATATTTAGTGTTATGAATCTAATTTAATAAAATGGAATCCAGAAATTAATAAATAGACACATGTTGACCTGATTTACATATAAAACACCTCTGTGTCAGATGTTTACACTTTGGCGTCAAGTATACAGTGCTGCATTTGGAAACGTGAATAGCAGACTATTGACATACCTACTGAGCTCCACTGGGTGCAGATTTGTCCTGCAGCATTGGCTAGTACTCTGTGAGATGATTTGCCATTACAGTGAGTTCATGGCTGCATGAGTACTGGACGTCATCCCCAGATGCTCTCTTAATAGAAATCATGCTTGTCAGTGTATTTCTGATTAAGCGACAGCAAAGAACTTTGGAAAGGGTGTAGCCTCCTTCTTGTCCAGCATGCTGAATTTCAAAAAAGATGTTTCTTGACTGCTCCAACTAAGTATCTGCGTAGAAGACATACTGCAGGCTTAGAACATGTACAGTTTTGCTGATACCATGCTGGTTTTCTGCTTTGGAGAATGGTGGGTGGATGAAGAGGGATGAAGGCTAAGAGAGGGGCTGAAATCATAGGTCCCAGAGGAGGTGCCTGGTCTACACAGGTCTGATTCTTTGCCCTGTATATGAGAAACATATATTTAATGGTAATTATAAGGCAAAGAACACTGACTGTAAGAACAAGGAAACATAAAAAATACAGTCTTTAAATGTATATTGAGCATGGAATGATTATTTGATAACAGAACATACTGCATGGTTATATTAAAGGTTGTCCCATATGAAAACTTGTCAAAAATGTGATTACCTCACTTTCACTATGAGTACATCTCCAAATGGTTCTCCTTCTGAAGAAGTGCTGTGGCCCAGGAAAGAGATCACATTAAACCCCCCTAAGAGAGCCTGAGCAGCATATCTGTGGTTATATTAGCAGCTGAAAACACATTAACTCACACAGTAAATGATTAAGCAATTTATTATATTGAACAACTTCAATCTTCAATTCATTTAAAAGTGAAGTTTTATAGTAATGCACATCATTATAATATCCAACATTCTAATACATTTTTATCCACCTTCTCTTAAGGTGACCTTACATCAATGAATAAAAGAAGTGTAATGTGTCATGAAATGCAAAAGCACTAAAATGAAACTTTTCACCCAAGCGACCCCTTCAGTAGTGTCTACAGGTATGCACAAGCATGACAATAAAACAGTCACCCAAGTGACTAAATGCTGTTATTCTCACCAACACGTAGGCCTACTGCTTTCACCTTCACCATAAATGCAAATGATGGCACAATAATCTCCCCTGACCCTTCTACAAAACTATTAGGTGTCATTATAGATATATTCTAAAATTCGACCCACATGTTAACCAATCTGTCAAAACCATCAATAAAAAACTAGGGTCACTTTACAGAATAAAAGCCTTCCTAACCCTTCCAGCTAAAATTGCCATAGCTTGCTCTCACCTCTTTCAACATTTCTGTATGCATCCCCTCTACTCTCTAATTTAAACAAGACTGTCCTTAACAAACTCTCAATCTGCTACAACCACATTGCCAGGTTTGCCACTGGGTTGCCTTTTAGGACACATCATTGCATCAGTCTAAACCAGCTTGGGTGGCTTGAACTACCCAGCCTAATCCAGTATAACCAACTGATTATGGCCTATAAAATCCTCTATAATCCGGACAATACTCCTGCACTTAAAAATATTATCACCCCCTATAACAATCCTAGACCGCTTCGATCCTCTAACAAACTACTAATTCAGACTACCAAAATTAATAACACAGCCGGTGACTCTCTATTTGCAAACTCTATAGGTAGATCCTGGAACTTACTTCCAGCTGATATCACTTTGCTTTCCACCCTAGGTCAATTTAAAACTAGACTCAAACAACATTTGGCACTTAACTGGCTATGTCAATGTATCAAGCCTGGCTAACTCTCCTCTAGAATGTGTAAAATCTGTTAATCATCTTACTGTGTAAATTAATCCTGACTTACACTCGGGATTAACTCTAACCTGTGGAACTTGTTTAACGTGCTTACTTATGTAATCACTGTAAATATTCTATTTGTAATATGTAATGTTGTATCTGCTTACCTTGTAGTTTTTCTCCCCGGGCCTCCACTGAAAATGGACATGCATCCAGTCAGACTATCTCAGTCAACAAATGTAAAATAAATAAAATAAAAGTGACCCCTTCATTAATGTCTCCAAGTATGCACAAGCACTAAAATCAAGCATTTTCCAAAAGCATACCACAAAATACAAGGAAAGACACTAAGTCTTACAACCCTGTCATCTGAAAGAGAAAAACATTGTTGCTCATTTGTGGCATGGGAACAGCCCAGTAAACAACTCTGCACTTGCTTTTCAAAATGTAGAAAACCTGCACCATCAGCTTAAAAGTTGAGCTGGATTTCTCAAGTTACTGCAGTTATTTATTGGTAACAGTCAACTTTACCAATTAGCACCTAGGTGGGCCCAGTGGCATAGCTAGAGTTTGTGCCACCCAGTGCAGTCTTGGAGTTTGCTGACCCTCACCCCTCCACCTCACAAAATAAAACACACCTTTTTGGGGATTTTTCCAATCATACCTGTCAGTCCACAAACATTTACAACATAAAAGAGAAGCCAAGTGCTCTGGATCATGCAGAACATTCCACAATCAACCATAAATGAGCCCACTGTTTCACCTTGAACAGTTTTGGCTCTGTTACACAGCTTTTGATTGGTTCGTATACTGTAAATACTGCCAATCGGCATCTGTCCCCCCAGAGCAGCCCCTCTTGTGGCAACCTACCCCTCCAAAGCAACCCCCTACCTAGCCATTCCAGTGTTCATGACTTAGCTATTTCTCCCCAGTTACTATAAACACTGTTCAAACCTGTTGCATACTGCTTTCTTATTTACTTCTACAGTTATTACAGATATTGAAATAAAATAGGACATACACTGATAGCCATTTGCTAAACAAACAATGCAGTCTCACAATGACAATAGACTTAGCATGACCAGTAAACTTCTCTGCCTTGAAACTCATTGAAATGGCATTAAAACTCACATTCAAAGAAAATGCATCTGGCCAGTGGAGGATTCAATTTTTTCAAACCATAGGCTCCTTGCACACATTTTTATGGCCATGCATACATGTATGTGTTCTTTGATTCACCTTCCTGGTTGTATTAAATTATATTCCTTGTATAATACAGCACCACTTGTTAGAATGTGTTTTAAATTTGTAATTTTGAACATTCTTTCAGTAAGCAATGAAATAAAATGTATGAACCAATAATGACAAAACTACTAATTTCAGAACATTTTAAACATGAAAGGACACTCAGACATCTGTCATTACAATCCACCAATATCAGTCAATAAACACAATCTCTGCAGAAGTAAAAATCATCTGAATAATTCCACATTAAAAAGAACTGTAAGGGTTGCTACTGGCAAAGAACTTTAATTTTCAGTGTTTCATCTACAAATTCAGTGCCAGCTACCCTTGAAGAATTAAATTGACAATGTTAAAATAAAAAAAATTGGTAAGCTTGTAATATTTCAATATGGAATGATTGACAAACTGACAAGTTCTTACTTAATAGGCATCTCATACAAAGGAGGGGACACTCAGGAGTGCAGAACCCCCTTAAAATGCACCAAATAATCAGCAATCAAAAGGGCAATACAATACCAGCACTCAATCTTGCATGGTGTGGATGTATTTATTTATTTATTTGACATTTGTTTACTAAGGTGATCTGACTGGGTCCACATAACCCATTTTCAGTGGCGGCCCAGGGAGAAAAGCTCCACATACAGTCCAGTACAAATACATTACAGTCCAAAAACAATGCAAGTGACATGAGGAATACTATACAAAAATAAGCTGATAGAATATAAACTAGGTTACAAGATATACTACACAGCTAGATAGAGTTATATCATTATAGACAATTTTAGTCATTCTAACATCATATACCTTGCTTGTGAGTAGATAAAGTGCACAAAAGTAGTATGTAGGTAGTACAATGTATGACATCGGCTGTTATAGTACATGAAAAATAAAATGATGGTTTCAGTTAGGCAAGATAATAGCAGAAGAGTTAGTGATGCAGAAAGACAGTGAGAGAGTTAAAAAGAGAGGCATTACAGTCTGAGCAGTAGCTTAAGGATATGGTACAGAAACAGAGAAGGAGTTAGGAGAGCCATTAGGATCTTGTAGACTGTGAAGGAGTGAAATGTGACAGAAGAAGCAAATGAAGACAGTGTGGAGGAGGAAGAGCTGAGCATTAGGCTGGATTTAAACAGGAGCAGAGCCATGTATTTTTTAGATGATTTTTTAAAGAGGCTTTAAAATGTGTTATGACAGGCGTAGACCTTGTAGCAAGAGCTAGTGAATTCCATAGTTTAGAGACAGAATATGAATTCAGAAAAAGACTTGTTTTTTTTTTAGTGCTTGCTTCAGCAGCACATATAGTGAAATTGGAACGATACAGAGAAGATTAGCATGGCCCCTGCGCAATGATGACACGCAAATTTGTGAAGCGTTCCATATTTTATTATGGGGGCATGGCCAAGATGTCCACAAGGTAGCAGCATTTTCTACTAGCTCTGTCTTTCAAATTCATTCCTGACAGGAATTTTAATTCCTATTTATCCTAAAACTGGATTTTTTTATCCTAAACAAATTTTTTAAACAATATATTAGGATCATTTTTAAAAAATGTTGCTTAAATATTAAATTTTTCTGTTACAAAATCTACTAGAAATCCTCAGTAACAGAACATGAGCCATAACAAATCTTCTCAACAAGAATCTTCATTTAAAAAAGAACTTCAATCATTAATATCTTATATACAAGAACTCTCTTCAAAACTAGACAAAATGGATATGAAAATAGATAATTTTAAGGAGAAATGTACGCAGCAAATGGATATCATACATGAAGACTTTACTCAACAGAAGAAACAGATATCAGGTATAGAAACTGCTATGAATGACATTGATACCAGAACAAAGGAGAATTAGCATAATGTTGAATTTCTATTGAAACAAAATGCTTTTCTTCAATTAAAAGTAGATGATCTTGAGAATAGATCTCAAAGAAGTAATATAAGAATATTTGGCTTACCCAAAGGTATTGAAGGATCAGATATGGTGAAATTTCTATCTTCTTGGTTGCCTCAGATTTTGGAATTACCAGAGGCTCTCTCATATGGCGTCGAAAGGGTGCATAGATCCTTGGCAATGTCTAAAAATAACAAGTCCAATTTTACTAGATCTGTAATTGTGAAATTTCTTTCTTCACATGACAAAGAACTGGTATTAAAAACAGCTTGGGTAAAATCACCAATCAAAATAAAAGACAAAATCATTAGATTTGATAATGATTATTCACCAGCTGTAATCTCTAAAAGAAAATTATTTTTATCTTTACTCAAAGAACTTAAGAAACATCAGATTAAAGCTAGCCTTTTATTTCCAGCAAAACTAAAAATCTTTTTTCAAGATGGTCAAAAAACCTTTGAAGACTTGGATACTGCAATTTTATTTATTAAAAACAATAAAATAATAGAAAGAATTGAAGATATGGAATGGGCTTCCTCTAGTCTCAAAAGAAACGCTGAGAGCAACACTTGGAAAACATTTGATTCTAAAAAGAAGCTAAAGAAATGACTTCTGCACTTAAGGTCATTTAAACTTTTTGGTTTTGGGATACTTAACTTTGGATGATAATCTTTTTGAATATAAGTTTCTAGTTACAAAGACCCTATGAATCAAGGAAATTAATCTGGATTTACAGGTGAGCTATTTAATTTTGTTTATTGTAACATGTGTTGTTTTGTTTTATTATTTTCTCTTTGCCTTTTAATGATATCTTGCTCATAAAAAAATGGTTGTGGTAATGTAATGTATTTCGTTTGGCTTATTGGTTTTGTACTAACAGTCTATAGTATACATCTAGTGTTTTGTTTGTTTTGATAATTTGGTCATATTATTCTGTCTGATGCCTATAGAGGGGTTGCCTCTGCGGGTGTTATCTTTGTTTGAAGCCATACTACTTCGTGGATGCTGTGTAGTGCTGGTTAGATATGCTTCGCTGCTTGATGTGCATTGAAAAGGGGTAAGGCGGCATCATGAAGAATGGCTGTATGTGTTTTATTTTCTTTTTTTTTTTGCTGGTGATTTGGTGTTGTTTGTTTCGGAATGGTTATGTACTTTTTTGGACTTGTTTGTATGTCAGTCGGGTGCTGGTTGCTTCTCTGGTTGATGTGTTGGTTGCCTGTCCATATGCGGATGGTGAAGTGTTCTTTGGGTTCGATAGATAAAGTGGCATGAAAGGTAGTGTTTTGGGAGTATGTTGGTATTGATTTCTTGTGTTTATGCTTGGTAAGGACAGCTGGTTGCTAGCTAGGATTTCTTTGTATTTATTGTTTTAATGTAGTTGGGAAAAGCTGGGATGGTGACTAATGTGCTGGCTGGTTCTATTGGTGATAGTTGTGTGCTTTGACTATTTTCATCTGAATGGCTTGCTTGTGGTGTTAAGCTCTCGAGTAGCAGTTGTTTTTAAAAAAATGAAAGAGAAAATCCTTTGAAAAGCGTTACTGTTGGTTTCTCGCTTCACATACAAAAAATAGTCATTTGGATTGAGCTTGAGAGGTTCGGTTGTGTTACGAACGACCCTGCCAGATGATGAGAAGCTTGCTCACATAAATAAACGTCCAGCTTTGACATTTGACCTTGGACTCTGTCTATTCACATAGACTTGAAACTTTGAGATGCTGGCAAGAGATGGGTGAAACAGCTGATTCCCTAATTCAAGACAGTAACAAGATACTTCATTTTTGAATACTTTCTGTTCCTGTCATTCTCTTTGCCACTAGGTATATTCTGTTTATGTCATTTACAAAAAGACATTGTGAATATAATTCATGAATCATCTTTAAGAATTTAATAAATAATATTTAGATGTTTTCAAAAACATGTTTTTGATATTTGGAATCCTGCTTGCTTGCAATAGCAGTAAAATGCATAAAGTATGACTTGGCCTCAGTTCGATTAGCAGCTCAGACACAAGAAGACCCGGGTAAGGGATGTAGAAGTAATTGGCTGGTATGGGCTCATTTATCCTGGGGATGTGAAGAATGGTTGTGTCAATTAGTTGGTTACCACCGTACAAGTGATGGCTTGCTTGACACTGGAAAGGACAGAATGAAGAATGTGCTCATATTATCCCTAGCTGGTGATGATAGCTCTTTTTAACTTGTATAAAAGAGAATCCATTTTCACTTGAAGGGTGTAGAATGTCCCTAACTATGAGATGCTTGTGTCAGTCATCAGGAAAGGAGGATAGGGCCTTATCAGAAATGCTATAGTTGATTGGTCACTACTAGAGGGCACAAAATAATGCCATGGATCCTTGAATGACAGCTCTGCTGGTAAGATGTCATATCTGTGCAGGGGATATCCAGTTTAGGGAAATAAATGGGTTCAAGACCAGTAGAAGGAAGGATGATGGTTGGGAATCATGGAGATAAAAAGTATACAGCAAAAACACATTTCCACAATGTGTGTGACCTTTAACTTTCCACTAATTAACTTTTTGGTGTACAGTTAACTTGTTGTCATTCCACAAACAAACAAACCTAGTTCCCCTCCGTTTACTGTTGGAACAGGAATTGAAGTACAATCACTGCTTGTTTAGGCTGTAAATTGTTTCCTTTTTCTAATCATTTAACTCTTTAATAATTCTCATCACATATTAAGAAACATTTGGATACAATTAAATGGTAGTTTCCTTACTACACTGCTTATAGACTATTACATATCATTTTGGCATGCATTTTTGTGTTTCTTATGTATTAAGTAAAGCATTTTAAATGAGTTAAATGACTTACGCATCTGTTAGCAGGTCTTACTTCGGTGCTTTATCTCTGATGTTATGTATTAAAGAAAAAAAAAACACTAAGTGATCCTACATTCTCTTTAACTACACTTATTTACCTGAAATCTGCAGATTTGTGCAAGTGTAATTCATACTGTTTCCCAACTAACTTTATGGATGTTCACTAATGCCACATAATTAAATTATAAGTTTAATATACCACAAGAAGAAGGAAAAACAACTATTTTAGATACCTTTTGGTAGTTCTGACATTGCAAAGAAATTACACCCAAAGCAGCTTTTAGTGAACATAGTTTGTTCTTTTCTACTCTACTGACCAATCATAGATTTACATAGGATCACAGGAGGTTACAAAGTTAATAGCCCTGGGGTCCTTATAAGTCTGGTCATGTTTCACTCTTATTTCCTATTAAATAATAGAGATACAGACTATATTTTCATGCAGAAAAAGATTAACATTGACTGCTCCTATCTAACAGGACACAGGTGAAACCCCCAGGCTAAATTTGCTGTCTCTCATCCAATTGTCTAAAGTTATGCATATACAGAGTCATTGAGAAGTTCTTTCTGACTTGAATTGAGAATTTCTCCCTGAGGAATGGTGACATTCATGAGACATAAATGTCTCTCTGGGAAATTGTATTGAGGACGCAGGCTGAATTGGGGTCCCTAAAGTGAGTGAATTTTGTCCCTTGTGACTTATAGATATGAAGCATTTTTATTAAGGCAGGATCAGAGATTGCTCTGTAGGTAAGGCACAGGTCGCCTCTAAAAAGTTTATACTACAAAGAGTACTGTGACAGTAATTTCAGTTTGTTCATGTATACCATGTACCTGAATTTTCATATTGAGAGATTTTAATGGTCTCCTCATTTGCTGCAGATGTCTGGTAAGGTACATATCTATGTGAGCATTGTACTCTATTATTGACATGATGAGAGATGAGTATAGGGGGGTTATAATTTTTTTTCACTTCAGAAGCAATCCTATTACTTACAAGATGTGCAATGTGAAAGGCCTTCCTTGCTACTCTGGACACAAGATGATCAAAGTAATATTATTTTGACTTTATTTTATATGCAACATTTAATTTACAGCATGGCTTATGACTATATATAAATGTATGGAGGTTGACCATTAGAATATGAACTATGGTTATGTTGCTCCAATTGTTTCCTTTAGATGTTTTACATATTTGATCTTGATTTTTTTGGTAGAAGTTTTTCAGATTCATCAAATGACTATAAATAATATGAGCAACAGGGATTTTATAATTTTCCTAACAACATGTTGAATACCATGCTTTTTCGTATCCATTTCTTGTTTTATCCTGTTAGTATAAAGTGTTCACATGAATTAATGTAAAAATGTTTAATTACTACAAGATGCTGATATGTTGCTAGTACTCAGGAAATGTATAGAATATGATAATCTAGCCAGGTTGTTTATGATTCATAGTTTGATTAAATTCACAAATGTTTTTTTTACACCTGCTTATTGCGATAGCAACATTTCACATATTAATAGTAGTATTGCTACAGTTTGGTATTTTTACCTGAAGATAACTTTATTTTTTAGACAGTAGCTGGTTTAATGTTGCTACTAGATTAAGGGTTAATTTAGGTGATACTATGTCACCTAGATTGAGAGTTTTAAACTACAGAAGGGGTTGGATTGTAAATATTGTTTTACTAATCAGTTATGGTATTATTTGTTTGAAAGTTTTATTGTTTTTCACCACTAATTTGAATAGTAAGTTCTTTCAAAGAGATCTGAAGATGATTATTTCTATTCCAACTGGGAAATCTCATACTAAATTACTAGAAATTAATATAATATTAACAGCTGATGGTCAATTCTCTGATTTATTTTGTTTAATCTTAAATGACAGCTATAAAAAGTATTTCCATTAACATTAATGGCTTAAATAATCCAGGTAAGAGAGGTAATTTATTTAGATACCTTAAACTTCATAAATCTCAACTAATATTTTTACAAGAGACTCACCTACTCTCAGAGGATTTAGCTAAACTAAATAATAAATCTTATTCTGTTTTAGTAAGCTCTGAACATCTTCAAAAAAGAGAGGAGTAGCCATCTTGTGGAATAACTCACTACCATTACCTAAAATAATAGATAGCTATAAAGACAATAAAGGAATGTTTTGTGCTATAACTTTGGAACTAAATAAAAAAAAATCATTATTCAATATATATTGGATTCCAGGTATAGGTACTAACATGGTTAAACAACATTTAGATCAAACTGTGCATTTTACAAAAGGAAAATCAATAATAGCAGGGGACTTTAATTGTATATTAGATCATAAAGATTCTTCTAATAAAGGTAAAAGGAAGATCTCGTCAGCTAAGAAATTAAGAGATTTTATTGAAATATTTCTTTTAAAAGATATTAATCATTTTATGACTCCAAATTCATTATTTTATACTTTTTATTCCCACAGACATAATACATATTCTAGAATTGATAGAGTTTTGGTTTCCAATGACCTATTAGATTTTCTAAATTATACAAAAGTAATAACATGCCCTATTTCTGACCATAATGCTATTATTTTTGATCTCAATATCAACAATGTCTCTTCTATTCAAATCGAAAGAATACCAGCTTATATTACAAAGTTAAAAGAATTTAAAGAATTCATTATAATTGAAATTAAAAATTTTTTACAACTGAATAATTCAAATGACATATCAAAAATATATATACGGGATGCTTTAAAAGCATATCTATATGGAAAAATTATGAGCTGGTATTATAATAAAAATAAATTATGGGACAAAGAACTTTGTGATATACAACATAAAATAGATAATCTAAAGCTCAATCAAAAAGTAGATACAGATACTATTGATAAACAAATGGAAATAAACTCTCTAAATAATAAATATATTGAAATATTAAACTATAAAACAAAAATAATTGCAGAAAAATATAAATTAATTAATTATTCAAATAACCCCAAATTTTTAAAGTTATTGGCTAATAAAACTAAAAGATTAAATAAAATTAATCATATCAAAGAAATATTCTCTCCTCAAAAAAAAAAAAGATGGTAACTAATCTTCACAACATTCTATCAGAATTTAGAAATGTATTTACCAATATCAACGAAAATTCTAACACAATAGATCCTAAAGAAGATATAAAAACCTTTGTTAGCAAATATACTAATAAAAGACTATCTACTGAACAGAAAGATATTACAGACAAATATATTTCCTTTAAAGATATTCAAACACAAATTAACAAATTAAAACAAAATAAAGCCCCAGGAAATGATGGCATCATTCCAGAAATTTATAAAATATTTCCTAATATGGCACTAAAATTACTTCATGAAGTCTTTAACCTCACACAAAACTTTATCAAACC
The DNA here is from genome assembly GCF_019279795.1 of Protopterus annectens. Taxonomy (NCBI): domain Eukaryota; kingdom Metazoa; phylum Chordata; order Ceratodontiformes; family Protopteridae; genus Protopterus; species Protopterus annectens. Next base: position 7,649,862 of record NC_056725.1, read on the forward strand.
CCCTCCTTCTTGGAAATACACTTTTATTTCTCCCATATTAAAACCAAACAAAGATCCAACCAAATGTTCCTCATATAGACCCATTTCTTTACTCAATGTAGATTACAAAATGTTTATGTCTATTTATGCTGATAGATTAAAAGAATGTTTACCTAATTTGATTGAGGATGATTAAACAGGATTCATAGTGAATAGGAATTCATATGATAACATAAAAAGAACTTTAATTTTGATTGAATCAGTTAAACAAATAGAATTTGACTTTGATTAGTTTAGATATTAATAGTGCATTTGATTCTATTAACTGGGATTATTTATCCTATTGGAAGAAATACATTTTTCTAATAAATTTATAAATCTCATTACTCAGTTATATATAGATAGTCAAGCATACATTAAAATTGGCACAAGTATATCACAAAATATACCATTAGTTTAAAGGCACTAAACAAGGATGTCTGTTGTCCCCTTTATTATTTACACTAATTATGGAACCATGGGCAAACCTAATAAGACGGGATAACAATATAACAGGTTACAATTTAAATTCCACTTCATTATATAAAATACAATTGTTTGCTGATGACATTCTTCTCACCTTGGCTGATGAAAATACATCTATTCGAGTCCTCTTTAATAACATAAATCTTTTTCAAAGGAAATCTGGTCTAACTTTTAATAATAATAAAACACAAATTCTCTTAATTGGCCCAAAACAATTTAATTTACATGATGATTATAAAAAATATCTTACACAATCCGATCAAATTCTTTATTTAGGCATTTCAATAGCTAAAAATATTAAGGATATCATACAAATTAACTATAACAATTGTCTTACAATAATTGGAAATTTAACAAAGAATTGGAATAGAAAACCTTTCTCTATGGATGAAAGACTCACTATTATCAAAATGATTTTTCTCCCTAAAATTCTTTACATTATTCATTCCATCTCTATACCTCCCCCATACTGGATAATTAAAAAATTAAATGCAATTTTTTTTTATTTTTTATGGTTTCCAAATAAATCTAGAATTGCTTTATCTCACCAAATGAAAAACTGGGATAATGGAGGTATAGCATTGCCTAATTTAGAATTGTATTCAATTTCATCTATGGTAAAAGTGATTTCTCTCTTAATTGATACTAATTATCAAGCTAAATGGAAAAAAATGTTTGAAATATTAACGTTGGATACTATAAAAAATAACTCTCAAAAACTGTTGTTTATAAATAACCCATTAATTTGGGTCCTAAAAGATCAGCTTTCCACCTTTTGTTCCCTAAAATTTAAAAGTAATTATTTAACTCTTTTGTTAAAATCTTTTAGAAATTTTATATTTAAATATAATATTTATAAAGAATTGTTATTCCTTCTCTTTCCTATAGCCTACTCAACAAGTATTCTTTTTACCTCTGACTCTAATAAAATGTGTATCTTTAAACAGAAAAACATATTGTTTTGGTATCAATTGATGTCAAATAATGTCTTGAAATCAGTTAATTTACTAGATGTTGAATTCAGATTTGAGTCCCTTTATTGGTTAGAGTTACATGAAGGAAGGAATTTTATACAAAATAGAATTGACTTAATGACCCCTTCAGTTAAGAAAGTTATACCAAACTTACTACATTACTTGATTTTATCTTTTCAGAATAATTCTCCTTCCACTAATAAACTCTTGCAAATATATAAAGCTATCAAATCAGATTTAGATGTCTACTCTGACAGTTACTGGAACTTTTTCTTTTCCATTAATCATTTTTTTTCCCACAGACAAAGACAAATTCAATATTTTGAAATAATCTAGTATGACTACTTCCTCGTTAAGATGGAGAATATTTTCCTGGAAATATCTAAATAGACCCTTTATTACTCCTCATACATTGAGTAAAATTGGGAAAAAAAGATATAAACTGTTGGAGATGTAATAATAAAGTAAATACTGGTTAGTCTCATATGTTCTATGATTGTATCAAATTGAAAAAAATTTGGGATGATATAAATGATTTTATGCAAGCTATTTTTACAGACAACTTTACTTTAACTAAATCCTTAATATTAGTTAATACTCCAGTTCCAGCTTGTATTAAGGTATCTGATTACCCTTTGATTTGGTCTATGCTAGCCATAACAAGACAAATTATCACTAGAAATTGGAAATCTAATTCCTCTCCATCTTTACAAGAATTTAAAAGTCTTCTTAATGAAGTCTGTTGTTTGGAAAAACTAACCATTGGGAATAGAATTTCTAAAAATACTTTTTCCTCTTCACATATGGAATAAAATATATGATTTTTTACAAAAGTAGTTCTGTATTATAGTAAATATCATTTACATATTTATAAATTATTTTAAATGTATTCATCTATGGTGAACATATTGTATATAGTTATATATTGTTTATTGTTATGTTATTACTTCATGTAAAATTTATTTTATTTGTTTAAAAAAAAAAAAGAAAAAATGAGTTAATTTCATTTAACTTTATTGTATATTAAATTTCTCAAATAAAAATGTTTTTAAAAAAAAGAAAATGACCTGTTTTTTGTGGGTTTTGAGATAGCCAAGAGATTTTTATCTTCTGATTGTAGGGATCTATTTGGTGTATAAAGTGCAACTAATTTGATTAGTGCAGGGAAGACAATAGGCTTGAAATAAGGTTGTGCAAAGTGGATAGTTAAAAAAAAGCAAGTTGGTTGGAACATTCAAGCCAGTTTAGTCCTAGTAGTGGTTTACAGTGGTGTGTGTGATAGAGTTTGTGGCAAGCTTTGCAACTTTGTTGTAGCACTGTTCCATCTTGCTTAGGGTAGAAGTTTGTAAATTAGTTAGAATAGGGACACTGTAAAGAAGGGAGGGAAGTAAAAAGGTTTTCATGAGGGAAACTTTGTGCTGTAGTTAAGAAATGTTTGTTTATATACAACAGTCCCAGTTTTTGATGATTTTTCTTTATATTTTGCTGTATATGGTGGTCAAAGGAAAGTTTATTGTCAATTATTACTCCTAGAAGTTTGGTTTCCTGCACTATTTCTATGACAGTGTTGTCAGATGCCAAAATGTTGAAATGATTGGTAACATGGTATGTGTTCTTGGGGTGGAAGAGAACTGATTTAGTCTTCTTTGGATTAAGAAAGAGTTGGGCATTTTTTAGCCAGGATTCACCTGCAGTAAAGGACTGTTGAGTTTTTGAAAGGAGTTCTGGTAGTGATTGAGCTGTACAGATTATGACAGAATCATCAGTGTATTGAATGAGTGTTCCAGGGTGGGAGGAAGTGTGAAGGTTGTTAGTGAAAATGATGAAGAGTAGGGGTCCGAGGATGGAGTCTTGAGGAAGTCTAGTGGGGTTGTGAAAAAAGGGTGAGACTTTGTTAGACCATTTCACTGCTTGTTTACGATCCTTAAGGTAGTTCTGAAACCATTTTACTGTGTTATGTGAGAAGCCTGAGTTAGACAGTGGGTTTAGTAGTAGGCATGAGACACTGTCTCAAAGGCCTTAGAGAGGTCAAGGAATACTGAAGCTGTATAGCATTCTGCATCTCTGGGCTTGTTCGCGGTGTCTGTAAAGGATAATAGGGCTGTAAATGTGATGTGGCTGTATCAGAAACCATGTTGGGTTGGGTTAAAAGACTGTTTTGCAATAGGCATTTCATTATCTGCTGATGGATACCCCTCTCGAGAATTTTGCATATGGGTGACAAGATGGATACAGGACGGAAATTGGTTATTTCAGTTGTTGCCTCTTTTGTGGATGGGGGTGATGTGAGATTATTTCCATATGGTTGGCACTTCTGATTCAGATAAAGACCTATTAATAAAGATACTGATTGGGTAGGCGATTGAGTTGGCAGCCAGTTTGAGGTAGTGTGGTGGAAGATTATCAGCTGAGGTGGAACAAGGTTTTAGTTTTTGTAGTAGTTTCATTATGATGTTTGTGGGAATGGGCTGAAATGAGAATGGGGTTTGTATGACATTTTGTTGAGTAGGGGAGTTATTAATGAAAGGGTTAGAGGTAGTAGATGGTACAGGATTGGTGCCTAAATAGGTTGAAGGGTGTGGGGTGGGGTCCAATGTTAGGGGTGTTAGTAGGTCTGATATTGATTTTATGAAATGCTTGTTAAAGTTTTTGGCTGTTTGTGATGGAGGGATATCAGATGATGGGATGTTATCTCTATTTTTTCCAGGGTAAAGCAGATAAGATATGGACCCCACAAAATTTTGGAGGGTTCGTTGTATGCTGGAGTTGATGCTGGGAAGAGTATGATTTCTTATATTTTTTGATTAATTTTGTCACTTTATTACGTAGTGTTTTGAAGTTGACATGATTTTGTTCATCTTTGTTTAGTTTCCAGGTTTTCCAGGCTAGGTCCCTTTGTTTCATCAGGTGTTTACATTCCTTAGAAAGCCATGGGACTGAGTTATTTTTAATTCTTTTCATATGAATGGGGGCTAGGGTATTAAGTACATGAAGGAAAAAGTCTTTCAGCTTTTCCCGGTTAGGGGTCGCCACAGCGGAACTCTGGTCCACTCATGATTGGCAGTGGATTTTTACGGTGCTGAGTTGCCAGCCCAACACCTAACCTTCAAAGAAGGCACACCCATTCACGCTCGGACCTACCTGCATGTCTTTAGAATCACTTGACCGCAGGGAGGACATGCAGACTCCACACAGAAGGCGCTCCAGCCGAGAATCGAATGGGAGAACCTCTTGCTGTGAGGCGACAACGCTAACCCCTGCACCACCGTGGCCATCGTTAAGTACATGAAGGAAGGCGTTATTAAAATATAGTTCAGCATCATTAAGGGGTAGTAGTTTAAGGGGCGTACAGTCTATTTCATGTAAAAGATTGTTAAATTTATGCTGACAAAAATTAATTAAATTCCTAACTGATTTTACAGTGTGTACTCTTAGTTGTTGTCAGTTTGTTCTAAGGGCACAAGCTGGCAGATGATCACTCAGGGAAATAGACAGTGTACTTGAAGAGGGATAATTGGTGGGTTGGGATACTAGGATCCAGTCTAGGGTGGATTGGCAGGTAAGATCTTTGCTGTATCTTGTTGGACTATTGATAAGCTGTGAAAAAACATACATATTGATACTATTTATGGGGGAATTGGAAGCAATGATCTGCCAGTCTATATTAATATCTCCTAAGATTATTGTTTCATGATAAACTGTATGGGATGTCCAGGGTAATATATCTTCCAACACTGATATATTGTGACCTGGTGGGATATATATATTACTATTATGCAAACTCTTTTTGTTGTGTTGAGGTTCAAAAAAGAGATTAGTATGTCAGTATTAAAAAAGGTGAGTATATTACTGGTGTTGGGTGTGATACTGAGTGCAGAGGGATATAGAAGAGCTATCCCTCCCCCTTTCTTTTTAGATCTATCTTGTCTGGTTATTGCAAAGTTTGGAGGTATTATTTCTGAGTCTTTTACATTGGGGTGTAGCCATGTTTCAGTAAGTGCTAATATCTCAGGTTTATTTTGACTAATCCAGGCATGCAGTGGGGCTTTCTTATTACATGTACTTATGCAAATGACACAATGCAATCCAAGCTGAAAAGCTACAGAATAATACTGAATTCTAGAAACACCAATAAATAATGGAAAATGCAGCACGGACTGTGAATAATGAAATCCTTTAATGATTCTGGTACCTCGGCCTTCGCCTTCTCATGGAATAACCAACATCAAATATACAGCCATATTTAAATAATCAAACATTAAATATTCAACTGAATCAATTAACATTTTTCAAACATTTAAAGAAACAAATTCAACTTCATGCCTTACTTACAATAAATTGCCTAATACCAACACCTTTAGTATGTACTTGTCAAACTGCTTATACCAGTAAATTCCTAACACTGAAATAACATTTTTTTTTTAAATAACAAACATATTTATACCTCTAAATTCATACCATTGGGATAGAGAGTATTAAAATTAATAATAAACCTTGATTCCATATTTAATAATCTTCTTTGAAAATTGCTATTACTCAAACCCACCCCATAGGGTCTAGCCATGAAACGGAAAATCAAATCTTCTGTCAATCCCCCATGCTTCTCATAAAAATGACTTGCCACTGGACTATCTAACCTAACATTTATTATATCACTGAGGTGTTCCAAAATTCTCAATTTGACCTTACATTTGGTTTGTCCAAAATACCACTTCTGAGATGAACAATTATATCCGATAACATAAATCACACCAAACAAATTACAGTCAAAATGATCCATGGCATTATATAAAATGCCATTAATCCTCCTACCATCTAAATTTCTGATTTTTTTCGCAAACTTTACATCTACCACAAGCATATGCACCTGCATTTGTTATCTCCCTTCTTTTACTCTTACTTCTTAAAAATTCTTTTAAATTCTGAAATCTACCATAAGAAAAAATTACTTTTCTAGGTAATACATCTTTCAAATTTTCATCCCTGCTAACAGTAGGCCACAGGAAGTCACCAAATTTCTCAAAACCGAAGAAAAACCCAAAAACCTATTAACAAAAAATATATTGTCCTCTTGTTCATCTAACTGAACATTTTTAAAAGCCATTTTCTTACTTTTGTTCTTCCTATCACTTCCAAAAGAACCTTCATCATGATATCCATGTTTAAATTATTTTTCCACATTATTTCTAGCTTTCCTGACCATATCATGGTAATACCCTCTGGCACATAACTTCTCACAAACCTGATTAAATTCCAACTTAACCCTATTGGTTTCTGAAGTATTGCTAGCAATACGCTTAAATTCCCCTGCTGGAAGAGATTTAATAAGATGGGAACTATGCATGCTTGATGCATGTAAAAAATTATTGACCGCTGTGGTCTTATGAAAGGGTCTATATTGCACCCTTCCATCCGACCCAACATAAAATTCCACAACTAAAAATTGTATTTTATTCCCACCTAAGGTAAAGGTAAAGTCCAACATGCACGGATTCATCCTTAACTCGGTGATGAACTCTTCAAACTCTTTAGGATCACCCCTACATAAAAATAAGAGGTCATCAATGTACCTTTTGTATTTTATCACCTTATTGTGGAAAAAATCCTTGGGATACACAAACAAATTCTCAAAATGGGCCATAAATAAAATGGCATATGATGGAGCAAAAGATGCACCCATCGCTGTGCCATCTTTCTGAAGAAAAAACCTTTTATCAAACTCAAAATAATTATGTGTAAGACAAAATTCTAATAAAGTAATAATATAAGATGTGCGTGGCCCTTCACCCAACATTCTGTCTACAGCCTCAAGCCCCCAGCTTATTTTGATACAGGTATAGAGTGATTTAATATCTACACTAACCCAATAATAGTCCTTCTGCCAAAGAATCCCCCCAACAAAATCACAAATCTCTTTAGTATTCTTTACATGTGAGGGTACCCTTGAAAAATGACATTTTAACACAGAATCCAAAAATATGCCCACGTTTTGTAAATAGGCACCTTTACCCGACACATTAAATATTTAATTGAATCAATTAACTTTTTTCAAACATTTAAAGAAACAAATTCAACTTCATGCCTTACTTACAATAAATTGCTTAATACCAACACCTTTAATATGTACTTGTCAAACTGCTTATACCAATAAATTCCTAACAGTGAAATAAAAAAATTTTTTTTTTAAATAATAAACATATTTATACCTCTAAATTCATACCATTGGGATAGAGAGTATTAAAATTAATAATAAACCTTGATTCCATATTTAATAACATTCTTTGAAAATTGCTATTACTCAAATCCACCCCATAGGGTCTAGCCATGACACTGAAAATCAAATCTTCTGTCAATCCCCCATGCTTCTCATAAAATGACTTGCCACTGGACTATCTAACCTAACATTATTATTACATATACTTCTAAGGTTCAGTGTTAATATGTTTAAATCTTTGGGATTACTTTTGGGGTTCGGATTTAAGGGTGGGCCAAGGTTAGAATGTATGCCTCCGCTTTTGAGTAGATACGTGATGAGGAATGAGTACCATGGAATATTTTTTTTATACATAGGTGATGGTGTTGGTGTCAAGTGTGGTTTCACAGGAGGTGAGGAGACCAATTTGTGGACTGAATAATATGGGAGGGTATAGGGGAAAAGCCGGGCAGAGAAGCTGTGTTGTTTATTGGGGAGAGGGTTAGAGGTGGTTACTGATATCTATTGGTGAATGGGGATATGTGACAATATCGTTGTAGCGAGGTTGAGAATTAAGATTAAAGATGTTAGGGAGGTTAAGAGGAGCATGTCTAGTGTGAGGGAGGGTATACAAATAGTAGAAGTGGTATTTATATGTTAGAATGAAATATCAGGTGTAAGTAGAGATGTATATTAACTAGTGATATGTGAGCAGCTTAAGGTAAGGCTGGAAATATGTTGTTTTCAGGGTGGGCTCTGACAGTTCAGGTTGGTGTTTTGTCTTAAAATTTGTGATACGTGGAGGGGAGATCTGCTTGGTCAATAGTAAATTTATGGTGCTATGTTAGTTTGATGCATGTATTAATAGATGGAGTGAAAAACATAGGACTAGGAGAAGAGAAGGAAGCAAGCCTGGAGTTAGAGCTAGTGTTTATATAGGGAGGACTAAATATAGTAAGATGCAAAGAATTGCAGTGGGGAAAATGAGATTCAAAGTGATGGAGAAAGGGGAAAGCAAACAAATTTGGATTAAATAAAAGTATGTAAGCTATAAATTTGATGTGAGGGTGGACAGGGTAGAGGTCTATATAACTGGATAAGGAAATTAGAGGGAGTGGTTTGCTGGGGATGTGAGTAGAGATCCTGAAGAACAGAACCAGACTGCATCTATCAGCAGAATCCTATCACTGGAAATGTAGGTTGAGTGCAGTTAGTCAGTGTTTAGACTATTATAGGATATGTAATGAGAGGAATTCAAAGGAAAGAGTAAAATGAAGAGAAATGCAAGATATTGAGCTGTATTATAAGGTAGGGTTTACTAGATATCACAGAGTTAACACAAAGCAGTGAGAGCGGGTAAACTGCAAGGAAGGAAATCTAAGGGGGGAAGAGTATTTTCAGAGAAATAGAGATGAACAAGAAGTGTGATAGTAAAGGTGGTGCCCAGTGGTGTGCAGAGAGCCTTATAAAGAATGTATAGGTTACAGGAGAATGATAAAATTAATTTCAAACATTTACTTTATTTTGGTGTGCTGCAGATAGGAGATTTAAAGCACTGAGCTTGCTGCAAGTGTTACTTGAAATTCACGTTGGGTGATTTGTAGACTTTTACAACTTTATTTCAGTGTGCTGCAGACTGGAAATTTAAAGCACTGAGACTGGTGTAGGTGTTACTTGAAATTCACATTGAGTGATTTGTAGACTTTTACAACCTAGGAGAAGTGGGTAAGAAAGTACAGGTGAAATAGTAAATGAGACAAGCAACCAATTAAACAACATAGATAAGGAAAAAAGACAGAAAGGGAGACAAGTTGGAGCATTCAGAGTATGGGAGAATGCTTTCTGTTAATCCAGATTAGTATTAAAGCAGGTCTAGCTGTTGGTTAAGGGTAGTTCAGAGGCAGACAGAATAGTTAGAAATGTGGATGAATATAGTAAAACTCTTAAGCATATATTACAGGTGCAGATAAACTAACAGGATGTACATACACAGCAGCCTACATTTAAAACATACTCAGCAGACACTAGAAACTGTAGGTTCATAGATTCATAGGAAGATACTAGGCTATTGGCCCCGAGGTCTTTATAAGCTTAGCCAAGAATTTCACCTATGTTCCCACAAAGTCGGCATCTGTTTTCTATTTCCAGGAGGAACACAGGTGGGATCCCAGGGGAATATTTTCTGTTTCCCATCCAGTCGTCCAGGTTCCTCTTAAAGAGGGCTGGTGAGGTACTCTGCTTGACATGGACTGTAAGTCTATTCCACAGATGGGGGAGTCATTGGGACACAAATCTATCCCACCAGCAAGTTCTATTAATGGTACAGACCAGGTTGAGATCTTGCATGTGGATTGAGCGAGTGGAGTTTGACTTACGGATATGCAGCAACTCCATCAAGGCTGAGTCTGAGACAGCCTTGTATGCCAGACACAGGTCACCTCTGAGCAGTCTGTATGAGGCTGAGTAGAGGGACAGGGCTTTTAGCCTATCTGTATAGGATATGTGTTTGAGACCCTGGATTTTCCTGGTCAGGAACCCCTGTTGTCTCTCCAACTACTGCATGCGCTTGGCAAGGTACATGCCGAAGGGGGCATTGTACTCGATAATGGGTCTGATAAGGGAAGAGTACAGGGATGTTATGAGCTCCTTGTTCCTGGATGAAATACCCTTACTTATGAGGTGGGCCATGTAGAAAGCCTTCTGTACAATGGAGGCAACATGGTGGTCAAAAATCAGGTTGCTATCAACCTGGGTGCCCAAGTCCCTCACGACTGATTACATGCTTAGTACATTGTTATTATTGTGATAATTAGTGGGGACACCATTTTCCCCAAAGGGGATAATGATGCATTTCTTGGCATTCAGTTTGAAGTCAGGCTTCTGGTACCAGTCATTAGTTTGGTTAAGGCCCTCTTGGAGGATGTTCATATCACTAGGGGAATTTATGACAGTGCCCAGCTTGCAGTCATCTGCAAACATGGCCAGCCACAGACCACTGGTTTTGGCTTGCACCTCAGAAAAGTATATCCCGAAGAGTAGAGGCCCCAAGACTGATCCTTGGGGTACGCCGCTTGTTACGGGTCTACTACTAGAGGTGGCTTCCCCTATTTTGACTGAGTGGATTCTATCAGTGATCCATTTAGCTACCCATCTGGTAACTTATGGGTTGATGTTTAGCTGAGAGAGTTTATCTACTATGCCCAAGTGGGGAATAGTGTTGAAGGCATTGACTAGGTCAGGGTAGGCAGTGTGCACTGTCTTGCCCTCATCCATGGCTTTGGTGACTGTTTCGAAGAAGGCGACCAGTTTTAGTATTACTGTTATGAGATATCAGACAATATGACCTTCACCTAAGTAGTACAAATAATATTATAGCAGGATTAGTCAGATACCATGTCAGTTGACAGAGATATAACATAGCTCTATCTATTGGCAGAGAAATAAAGCAGAATTCAACCAAGCAGCAATGCTAATACTGTATAAGCTAACAAAGTTGTGACTAGACACAATATAGGCAGAGAAATGCAACAAAATTCAACCATTAGCCAGTTAAGTTTACAGTGTCTTTACAATCAATACAGGCAACTAGAACAGACCATTAATCTCACTACATTATAGTGATTCATGTATCTAAATCTAAGTTATTAAACAATTAATAAGTCAAACCTGCGAACTGCTTAAACAGTTTATACTGTCTGAGGTTTATCAGCTAGGCAGGTTACTGTACAGGCACCAGAAACAGTTAGCAAACTCAAAAATATCCCAGAGAGATGCAATAAAAAATAAACACTGAATGTAGAGCTTAGAAATCACTACAGTACTGCTGAATACAAATACAAATTCCTGCAATGGAGTATTGTTAGTAAAGCAGATTACAAAAAGGAAAAATACAATATTTTACATTAACTAAAGATAAAAAATGACCTTAATCTGCTAAAGTATCCAACATCTTACAGTAAAACCACTGAAATAATGGCTCATACACACCACTAAGGCTTGCAGAAGACATTAGAGCAGTTAAAAGTGAAATAAAAGATGGTGCCAAACAGTGTCTGAGACTGTTTGAATGTAGCAAGGCAGTATGGGAGTAAAGAAATGAAAGCACAGAACAGGAATGTGTCCGAAAAGGCTAGGTACAGGAATACATAGAGAAGGTGAAACCAGACTGCATCTATCAGCAGAATCCTATCACTGGAAATGTAAGTTGAGTACAATAATCAGTGTTTAGACTATTATAGGATATGTAATGACAGGAGAAATGGAAAGGAAAGGGTAAAAGGAAAAGAAATGCAAAGTACTGAGCTGTATTATAAGGTAGGGTTTACTAGATATCACAGAGTTAACACAAAGCAGTGAGAGCGGGCAAAAAGCAAGGAAATTTAAGTAGGGCACAAGTATTTGCAGAGAAATAGAGATGAACAAGAAGTGTGATAGTAAAGGTGGTGCCCAGGGGTGTGCAGAGAGCCTTATAAAGAATGTATAGGTTACAGGAGAATGATAAAATTAATTTCAAACATTTACTTTATTTTGGTGTGCTGCAGATAGGAGATTTAAAGTACTGAGCTTGTTGTAGGTGTTACTTGAAATTCACGTTGGGTGATTTGTAGACATTTATAACTTTATTTCGGTGTGCTGCAGACCGGAGATTTAAAGCACCGAGCTTGGTGTAGGTGTTACTTGAAATTCATGTAGAACACACAGCCTTCTGTATTAAAAGGCAAGTATACTCCCTGCTGTGCTAGTAATGCTTTTAAATACTTTAGCACTGTAATAGTGATATAATTTGCTAAACAACAGTTGCACATTGTAAACAGACTTGGCATATAAGCAGCACTAAACTTCTCTTCCCCTGAAGCTCTCAGCTCCTTGTAAAATGCACTTGACATTCGCTTTCTTGTAAAATGCACTTGACACTCAACCGTATCTCTCAACTTTGTAGCACAAGACATCTGGAAAAAGCCAAAATTTATGGGAGAACAAAAGGCCAAAACCAGGGACACATTTCAAATATTACTTGTATAATCTTAAAAAGTTGCTAGAATAAAAGTTTTTTTGTTAGCATGTATTTCCTGAAAGTTAGGAAGACTGAAAATTAAAAGGCTGTCATTATTTAGTGAATTCAGTCCTCACTGATTTGCCAGAAAACCAGAAATTTCAGGAGGAACAGCCCAAAGATCTGAACAGTTGAGAGCTATGCACTCAAGTCCTTGAAACACATGTGGTGGGAGGGGTAGAGAATTAGACTCTTGCTTCTCGGCTTAAGGTACAGGGCTTGAGACTGAGTAATACTAACCACCAGTTATCCCTACTTGGGGCATTTTACACACACACACACACACACACACACACACACACACACACACACACACACACACACACACACACACACACACACACTCTCCATTGGCTGGTGGGCTGTCATCATCACACACACACTCCATTGGTAGCTGGGTGCCATCATCACACACTCACAGTCCATTGGAGGGTGGGCTGCCATCATCCTAATTGAAATGAAACAAAGAAATGTTGACATTACCTTCTAAAACTGCAGTTGTATCCATTCCATTCTCATTCACTGTGTTGCTGTCTATCTTTAAGGAGTGACAATGGCCAAGTGCAACTGAATGGTGACTATACATGAGAAAAGTGCTTTGTTCATGGGTAGGCACCATTTCAAAGACGAGTGATTTAAGTATCATAAATACTAAGAAATAATTCAACTGACAATGGAGGTGTTCTTTAAAACTAATATATAAATTATGAAGTGTACCTTACTTCATCAGGTTTTGTACATAAACATTACTATATAGCATATATTAAAAAAATATTTGTAGGCCTCCCCAGTGTGGGCAGATGATGTGATGAACTCATACTAAATACTAGAATATAATTTTTACATAGGAAGATAGGAAAATCTGATGCATGCCTTTGCTTTTTAGCATCAAGATGCTTTTGCAGTGCATTATCTGCTGTGTGTTTAAGAGTACTTCACTGAAGCTTTCATTGAGCCATATTAATAGATTTCACTGCTGCACACCTGATTTTTGGCTGATGTGTGTTATTGATGGATGCACTGAAGAATATAGAGTATACAATTCATTCTATTATCATGTAAAGAGAAGACACCCTGAGCACCTAGCTGAAGACACCAGACCAAGTGAACAGCGATTGGAGGAAAGCCAAGTTCTATGGCAAGAAGTAAGTAGCTCAGTTTCATCACAATTTTAAGAGATTTTATTACCTATAGAGAATAAAACAGTTTGTGTATCGTACAAAAACTCAGTTATTTCATTAAATTGGGGAACTGAATGTGGGTCAGAATTTCACTTTTTCTTTTGTTTTGTAGCCATAAAATGAAACTTTTCATGGTGACATTGGCAATACTAAAAGGAAAAGATTTTGCTAAACACATCTTCATACCATCTTGTGTATTTTCCTCACCTCCTCGGCTCAAATGGGAGGGAGTAGATGCGATGTCAGGAAATAGAATATGTACAAACTGGGGGTTCAAAGGGGGAGTCTGTCTGCGCTATTCAATAACTCGATACTTTTAAATATAATGACTCTCATGACTAGCTGGATTAATATGAAAATAAATAAAATAAGAACATAACACGATTACTGCTCAATTTCAAAGAATAATAATTTTTTGATGTGGGGTACACAGGACATTGAATGGGATCAGCTTTTATCTAACCCCTGCATCAGTGATCAGCAACTCCATACATATGACTCAGGTGAAGGACAAAGGGGCATTGACCAACACAGACTTGTTACAGTACAAGTAAGTTCCTTACTTTGTGGCATTTGACTGAAATGGACCATACTTTTAGGTAATTGGCTATACTAATAATATTGTATTCAATTTTCGGGGCTGTTGTTAAAGACTGAATCTAACAATAGATCCTTAATCTTCATACAACTTCTTATGTCACAAACATTAGACTTGTCATGAGCTATGTCCTCTCTACATATACTACATTAACATCTCCACTTTCTTTAGGATCTGATGCCACTGCTTTAGTGATGAATGCCAGAGCTAAGCATCATCTCTCAACTATAGAAAGAGAACATTTGGTTAGTTACATTATGCAGAGCATTTTGCATACTTCTTGATGCTTATAGTTATATATAGTCAATCCTAGGCCCCTTCTCTTTAACATATTTACAAACAAACTCTACTTAGCAACCACAAAACCTGATATTGTCCAGTACGCAGATGATACCACCCTAATCTGCTCAGCACCCAACATCCATTTTCTACAAAGTAAAGCCCAAGAATCCTTCACTGAGATAGAGAACTGGCTAAACTATCATCAGCTGATACTAAACCCAAAGAAAACACAACTAATGTTATTCCATCCAACTAAGCCCAATGACCCCACCTTCTCCACTCTCTCAGGCAACAACACCCCCATCACCCCAGTACCAGAGGCCAAATTACTAGGCGTCACAATTGATCAACAACTTAAATACAATAAACACATATCCCAAACTATCTCTAAAGTCCGCAAAAAGCTAGGATGCCTCTATCGCAGCACAGCAAATAGTTCCTCACTTCTACATCTAAAACTGCCATACCCAGAACTAACATATTATCAAGATTACTTTATGACTGCCCAGTCCTAACCAATATCAATAAAACTGACCTGAACAAACTCTCCTCATGCTACAAGATAGCTAGGTTTACAACCAATGCTGAATCACACTCCCACCACTGCCAATCCCTACATAAACTACACTGGCTAGAATTTCCAAACTTACTAAGCTACCACCAACTCAACATAGCTCATCAAACTCTATACCATCCAGAGGAAAACCCCCACCCTAACGGGCATGTTAAAGTTACACAATTCCGGCAGGGAACTACACGTTAGTAACAAAGCCCTGATCGAAGTCAATCCATGCAAGAACAGCTTTGGAGAAGCCCTATTCTCCAATGAGGTTGCAAAAGCATGGAATACCCTCCCTCCTGACCTCAGGTTACAAAATCACACATCCACATTTAGAGACCTCCTCAGATCACACCTTTTCACTAACCCCCTCTGCAATTGCAAAGGCCCCTCCGAACCCTCCACCACCATAGACAGGTAGGCAGGTTACCCCCTGAGGCCTCTGATGCATAATTTCAATGTCATCTTGGTCCTCCCATGTGCATTGTATATTTTGTAAATACTGTGAATATGTACTTACTCTCAGTACCTTATCTAGACATTTGGTACCAGTACTGCAAGATTTCTGACCACACAACTGTACTATGAGCATGTATTACATATATATGTTTTCTACCTTCTGTATGTTAGCATGGTACCACTTGTTATCCTGCTACTATTATTGCATTAACAGTCTGCCTTCTAAAAAATGTCAGCACCCTACTAATTGTTATTCTTTAATTACCACATCCTACTAATTGTTATTCTTTAATTACCGCATCCTACCAGTTGTTATTCTTTAATTACCGCATCCTACTAATTGTTATTCTTTAATTACCGCATCCTACCAGTTGTTATTCTTTAATTACCGCATCCTACCAGTTGTTATTCTTTAATTACCGCATCCTACCAGTTGTTATTCTTTAATTACCGCATCCTACTAATTGTTATTCTTTAATTACCGCATCCTACCAGTTGTTATTCTTTAATTACCGCATCCTACCAGTTGTTATTCTTTAATTACCGCATCCTACTAATTGTTATTCTTTAATTACCGCATCCTACCAGTTGTTATTCTTTAATTACCGCATCCTACCAGTTGTTATTCTTTAATTACCGCATCCTACCAGTTGTTATTCTTTAATTACCGCATCCTACTAATTGTTATTCTTTAATTACCGCATCCTACCAGTTGTTATTCTTTAATTACGCATCCTACCAGTTGTTATTCTTTAATTACCGCATCCTACCAGTTGTTATTCTTTAATTACCGCATCCTACTAATTGTTATTCTTTAATTACCGCATCCTACCAGTTGTTATTCTTTAATTACCGCATCCTACCAGTTGTTATTCTTTAATTACCGCATCCTACTAATTGTTATTCTTTAATTACCGCATCCTACCAGTTGTTATTCTTTAACTACTATGTACTTGCACTGTAACTTCTTGGAGCTTTTCTCCCCAGGACTCAGCTGAAAACGGACACTAGCTGCCCATTTGGATTATCCTGGTGTAACAAATGTTAAATAAATAAATAAATAAATAAATAGTTCTTTGTTTGTCTTACTGTTTGGTCCCTCGTGTAGTGAATGTGTCACATCTGTGATGAGAGGTGTTCAGCTCTCTCACAATCAGAAACGCCTGCTGTAGTTAGTTGCTTCAGTACTACTGCTTCCAGTCCTGTCTTGCAGTTTCCCTTTGAGATACAATAGTATATAAGCTTTTGCAAATATAGCTATTTTGTCCCTTGAAACCCTAGGGCTCTTATTCTGAAACAGATAGGATGCTGAAAGCATATATTTCCTCATGTCTGTGATGTACACAAAAGGTGTTGATGGTATTTTAATTCCACATTAAAGAGAGAATTTTCATATGGCTTAGGCTTCTATCGAATAGAGGAATGTTGTTGTAGTGTTTTTATTGTGGACAGCGGCTGCTTTAACCTGCATGAACATGCATGCTGAAATAAGAAATAATAGGTTCTGCAACTGCCACGCATCCAGTCTTGTTCATCTGTTGGTGCCCATGATCAATTAGATCATCCACCTTTCTCTTTCGTTTTCAGAAAGGAATGAATTATATTGTTGCTGGGGGTCCAACAGTACCAATCGTCACTATTGGACAACCTAAGGAAGCAGGTGGAGAGAGTGCTAAAGAAGCATGCAGCAAGCACAACAGGTCAACTTGAAAACGATGTAATTGATATTTTTGACAATTGTATTGAGCCTTTTACTGGTGTTGCAACAACATTTCGACAGGACAGTGTTATTAAAAAGCAATTTAGCTATTTGGATGCAGAGCAAATTCCAATTACTCGAACCACATGCAAGAAGAAATGTGGAGACTTATTCATCAGAGACAGATCTTTTCATTATGTACCACTGATCAAGAGTCTAGAAGAGTTCTTATCACACCCAAGCATTATGTCTATGATTGAAATTTGACCTCAGAGGTGCAGGGAAGTTTTTTTTCATGATATTGTTGATGGAGATCTAAAATTACATTCCTTATTTTCTGAGACACTAAATGCATTGCAGATTATACTTTACACAGGTGAAATAGAGCTCTGTAACCCACTAGGATCCTTTGCATCTAAAAGCAAATTGTTCATGGTTTACTACACCCTAGAAAATATAAACCCAAAATAAAGGTCTAAACTGGCTGCTATCAGATTACGTGCCATGGCTAGATCAGCAGACCTTTATCAATCTGCTGTAGATGTAATATTGAATAGAATCAAGGAAGACATGGATGCATTGTACAGTGGGGTTACAATCCAAACTGTTAATGGAAAGAAGAAAATATATGGTGCCATGATTTCTGTCTGTGGAGACAGCCTTGCACAACATGAACTTGCCAGTTTTAAAGAGGGTGTGTGCTTTGCCTACAGTAAGTGCAGACTCTGTGTGTTCTGTTGAGGACATGTAGTTGGACTTCAGTGAGCATGCATATACTAAAAGGACATTAGAGAAATATGTCAAACAGTGTGATGAAATAAAAAAAGGCAAAGACAGACTTACTTCACAACAGCCTAAAAACAACATATGGGATCAATAGAAGGAGCAAGTTAGTTGAATTCCTAGCGTTTGATATCATACAACAAATTCCACAAGACATTATGCATATATTTCTGGAGGGTGTTGCCCCATTGGAAATCAAATGTGCTTTGAATCATCTTGTACAGTCAGCACAGATTGATCTGGACTCTATGAATTCTGCTATTCTTGGTTTCCCTTTTTCTCTTCTAGATCTTAGAGTTTGTCTATCCCCAATTTAATTTAGTACATTGCCCTCAACTGATGGTAAACTAAAGCAGTCATTAGGGCAAATGCTTTTATTGCTAAGGATATTGCCACTTCTTTTGGAGAATTTAAAAGTCTGTGAATATATCCAACTGTTAATTGACCTAATAGAAATTGTACAAATAGTATTTGCACTTGTTACCATAGCAACTGTGTCTAGGTTGAAGTTGCTCATTAAAGATCATTTAAAGCACTGGAACGAGCTTTTTCTAGACTGTTCCATTACACCTAAACAGCATTATATGATACATTTACCATCACAAATAAAATCATTGAGCCCAATGGTCAGACATATGTGTATGTGGTTCAAGTCTTTAAACAGTGGGCCTTCAAACTCAATTTCAAAAATATTTGCAAGTCTTTGATGAAACAAAACCAAATATATGAAAGCTGTTAAAATGTGGACTACAAGTGAAAGGGAAATGGGACCTGTATCTGAGGTGAAAGATCTACAATATTTACATGGAAAACTGAGGGACTTATTTGGTTTAAATGAGGTAAACCATTCTGTATCACTCAAAGTGGCTTGTCATAAATGGTAATAAATGTATAACTCAGAAGTCCATGATCTTTGCCAGAGTACAGAATGATAATATGCCAAAATTTGGACTTATCAAAAACATATTTCTTGTTGATTCTAGATTTTAGTTTTTGGAATATCAACCATTACAAACTATTTGCTTTAACAGAAACATCATGGCTTATCAAGTGGAGGCCACACACTTTGCACAGGCCACTGAGTTTGCAGATGCTGAAAAGCTGGTTGATTTTACCTTTTATTACACAATTCGCAACAACAGCCAAACATTTCTGCACATCAAATACTATCTTGGGTTGTAATAGAATTGTACAACAGTTTCCAAATATAAAGTCTCTCAATTCGCACTGACTGCTACTGAGGATATTTTATACACACACACACACACACACACACACACACACACACACACACACACACACACACACACACACACACAAACTATCAAGCCCCCCCCCCCCCATTTTGGGATCAAGGAGATCTGGAGACCATCTCTAGAGGGCATACAGTGCTGGGCAGGGTACACCCTGGAGGAGGTGCGAACTCATCACAGGGCATGGACTACAACTCTCAGTTGCACACCATACACAGGGTAAATTTCACATTGTCAATTCACCTAACCTCCATGTCCTTGGACTGTGGGAGGAAACCAGAATGCCCAGAATAAACCCATGCAAACACAGGGAGAACATTGAAACTCCACCCACATGGGATATGAACCTGGAGCCTCAGCAGTGGGAGAATGAGTGATAACCCCACCAGCACTGTGCCACCCTAAGGATATTTTGAACAAGAAAACAGCATACAGAGTATGCTCAAGTAAAAATGGGGAAATTTAGTTACAAATGGTTGCAATGCTTCGTTTGCATGTTCTGGTAACATCACCGTCCAAGTTGCATGTTCTTCATGTCATTGGAATGGCCAGCAGTTGTATCCTTTACTATTACAAGCTGCATTGTTATTTGTGGAGATTGTGATATAACTTTTTAACAAATATTTTACTTTAAGTACAAATATATATTTCTAAGGTGATCCTTGAGTGCTTGAAAGACACATAAAATGTTGTATTATTTCTGCTTGTGCTCATGTTGACCAGATGAATGACAAACTTTATTTTTCAAATATCTTACTTCATTCAGTAAGAGCTGACTGAACAGATAAGCATGTTCTTAAAAGATGTGTCTTGCTATTTGAATCTCTGCAATAAATTAATGAAGATGTGAAATAAAAAGATACTTGAAATAAAAAATTCTGACTACAACAAACCAATTATGCATGCTTGAGCGTGGTTATAAATCTTATAGTTCTAGTTTTAAGCATTGATTTACTTAGTATCAGTAATACAATCTCAGTAACAAGTTAAATAATCTTATTAAGATAATTAAGGGCAAAAATGGCTTGAAAAAAGCAAACTTCTCTAACATAAAAACTAGATAAATCTAGTTGGTTTAAATGAGGTAAACCATGCTGCATTATTTCCTTGATTTACGATATTTAAAGATGTCACTTTTTGCAGTGTAGAAAATGGAAATGAAAGTCTAAATCGACTGTATTTGAAGTTGTGAGGATTGTAACAGACATAAAAGAACCAGAAATGGGATCTGAAGCAAGGCTAGAAGCAAATTACATAGCAACATTGGAAATTGTGGAAACAATACATGCAGAATAATGTTTTGGAGGAGGAGTGAGGTTTAAGGGAAGGCAGAAATTAATCAGTTTATGTAATGTTGGATTGCTGATAATTGTATAAAAGACTGTATAAGATGTACAATGTCTGCACCTGTGAACATGTCAACATGTTTTTTGTTTCATATAAATGTACATTTGCGTATGTCTTAAGTGATAATGCAATAAAGATGTTAAAAATGCAAGAAAGTCTAAAACAAAACACTGAACAAAAATCTTGGTGTCTGTAGCAAAGCAACCATGGAAAAAATGGACATGGGTACTTAATAGACTCCTCTAGACTATCTGCTGAGTGTTATATCACCAGACATCATGGGTTGGTGGATGGAGTAATGGTTAAGGTGTTTTCCTTACATAGTACATAGGGCTTCATTCTCCCCTTTGAGGGAAATGGATAGGCCTAAAATGGCCCATAAGGGTTGCTACACTTTTACCTCTGAACAGGCTATGAGCTCTGCCAGGATGATTTAAAGATGGTGCTGGGAAAAGTTAAATAAGCTGAAAAAGTGTCAGCAATAATCTTTGTCACGGATGTGACAGTAAGTGTTTCTATAGCTTTGGTGCCTAGGGAAATTGTCCAGGTGAGTTAACTGCTTGAACACAATCAACTTCATCTTAAATTAGAGAAAGTGGCATCTACACAGTGAGAAGCAAAGCAAATGGATGCAGATGGTGGGGTAAGCCACTGATTCAAAGAAAGGCAGAATTTCCCTCAGAATGTACACTGTTATAGGAAAATATGGAAGGTGCAAGATGAGAAGTCAGGTGTAGGCAGATAAGAGAAGCAAAGACAATACAGACAAATGGTTGGATCATTTAGAAAACTATGTATACACCCAGGAGTCTTAGTAACAAAATTAGTTACCAGAAAGTATGTATATTTTTTTCCTTTTTGAGGAAATCTGTGTGGGCAGAAATTGTTTATAGTGAAAACCTGCGGATGAGAGTCATTTAGTAACTAAAAGCCCACAATATAAACATAATTCTCTTAAACACTGAAACAGATATACACACAAGAACATAAGAATGACATGTAATAGAAATTAAGCAGAAGCTGAAGATATTCATACATTTGTATAATGCAATACATAACTAAGCCAAAACAGTAGAGTTTTTATACTGATGCAACAATATTGGTAGAAATCATCACATTTGGTAAATACAATGAAGACTAAAAGTAGTAATGATAATCCTGGTTGGCAGATGGAAGCAAATGCTACTGTACAAAGCATACCCAGTGGCACCGGAGGAGGGATATAAAACACACACTAGATTATCAGATAGTGATTATGAATGTGGTGCAGCTAGCTGTTACAGGAGATGTGAGTTACCAAAAGCAAGAAGGAAGAAATTGGCCTCAAGAAATATGATTCAGTAGCCCATGTCATAAGAAGAGGCCGAAGAAATAAATAAGTAGAGGAGTTATAGGGTATCACAGGAAGCAGGGGCTGGGGAAAGTAGGACCCTCATAATGAGCAGGGATGCTGAAAGGGATGAAAGAGGAAGTGAATGATTCTAGAAGAATGGTCAGGGTAATACTTTAGAGATGACAGTGAGAGGTGGTAGGAAAGTACAGTTGTGTACACTTACCATAAATGTAGATGTTCGAGTGTATTCACTGTTGCAGTCCTAACAAATGGGTTATCCAGCTCCCGGTAGCCCTCTGTCAGCCAGAATACCAAAGGTAAGTAAAAATGACTTTGGTTGCCATCGGTCGTAAAGGACGTCAGGGTGTCCGATACAAAAGGAGGCAGCCAATGTCACTTCCTCAGTCTTTCTTGCCATAACAGTCAGGATCCCCTAGAAAATAAGGCTTAAACCAAAAACCAATTTGACAAATAACAAATTAAGCCTGTACCTCAGGAAAAGAGAATAGGAGAGGACCCCAAAAGGGAAGGAGGGAGGGAAACCAGGACTGCAACAGTGAATACACTCGAACATCTACATTTATGGTAAGTGTACACAACTGTTCATCATGTTTCACTGTTGTAGTCCTAACAAATGGGCTGATTACCAAAGCCCAGAGAAAAAAGGAGGGAGGAACCAACAGCATCAAGGATTGGAGATTATGCCCTGCAACACTGCAGTGGCAAACCCTGCCCTGGCTCTGGAAAACAGAGGCAAATTATAATCCTTTGTGAAAGTGTGAACAGAAGACCATGTGGCAGCTTCCAAAATGTCTTTAGTAGGGACATCCCTTAGAAAGGCTGCAGAAGTGGAAGCCACTCTAGTAGAGTGGGTCCTAACCCCTTGAGGCGAAGCTTTGCCATGAAAGGAATAACAAAAGTTACTGCAATATGCAATTCACTTAGAAATGGTTTACTTAGAAATAGCATTGCCCTGGGCTCCAGGGGCAAAACTGACCAATAACTGTGCTGATTTCCAAAGGTCCTTAGTCCTGTCCAGGCAAAATCTAGGCTATCTATGCACATCAAGAGAATGTAGGATCCTTTCATCTCTATTGCGAGGATTAGGAAAGAAGGTAAGATGGTGTATGGACTGATTAAGAGTCAGGCTGGAAACCACCTTAGGCATAAAGGAGGGATTAGCCCTCAGAGGGATTATTTGCATGGAAAATAAGAAAAGGCTCCACATCCATCAAAGCTTGCAGCTCTGAAACCCTCCTTGCTGAAGTTATAGCCAATAGGAAGGCGGTCTTCCAAAGAGAGAAACTTTAAATCTGTAGAGGCAGCTGGCTCAAAAGGAGGAAAAGTGAGTTTTTCCAGAACAAAATTAAGATCCCAGGCTGGAGTAGGTGCTCTTCTGGGAAGTTTTAAATTGCAAGCACCTCTAAGAAACATTTTCATCAGGGGATGAGAGAAAATGGGCTGTTCAAGAGAACAATGAGCAGAGATGGCTGAAGCATGGATCTTGATAGAGGAAAAAGAAAGACCACCCTGAAGCAAATCAGCCAGGTATTCCAGGATCACAGGAAGGGTAGGTTGAGAAGCAGACTCCCCTCTAGCTTGCATCCAGTGAGAGAACCTTTCCCATTTGCCAGCGTAGGATTTCCTAGTGCTAGGACTCCTGGCCTCCCTCAGCACATCAGCTACCTGTTGGGAAATGAGCCATGCTGCCAATTGGAGAGACTGAAGATGAGGATGTAGAATGTTTCCCCTTTCCTGAACCAAAAGATCTGGCTTCAGAGGAAGATGCCAAGGAGGAAGATGGGAGAGACTGCAAAGCA
Source organism: Protopterus annectens (assembly GCF_019279795.1). Lineage (NCBI taxonomy): Eukaryota > Metazoa > Chordata > Ceratodontiformes > Protopteridae > Protopterus > Protopterus annectens. The sequence continues at coordinate 7,673,900 of NC_056725.1, forward strand.
GCAGATACCAATGTTGTCTGGGCCAGTCCGGAGCTTTGAGAATAGTCCTTGGACGTTCATCCCTGATCTTCACTAATACTCTGCGAAGAAGAGGAAGAGGAGGGAAGGCATACACTGATAGCAATGTCTAAGGGAAGGACAGAGCATCCACTTTCCAGGCTCTGCTGTGCTGCTGTCTGGTGCAAAAGAGAGGTAACAGATGGTTGTCTGGGAAGGAGAAAAGATCCACCTGAGGTGCGCCCCAACATTGAATGATGCTGTAAAAAACTGCTCTGTTCAGCTGCCACTCGTAAGGATCCAGGGTTTGCCTGCTCAACTGGTCTGCCAAAACATTGAGCCTTCCTGGAAGCAACTGAGCTAGGAGATGCAGGTCCAGGGATGCTGCATGGACCAAAGATTCATGCTTTGCCTGCACAGGGGGTAAGAGTGAGTCCCTCCCTGCTTGTTGATGTACCACATGACCATGGTGTTGTCTGTCCTGACAAGCAGGGTCTCTGGAGAAAAAGATGTTTGAAAGCTAGTAAGGCCTGCTGAACTGCAATCAACTCTTATGGATTTATGTGCAGGTGCATCTGCTGGGCGTTCCAACATCCCTGTATGCATCTGCCATCCAGGTGTGCTCCCCAGGCATAGTCCGATGCATCTGTAGTCAGAACTTGAGTGGCAAGATGTGTCCAAAAAGGCATGCCTTTGTTTTGTAGACTGGCTGTTGCCCACCACAGAAACTCCGCCTGCAGAGATGGAAGCAGAGGAATCATCACATGCAGGTCCTCTGGGTGTTGACACCAAATGTTCTTGAGGTACCATTGCAATTTCCTCTTATGCAGTCTTGCATATGGAATCATGAGAATACAAGAGGCCATGAATCCCACAGCTTGCAGGTACTTCATTGCAGGGAGCTGGGACAGGCTTGCCAAGTCCTTGAAGTAAACTGAAAGAGTTGTCTGCTTCTCCTGGGTGTGATAAATCATCTGGGCAGCTGTGTTCTGACTCTCTCCCAGGAATGTTATCTCCTTGGATGGTACCATTTTCAATTTTTCCACATTGAGAGTGTAACCCAGGGAAGAGAGAAGAGTCTTTACGAATTCCAGATCCTTTAATAGCTGTTCCTGTGAACTTGCTTGAATCAGACAGTCATCCAAGTATGGCTAAATCTGAATTTTCTTCTGCCTGCAAAAAGCAATGACTGGGGCCAGACACTTTGTGAAGACTCTGGAAGCAGTAGATAAGCCAAAGGGCAGTGCAGAAAATTGGTAATGTTACTCGCCCACTCTGAAATGAAGGTACTGCCTGCAACTTTCCCTGATAGGAATGTGCAGATAAGCCTGTTTGAGATCCAAGGTTACTAGCCAGGAATCCTTTTCAAGCATTGGTAGCAACTGATACAGAGTGAGCATTTTGAACTTTGGAATTACTAGAAAAGAGTTCAGAATGGAAAGATCCAGGTTAGGATGCCAGGTGCTTTCTTTTTCTGGAACTAGGAAAAGCCTGGAATAAAAGCCCTGACCTACCTGCTGAGCAGGAACTGATTCTATTGCTCCCAGATGAGACAGAGACAACATTTGTTTTTTCTACTTCTGCCCTTTGGTTTGGAGGAACGTCCGGGAATCCCTTGGGAGCTGGAAAGGTGCAGAAAGAAAACTTATGCCCTAGGGATACCATTCTGAGCACCCATTTGTCGTTTGTGATAGTGGCCCAGACACCTGCAAAAAGGGCCAACCTTTCCCCTAAAGGACTCTCCCAGTAAGCAAGAACAGGCAGAAGTTGTACAAAGTCATTGAGAGTGTTTTGATTGAGATGCAGGCTTGGAGCTTCCCCCTTTAGATGTGGAAGCCTGCCAACGCCTAGACCTTTGAGGAGTAGCCCCCTGCCCCCTAGAAGATTTGTAACCTCTAGTCCTGGAATGGTTCTGTCTTCTGGTATCAGGAAAGGCCCAACTCTTGGAAGGGTAATTCCTGCTAAAGCGAGGGGGTTGAACTTGCAGAAAATCCTTAACAGTTTGCATGGACTTGGCCTTATCCTCCATCTTCTTTAGTATCTCCTGTGCTTTGCTGCCAAAAAGATTGTCTTTATGCAAAGGTATATCCAAAAGCATAGCCTTGACAGGTTCTGGAAGAGGCTGTTCTCTGAGCCAAGCATGCCTTCTAATAACAGATCCAGTAGCCATAGCCCTGCTGGAGGCCTCAAGGATGTCAAAACCACAATGCAAAGTATGCTTATTGACCAGATAGCAAACCAGAAAAAAATAAAAAAAATTGTATAAATGTAACAACAAACCAGTGACCACCAATCTTTTATTGCACTTGCTTCTGACGTCTCGGCTACAAGCTTTCAAGGAAGAAATGCTTATTGACCAGACTGGTGGAATTCACTAAATCTTGCATGTTTTTACTCTCTGCCAAAAGAGGAACACTTGCTATCCTAGACTTAATAGCCTCCAAGGTGTGCTTCTGGTACTTCAGCATATGAAATAGACAATTGGTAGCCCTAATAGTAACAGTGGCCTTAACTCCTTTAGGGCCCTGAGAAATAACCTCTGGATCTGCAATGGATTCCTGAAAAGAAACAGATGAGAATCAGGGACTCTGTAGTACCTGTCAGGTTTCCTGGGAGCAGGAGGAACCAAAATTGGAGACAAGGAAATTTCCAGAAAAACATCATCAACAACTTCCAACACAGAGGGAATAGCAAGAGGCTTATGCTGAGGTAAATCCAGAAACTCCCTAATCCATTTCTTGGATTGGGGATAATCCTGACTTTCCCATTTAAAATGTTCTCTGAGGGTATTTAAGTATCACCAAAAGATAAATCCTCTGGAGGAGAGGCTGAAGGGATGGACTCCTCTGCATCTGAATCCTCAAAAGGAGAAAAAGCCTGAGAAAATTCCTCTTCATCAGCAGAAATGCTGGAAGAATCAGAACCTGAGCAGGACAAAACCTCAGGAGAAACATCCCTACTCCTTTTAGGAGGAGGAGGCTGAGAACCCCTAATAAGAGTCAACAAATCATTAGCCATTTTAACCATTTGGGATTGAGGGGAATGAGAAAAAGCTGGAGCTTGCCTTTTCACAGGCTTATGAATGGAAGATTTACCTGCAAGCCTGAAGGATTCGAGAGGCCTGGAAACCGCCGAAGTTGCAGCAGAGGTTGAAGGAAGAAGTTTGCTGTCAGAAAGCAAAACGGAGGCCTCGGACACTGGAGTTAGCTCAGCAGCTCTGGCTCCAGCAGAAAAGGTGACCAGCGACAGGTCGGAAGGCAAAACAGAGGCCGAAGGCCTAAGGGACTCGGACTCAATCAAGGCCTGCAGTTATACATCTGTGAACTGCAGGGACTGCAAAGGCGTCTTACTGGCTACCACCTGACTGACGACCAACTGAACCTCATCCGAGGACTTAGCTTTCTAAGGCCTTTCATGGTCCTTATCCTTATGTTTCTTTGGAACATCCGAAGCCCGAAGACCGGTGGACGCCATACCAATGAACTTAGGCCAAACTCCAAAATGCCTAGCCAAAATCTTAGCCCGACGACGGATAGTACACAGATTAAAGGAGGCACAGAGATCACACTTGGGAACATCGTGGTCAATGCCTAAACAAATAATGCAATAGGAATGAAAATCTCTATGGGGAATCTGCTTTCCACAGGTAAGGCAATTATTAACTTTTTCTGACATTCGTTAAGGCAAGAAAAGAGGATCCCCAATGGGGTACTTAGCTGTAGTAGACTTCAACTCTTGTAGATGGAAACCAACAAAGGTAAACTGCCGACCGGCACTCGTGCATGAAAAACTTCTGCTTCGGGCTCCGTGGCAAGAAAGACTGAGGAAGTGACGTCGGCTGCCTCCTTTTGTATCGGACGCCCTATGTCCTTTACTACCGATGGCAACGAACGTCATTTTTACTTACCTTTGGTATTCTGGCCGACTGAGGGCTACTGGGAGCTGGATAACCCATTTGTTAGGACTGCGACAGTAAAACATGATGAACATCAAAACCAGCTGAGCAGAGAATGGAATAGAAGATAATGAAAACAGTGCTCTTTGGGTTGGAACAGTAGAGCGAGGCACGTGCCAATTTAGTAAAATAACCACAAAGTTACTGTGACAGTCACTAGCTACATGAAATCAGATGACCAATTTGAACTCTTGATTATAGACAAGTTTCTGTATGATAAGGAGCAGAAACAGAACTGCCTGCCCTTGTATGTTATAGAGAATACATACCTTTCAACTTCTTAATGTAAAACATCTGGATAAAATCAAACGTAATGGAGACAAAGGTGCATAAATAGGGGCATATTTAAAATATTGCTTTTTAAACTTAGAAAATTGCTAGAATAGCTGGATGTATGTTAGTTTGTTTGTGTCTTTCGGCTTTTCCCAGTTAGGGGGTCGCCACAGCGGAACTCCGGTCCGCTAATGATTGGCAGTAGATTTTTATGTACTGGCTTGCCAGGCCTAATGCACAACCTTCAATGAAGGAACGCCCATTCACGCATGTCGCTACACAGAAGACGCTCTAACTGAGAATCGAACGGGCAATGTCTAACCGTGAGGCGACAACGCTACCGCAGCACCACCACCATAGCTTTGCTGGATGTATGTTAGTATGCATTTCATTTTCTTATGGATATGAAGGTGAAAATCAAATGTGTCATTACTTAGTGACTTCAGTCCTCAATGAATTGCCAAAAGACCACAAATTTTTATGACAGACAGACCAAAAAATCTAGATATTCTGTGAAAATCTGGACAGTTTAGAGTAATGGTGAGTGTAGAAGAGAGGTGAAGAAGAGAGTACAGGCAGGATGGCGTGGATGGAGAAGAGTGTCAGGAGTGATTTGTTACAGACGAGTACCAGTAAGAGTGAAAGGGAAGGTCTACAAGAGGGTAGTGAGACCAGCTATGTTATATGGGTTGGAGACAGTGGCATTGACAAAAAGGCAGGAGTTTGAGCTGGATGTGGCCAAATTAAAGATGTTAAGATTTGCACTGGGTGTGATGAGGGTGGACAGGATTAGGAATAAGTATATTAGAGGGTCAGCCCAGGTTGGAAGGTTTGGTGACAAAGCCAGAGAGGCAAGATTACGTTGGGTTGGACATGTGCTGAGGAGAGATGCTGAGTATATTGGGAAAAAGATGCTAAGGATGAAGCTGCCAGGTAACAGGAAAAGAGGAAGGCCTAAGATAAGGTTTATGGATGTGGTGAGAGGGGACATGCAGGCAAGTGGTGTGACAGAGCAAGATGCAGAGGACAGGAATAAATGGAAACAGATGATCCGCTGTGGCGACCCCTAATGGGAACAGCCAAAAGAAGATGATATATATATATATCTATATAGCAGGCTGGTGTAATAGATATTGCTAGATATTTACTGCTGTAAAATAGCCTAAGAGCTATTACTGACATGACATATAAACATAGAAGTGCGTCAAACACCTTAACTCTCAACTATATTGGTTAAGAATTCTGAACAAAGCCAAACATAGTGGGGGACAAAGTCCCAAAGTTAGGGACTTCTTTCCTAATTACACTAATTCACTTAAAATACTTAGTAGAATAAATGGTTTTGTATCACATGCATTTTGTAACTATAGGAAGTATGACTGTTGATCATTGACCATCAATAATGCTGAACAGTTTAACAGAAAAAAATAAATTAGGAGGGCTAGGAGAAAAATATAACACAAAATCAAAGGATATCTGAAAGTTGCAGGTAAGTCCAGTAACAGGCAGTCTACTGAGTAGCTAACAGTACCAAATCTTCTTCTTCTTCAAATAGCTTTGACAAATCAATAAATGAAATACTAACAACAATACCATGGCTAAGTTCACTCAATATATATTTGGTTATATAAAGAAGCATTCTATCATTTCAATAACTCAAAATGAATCTGTGTTGAGAGCTGGACAGCAAAGTGTTAGTGCTAATATTATGACAAACCTGTTAGTGTACACATTTTTTCCAATATTTTGGAAACAAAAGGTTATATAAGGGTTAGAGGCCAGCATCTGACAATAGACAAACATCACCCTTATGTAAAGGGATAATTATCACTGACTTACAGAGTTTGGAAATGCTGTTCAAGGGTACATTGGTTTATCCCTGTTTTAGCTAACTTGAAAACCTTGAAGAGTAAGATGAATATTACAAGTTGAGGTAGAAAGCCAGGGTTTACAAGTATAGTGTTGCCAAAATAGACACTGAATTGTTCAGCTGTTAGATCAGAACATAAAAAGAATTGGGTTGCTTTAATCTGTGGAGCAGTAATAGGAGCTTCACCTCCTAACATAATTCTTTGGGACTGTTATTGTTACTCTTCAGAAGGGCAATAATGTATTGTCCTTTGCAGTTTAATACCATGCTATTGCTGCAGTTCATGGCCTCTTTGTAAAAGAGGCATTAGTTCCTTTTTGTTCAGTGTTGGTGCCACCATTTATCTGTTTGTGACATCTGTACCTGAATCCCCTGTATGATCCAGGCTAAGGATCACCGTTTGACTTAACACCATTCTATTGAAGCCAGGTTGTTGAAAATAGACAGAAAGCTGGAGCTGGAATTCAGCTGCAGAGTTCAAAGGAATGGAAAACAGAGGAGTCAAGTCCATTCTATTGGATACAGACTTCAGTGTCCAGACATCAAACCTCCTGGGATTTCTGAAGAAGGAGTAACAAAGTGCTTTCTAGTTTCTTCCCTGACAACAAACCTGGTACCAGCCATAATGCTAATCACTGCAACACTGCCAGATACAGACATCAGGATTCGATCAGATACAGTAAGGACTAGACACCAGAAGCAGAATGAAAGAGGAGTGGCAGCAGGAAACAAAAAGTTTGGGTAAATATCTTCAAGGGGATAGACCTTAAAAACAAAGACACAATAATCTCACTGTATGAGGTACCGCTCAGAATACACATTGAGCTCTGTTGTAATTCTAGAGAACATACGATTAGAGGGATAGTAAGCATCTTAAAGGAATCCAAAGAAGATTCACTTGAAAAGTATGTGGGATAGAGGGAAAGGGATGTCACTACATTGCTGCAGACTAGAACAGTCAGAGTAATTCTCATTCGAGAGCAGAAGAAACAGGGGATAGAGTATTCAAGTAGTGGTGGGGTTATGGCCCTGCAGATAACATTACCTTCTTGGTTTTAGAGTCTATCCTCCCAAGGATGAAGCCAAACTTTCTGTTTGGTCCCACTCACTCTGTCTGATCCTAGCAGTCTCACTAGTCCACCAACTGTAATCAGTACCCCTAGCTCCTTTTTCTGATCTTTTTGCCATCATTTCCACTTCCTCAGCTGACATCTCACACCAGAGATGGTGTTGTCTCGGCATTATTTTACATTTTGTGTACTGAACCTCAGTTGACTCCTTTCTGTGTAAGGGGTTAGGTTTTCTACATCCTTTCTTAGACTCTGTCTTGATCATGTACAGCTACATTTGTCTTTGTGTCATCGGTGAAGAAACAGATTCTGTTCTCTAGTCTTTCAGATATGTCTTAGACAACACACTGAAGAGTAATGAACCCAGGACTGATCCCAACAAACTGAAGAGTAATGAATCCAGGATTGATCCCAAAAGTACATCCTTATTCCTGACAACATCCCTGTTATTACAACCTTGATTATCCTACCATTCATCCATTTAGCAATCCATTTTGCCAGTTGTGGTCCTGTTTCCTGCCCTTTAGTTTTTCCTGTCAGCCACCTGTTTGGGACCGAATCAAAAAGATTTGGTGATGGTCAGATACTTCATTTGTCTACTGGTACAACCCTGTCCAGTTCATCTGTAACTCAGTCATAAAGCTGGATGAGGTTTGCCTTGATAGCTCCTTTTGTCCATAAACCCATGTTCGCTGCTGTCCTACAGATTTTTGTCCTGTTGAAATACTACCATTTCCTCTCAGAATTCGCTTTGCTACTTACTCTGTCATGGATGTTAAGCCTGCAGGCCTATAATTCTCATGTTTTTCCCTGTGTCCCCCTTTCTGCAATGGTGACACATTTAGTGTCTTCCATTTCTCATGATCTTCTTCACTGGTAAGAGATCTGTTGAAGATCTCCGCTAAGGGGAGGCTGCCATCACACTGGCCAGGTTCATACTCAGATCATTTGAGGGGCTACATAATATAATATAATATAATATAATATAATATAATATAATATAATATAATATAATATAAAATAATATAATAAAATAAGATAGCACAGTTTCAGGTATGTACAAAGTCAATGTGAGGGAACTTTTCCATGTCAGAACTGTCCACGCTATCAATATATATCAAAAGAGAATTATTTTGTTCATCAGTCTACTAGTAGACAACATTATTATAATGCTTTTCCTACCTGTTTTACCACAACTATTGTATACTTAGCACAATGCGAGGAGTGAACTATTTTTTATGTAGGCAAGTATCTTCTTTTTTCTTGTGGCTGCTCCTGTTAGGGGTCACAACAGTGGATCATCTGTTTCCATTTCTTCCTGTCCTGTGCATCTTGCTCTGTTACAGCAACCACCTGCATGTCCTTTCTCACCATATCCATAAACCTTATCTTAGGCCTTCCTCTTTTCCTCTTACCTGGCAGCTCCATCCGTAGCATCCTTCTCCCAATATACCCAGCATCCCTCCATAACACATGTCCAAACCAATGCAATCTCGCCTCTCTGGCTTTGTCTCCAAACCGTCCAACCTGAGCTGACCCTCAAATATACTCATTTCTAATCCTGTCCATCCTCATCACACCCAGTGCAAATCTTAACATCTTTAACTCTGCCCCCCCCCCAAGCTCTGACTCCTGTCTTTTCATCAGTGCCACCGTCTCCAATCCATATAACATAACTGATCTCACTACCATCTTGTAGACCTTCCCTTTCACTCTTATTATACCAGTGTGTCACAAATTACTCCTGACACTCTTCTTCACCCACTCCACCCTGCTTGCAGTTTCTTCTTCACCTCTCTTCCACACTCACTATTACTCTGGAATGTTGATCCCAAGTATTTAAATTCATCCACCTTTGCCAAACCTACTCCCTGCATCCTCTCCATTCCTCTATCCTCCCTGTCATTCACACATATAGTCTGTCTTAGCCCTGCTGACCTTCATTCCTCTACTCTCTAGAGCATATCTCCACCTATCCAGGGTCTCATCTACCTGTTTCCTACTCTTACTACAAATCATAATGTCATCCGCAGACATCATAGTCCACAGGGACTCTTGTCTGATCTTGTCTGTAAACCTGTCCATCACCTTTGCAAATAAGAAAGGGCTCAGATCTGATCTTTGCTGTAATCCTACCTCCACCTTGAACGCATCCGTCACTCCTACCGCAAACCTCACCACTGTCACATTGCCCTTGTACATATCCTGTAAGACTCTTACATACTTCTCTGCCACTCCAGACTTCCTCATACAATACCACAACTCCTCTCTAGGCATCCTGTCTTATGTTTTCTCTAAGTCAGCAAAGACACAATGCAACTCTTTCTGACCTTCTCTATACTTCTCCATCAACACCCTCAAAGCAAACATTGCATCTGTAGTTTTTTCCTGCATGAAACCATACTGCTGATCACTAATTATCACCTCCCTTCTTAACCTAGCTTCCACTACTCTTTCCCATAACTTCATGGTGTGGCTGATCAATTTTATCCATCTGTAGTTACTATAGCTCTGCACATCACCGTTATTCTTAAAAATCAGTACAATACACTTCTTACCCACTCCTCAGGCATCCTGTCACTTTCCAAGATTCTGTTAAACAATCTGTTTAAAAACCTCACTGCCATCTCTCCTAAACACCTCCATGCTTCCACAGGTATAATGTCATCTGGACCAACAGCCTTTCCATTCTTCACCCTCTTGTAGCTGTCCTTACTTCCTCCTTGCTAATCCATTGTAGTTCCTGATTCACTATCCCCACATCATCCACCCTTTTTTTCTCTCTCTCATTCTCTTCCTTTATCAGCCACAGTACACTTTTCATTTGCTCAACACACTCTCCTCATTTGTGAGTGATTTTCCTTCATTATCCTTTATCACCCTTACCTGCTGCACATCTTTCCCAGCTCGGTCCCTCTGTCTAGCCAATTAGTACAGGTCCTTTTCTCCCTCCTTAGTGTCCAACCTTTTATACAACTCACCATATGCCTCATCCTTAGCCTTCACCACCTCTCTCTTCACAATATACTTCATCTTCTTGTGCTCCTTTCTACTTTCTTCATCTCTGTGACAATCCACTTCTTCTTTGCCAACGTCTTCCTCTGTATACTGTCCTGCATTTCCTCATTCCACCATCAGGTCTACGTGTCCTTATTCCTCTGTCCAGATGTCACACCAAGCACTGTTCTAGCTGTCTCCTTTACCAGCTCTGCTGTGGCTGCCCAGCTATCTGGTAACTCTTCACTGCCACCCAGTACCTTGAACTCCATCTTACAGTCATCATTTTTCAACTTCCACAATTTGATCCTTGGCACTGCCCTCACTCTCCTCTTCTTCTTCTTGATTGCCAGTGTCATCCTATAGACCACCATCCAGTGCTGCCTAACTACGCTTTCCCCTTTCACCACTTTGCAGTCTCCAATCTCTATAATCCACCTGTGTGCATCTTCCTCCACTCTTATATATCACCCTGTGCTCCTTCCTCTTCTTAAAAAAGGAAGTTACGTACTCACCATAATGTTCCATGTGTGTTGTCCATCTTCACCTTCATTCTTACTAGGTTGGGTTCAGATCCAATCCTTGGATCTGTCTTGGCCTTTATTTTCAAGCTCAAGGTCCTCTGCCAGCTCGTGGCTAGCCCCCTATCCCAGCATGCACTGGAACCATCCCCAGATCTTGTTTGCCCTAAATTTAAAATGGTATTGTCTAACTCCAAGGAAGGACTGAGAGGCTGATGAAGAAGGGCAGAGGTCAAGGTGATCCAATCTGACTAGTCCCAGTCTTCTAGGAGTAAAGGAAAAGAGAGGGGGAAGGGTGGTGGGATGTAAGAATGAAGCAAAGATGGACATCATACATGGAACGTTATGGTGAGTACATACCTTCTTTATGTGATGTTGTCCTATCTTGCCTTCAGTCTTACTAGGTTGGGACGGTGTCTATAGCAACCTGATTCTTGGATGGCTCACGGGAGAATGTTCCTCAGAACCATGGATCCAAAGGAGGCCCTACTCCTGGAGGTCAAATCGACTTTGTAATGAGTGATAAAGGTATGGGGGCTAGCCCATGTTGCTGCAGCACAAATAGTGTCAATAGGCACCTTAGCCAGAAAGGCCAAAGAAATAGCAATGGCTCTCGTAGAATGAGACTTAACTTTTTTGGAAGTTCCTTATTTTGAGACTTGTAAAAAAGGTTATACAATCTGATAGCCATTTAGAAAGCATAACTTTCCATTTAGAAAGCCTTACTTTAGACACAGAGGATCCTTTCTTAGAATCTGAAAAGGAAACAAATAGTTGATCAGATTTATGGAATTGTGCAGTTCGATGTAGGTAAAAATGTAACTGTTTATGTACATCCAATTGATATGACATGTAGTCTGCTTTATTTTCATAATTTGGGAAGAAAACTGGCAATTCAATACATTGGTTCAAGTTTGTTTCTGAAACCACTTTAGGTAGAAAAGAGGCGTTAGTTTGCAAAGACACCCTGTCTCTATGGAAAAGTAAATATGGGGGCTTTATGTATAGCGCTTGCAACTCTGACACTCTTCTAGCAGAGGTGATAGCCACCAGGAAAATGGCTTTCCAGGTCAAAAACTTTAATTCACAAGATTATGCTGGTTCGAAGGGAGGAAAAACTATACGACATAGAACAAAATTAAGATCCCAAGGTAATGGAGGATCCCTGATAGGTGGTCTTAACAAAATAGTGCCTTTGAGAAAAGCATTACATAGCTTATGAGACATTATATTAGTGCCATTGTCTCCCAAATGGAAGTCTGAGATTGTAGCTAGCTGAACCCTAATAGTAGTTGCAGCTGCACCTTCACTGAAAAGTTTAGCTAGGAAGTCTAGGATGAAATTAATAGGAGCAGAAAAGGGACTGATATGGTTATAGGCAGCCCATAAACAGAATAATTTCCATTTGCTTTTGTAAATCTTCCTTGTTGAAGCCTTATGAGAAGAAATTAGAAATGTGTTTAACCTGAGAAGAGAGGGTTGGAAGCCTGGCTATCGATGGAATCGGAGCAGTCACACTGTCAGTTTGAGGTTCTGAAGTGATGGGTGAAGTGTTCCTGACGCATGAGTCAGAAGGTCCAGAACTGGGTCCAGAACATATGCCTCTTCCCGAAGATGAGGCCACAGGAAGTGGAACCAGATTTAATGAGGCCAGAATGGAGCAATGAGTATCGAGTCCCTTTTCAAACAATTGGCTTTCTGAAGTACTTTGGGAATTAGTGGAAAAGGGAGAAGGCGCAGAGGAGACCTGGGAGCCAATTGTGTACAAGTCCATCCCTTGGGACCCCCCCGGTGGGGGGGGGGGTGAGGGCAAAGTAACTGCTGCACTTGGTAATCATGGATGTCGCAAATAGGTCACAGCAAGGCTGGCCCCATTTTTGGAAAATTCTTCCCACTACTTCCTGTTTCAGGGACCACTCATGAGACATCAGAATCACTCTGCTGAGTCTTTCTGCTATTGCACTGGATTTCCCCAGGATGTGCATTGCTATCAGAAAGCATTGGGAGGAGGTTGCCCATTGTCATACTCTCAGGACATCTCGACATAGGGGTGTAAGATCTGGTCCCTCCTTGTTTGTTTATATACCATATGACTGACATGTTGTCCATATGGATTGCAATAGTTCCCAGGGGGAGAGAGTCCTCGAATGCTTGCAATGCTAAAAGCACCACTCTCATCTTTAGGACATTGATGTGAAAGTGGGCCTCATAGTTCTGCCAAGGGCCTTGGACTGTCTTTCCCAGATAATGCCACCTCCACACTGTCTGGGAGGTGTCCATGGTCACCGTTGCCACTGGGTGGGACTGAACAAATGGTAAACCTAGAGTCACTTGAGTGGAGTGTGGCCACCATCGAAGATCCTTTTTGCAAGTTTCTGCTATGATTATTTTGTGAGTACATTGGTAGTTCTTGCATCAACCACTGAGTGGATAACAACCACTGAAGAATCCTCATATGCAGTCATGCTAGGGGAACTAAAACTATTGCTGCTGCCATGATCCCTAGAGCCTTGAGAACTATCCTCACTGGGACTTTCTTCTCAAAAGATATCTCATCTGGTACCTTAGAGATTGGACCCTTTCTGGTGGGAATCTTGCCGTCATTTGTGTTGAGTCAAATTCTGCCCCTATGAATACCACATGCTGAGAAGGCACTAAGGGAGATTTTTACTAGTTTATGGTAATCCCTAGGTGGGAGCAGAGTTGCAAGGTTGTATTTCTGGCCTTGATTAGCAGATTTCTGGTCATGGCGGTTAAGGCCAGTCATCTAAGTATGGAAACACCCAGAATCCTAAATGTCTCAAGTGAGCCTCTACTACTGCCATACATTTGGTGAACACTCTGGGGGCTATAATGGAGCCAAAAGGCAGAGTTTGAAACTGGTAGTGACTGGCTCCCAGCTGAAAGCGCAAGTGTCTCATGGATCGTCTGTCCATTTTTTTGTGGTAGTACGCATCCTGAAGATCTATAGAGCACATCCAATCATCTCTTCCCAGGAATGGGAGTGTCGACTGCAGTGTCACCATCCAGAACATGCTGTCCTTTACTGATTTGTTTAGAATGCTGAGATCCAGAATGGGTCTCCAATCCCCTGTTTTCTTTGGAACTAAAAAGAATCTTGAGTAAGTTCTGAATCCTATTTGGTCTGTGGGGACTTCTTGGATGACTCTTTTGTCTAACAACTTTTGAATTGATAGAATTGCCTGTTCCCTTTGACTGAGTGAATGTCCAGAACTTTTTTTTATCTTTGGAGGAAAAAGGAATGACATAACCTCTGGAAATGATGCTTTGTACCCATATGTCTTTTGTTAGTTGTCACTAGTCTTCTGGGTACAATATAAGTGATGCCTGACTGCCTCCAGAGCTAGAAAATCAAGCCTCCTTAAAGGAGTGCTGAAAGGGCTTACTAAAGAAAGATTCCCTGCCTCGGACCTCCTCTGCTGTGAGGTTGGTGTCTTCCATTATTACTTCCCCCTCTTCCCCTGGGGGAACTTTCACCAAATGTGTCCTGAAAAGATCTCTGTGATTTTCAGAACCACATCTTACCACTACCTCTCTAACCTTTGGGATAAGGTCTAGTAGGCATGGAAAAATGGACTCCTATGGCAGACAGAGTCTTTCTTTCCTGTTCACACCTGGTCAGTGTGTTCTTTACCTTAGGCCTGAACAAAGATGAGCCATCAAATGGGCTGTTTACAAAGGTGTCTGTAACAGCATCTGTATCACCCGATCCACATCATTATCTGAAAGGCACCTAGAAGATCAGGCCGAGGGAGGGGGAGATTTAGAATTCTGTAATATAGGAGATCTCAAAACAGCACAGACCAGCTCCAAAGTTGCGGACTGGCTCCTAAACTCAAATTCCACTGACACTGAACAAGAATGTGTCGGAGCCAATGGAGCCATGTCTGATCCAACAGACTTCAGATCTGAGGACACATGAGGAATTTTGTATGCCGGATCCAAGGATGAAAAGAAGGAAGGTCTTTTTAAAGATTTTGAAGATTGAAGAAGGGGACTTATCTGACCTAGAAGAACCCGGACCTTCTTCCAGTGCCTCCGAGAAGGGGTTTTAAGTAGGCCTTTTCTGATCATTTTATTATTCCTCTGCATTAGGGCTCTATGATTAAAAGAGAAGCAAATAAAGCATGACTCCTGGAGAGGGACCGCCCCGAGGCAATAAACAGGGTGTGTTTATCGCTGAGGGGCATCTTTTTGCTGCATCTCTCACACTTCTTAAACCCCATCAGTTTGGAATCCTTACCAGACATCTTAGGCAAAAACAGGAAAACAACAATAACAAGAAAAAGGGGTACAGAGAAAGGATGACAAGCTCTAGAAAAACTCTAAAGACAATAGCGACCAAACAAACTTGTTCTTTTGGGGGGGACTTGATCCTCTAACTTAAACAGATCAAGCTACTAAGGACACATCAACACACAGAGAAAAAATGGGACTGCCCTCTAACTTAAACAGATCAAGCTACTAAGGACACATCAACACACAGAGAAAAAATGAGACTGCCCTCTAACTTAAACAGATCAAGCTACTAAGGACACATCAACACACAGAGAAAAAATGAGACTGCCCTCTAACTTAAACAGATCAAGCTACTAAGGACACATCAACACACAGAGAAAAAATGAGACTGCCCTCTAACTTAAACAGGTCAAGCTACTAAGGACACATCAACACACAGAGGCCCTCTAACTTAAACAGGCTGTGGTACAGTTCTCTCATCACTCTTTTCACCTCCAAAACACTCTTGACATACTGTTCCTTCAGGATAACCCTACCCCATTTCTACTCCCATCCACATCATGGTAGAACAATTTGAACCCACCTCTGATACACCTGGCCTTACTCCCCTTCCATATGGTCTCTTACACACACAATATATCAACCTTCCTTCTCTCCATCATATCAGCCAGCTCTCTCCCTTTACCAGTCATACTGTCAACATTCAAACTTCCTATCTTCACTTCCACACTCCTAACTTTCCTCCTCTCCTCCTGCCTCCGGGCATGCCTTCCCCCTCTTCTTCTCCTTCTCCTGTGGCCAACAGTAGCCCAGTTTCAACCAGCACCTTGTTGACTAACAGTACTGGAGGCGGTCATTATTAACTCAGGCCTCGATTGAGCCGGTATGGAAATCTGTATTGTTGTCCACATATTTGATCTGGCAGAAATTTTACAAAATATGCCCTTCCTGATGTAACCCTCCCCATTTATCAGGGCTTTGGACCGGCAAAAAAAATACACAGGCTTGTGCATCCCCAGGCAAGTATAATACAAATTTAAAAGAATATATCTGTGAACATTATTCTGAAATTTAGAAAAATGTCTAGACAAATGCTTTATACGGAGATAAACAAAGCAGTTAATGGACACAAATTTTATTATACTGCACTCCAGATTGTTAAGAGGAATAATCACCCACTATCAGTGGGGAACTCAGCCTGAATCTTGTTTGAAAGAACTGGGAACTCTAAGAACTGATTTTACCATGTCATGAGATACAATACTTTTATTTGGATAATAGGCAACATGTACTTTCATATCTTATTGGACAATGATTATTCTCCAATAGGGCATTCATGTCTAGATATTGTGTGGAAAGAAACTTCTGCCAATTCATGACATATTTTGTGTGTGTGTGTGTGTGTGTGTGTGTGTGTGTGTGTGTGTGTGTGTGCGTGCGTGCATAAGTGTGTGTGTGTGTGTGTGTGTGTGTGTGTGTGTGTGTGTGTGTGTGTGTGTGAGAGAGACAGACAGAGACAGAGAGAGAGAGAGAGAGAGAGAGAAAAACAGAGTAGGTGAGCTAGTGAGAATGAAAGAGAAAGCTAGCAAGACAGAGAGAGTGAAAGAGAAAGGGAGAGAAATAGTGAGTGGGACAGAGATGGTGAGCGAGAGAATCATTGCGTACCTTTCCACTTCTTTGATCAGGAATTCTGGATAAAGCCAGTTAGAGAGAGGGAAAAGAATTAAAATCAGGGAATTTTTTTTAAACATATCCCCAATTCACTTAATAAACATAGCAAGACGTTTTGCATCAACATGGATTTTCTAAACAATAAAATAATCTTTAGTGATTTACAATAAAATCAAACATTTGGATAGCAGGGATAGGATGTGGGACTAGCCGAAGCAGTCCCTTGTTATTGGTCATATTGGGATTGTTGTTTGCATAGTAATATACAATGTGCGGATAGAATGGTGTTAAATGAATATGTATTTTGCTACTGTTATTATTTCAGTCCCTGAGGGTTAGAGTTAAGTTCTAGAGGTGATACTAGAAGACAAAGTGAGGTAAGGAGGTTTTTCCTACATGTGTAATGCAGGCCAGGGGTAGGAGGGGTGAGTAGGTGTTGAGTTGGGCTGGGATCTGTAAATGTACAGTCACTCTCACAGTACAACTATTTTCACAACAAGTTACATGTGCAGGAATGGCCCTGTTTGCTGTCCCTGCCAAAAATGTAGAACAAGGCAGCCCTAGTCATAGACTGCATGCTGCTTGAGAGTTTTGAAAATGTGGCCTGCAGTCCCTGTACTGGAGGTTATTTTACTTAAGAGTTTACGAAGCACAACTTTAATCACAAGGAGAAAATTTGAACAAATTGCTCACCTTTTAGAATTTATAACCAGTTTAAAACCCAGATGTCCCCTGGGCACATCCTGGAGTCAGACTAGATACTTGCTTTGAGGCATACCCTGCTTGAAGGAGTAATCTCTGCCTCCCAGTATTCAGGGTCAGGATGGCTGCAAGGAACAGAGATGGTAGTCTGCTCACGTAGACCGTGGAGGCAGAAACAAAGCAGCAAAAAAAGGTGAATGGGATTTGGGCATAAATAGTCAAAGGTGCACAGCAAAGGGATGGATTATGAAAAGTATCTGGGTACTTGAACCATACGATTATCAGTCTGTTGTCTACAGAGGTATCACTGCTTGTCCTAGCAGTTAATAAAATCTTGTGTCTACTTGTAGAGACTGCTGGAAAACTTTGTCCTCCCACTATTCCTAATGACACAGAAGAAAGGAACTTTTTGGCTTGAAGGAGTTGAGTTTTTCATCTGTCATGGTCTCTTTAGTGATACTGAAATTTATAACTACTTGTAAATGGCTACATGGGTACTCGTTTACTGCTGCCATATTCCTTGGCTGCACAGTGGGAAGGGGCCTTCCTGGTCCTGGGAGTCAGGTTTTACAGTAAATAATGTTATGCCACAGTAACTGAAAGGCTAACAGATTAAAAAAAATAAGCTGCCCTTTCCCTAAACCTAAAATCTCTCTTCCTGCTCCCTAAACCTCAACCCCCCCTGCCTTCCTGGCCATTGCCCTGATCTACACTCCAACTCCTTCTCCACAGCTGCTGCACTTACATTGTTCAAACTTGAGTCGTTTCTTTTTTTGTGTAATCTACAGCTGATTGAGTTTGAACATGAGCTACTGGATGCTCAAGTCCCAGATTTTGAGACACTAGTCTTAGAGCGCTTGGGACTTGCATGCTTATAGAACACCCATTAAGTCATTTATTTGTATTTGTTTTCTGGAGTAGTGCAGGGTTCAGTATTGACCAGTTTCATGCTCAGCCTGGGTTATACACAGCTGCTGCCTACGGTATACCCCAATGTATCAGTGAAGTCCTTAATGGGGGCAGACATTTGCCAGTGATTATCCTAATCAGTGGAACATTATCAGAGTACAGTAAAGGTAAGCTGAAACTGCAAGCAGTAGGCAGTAGGATAAGGAGGACATCAGAGTCTCATAAACATGCTGCTCAGTAGAAGCACAGCTGCACACTGAAAAGGCATAGTCAAAAATACCAGTATGTAAAATATGTCTATGAAAATGTCCTAGGTCCTTTAGCATAGATGGCTCTGCCTCAGTCAGATGGTAGAAGCCATTCCCACCTATGAACCCTAGAAGTATTAGACAGTGCCATATTGCAAACAACAGTCTACATGTGTGATGTGATGCATCATTCAGTCAGAAGTACTATGCAAAAGTCAAACACTGCCAATATATGAATCTCCAAGATTACTACCTATAACAGGATGTACCAGCTTCCATGGAATCACTCTGGAATGTTTTCTGTCCAGCTGCAGGAAAAATTGCTGATTTGGTTTATATTCTGCTGAGATGCTGCTGGGCTTTTTCTTCTCATTTTAACAACATCTTTGACTTTTTTTTTAATTTCTTCAAGTCTTTTGGGTTTCTAATACCATGATGGGACCGGACCCCATTCCTAAGTCAAAGTATGATTAAAGTTCAAGAAATTGGTGTTGTTTTAATCTTTGATGTTAGTCAGAAGTGGTCTTTGCAGCACATGCAATATGCCCAGTAATAACTCCTTCTGCAATTTGTATAGAGTTACATGTATTAGTAAATTGATTGTAAATTCTTTTTTATAAGACCCATTGCTCCTTCTACTACTGGAACTGTCTGGGCATCTTTCTTCCTCATTTCTGCCTGCAAATCCTTGTATTTTATGACTCTGTGTCTCTGTACGTAAGACACTATAGTTGCTGGGTGCAGCAATTTCAATGATCAATGCTAATTTTCTTCTTTTCCTGGACTACTACATCTGTTTTTCTCACATCTGTTTTTGAACTGTTGGTAATGGATAGCCCCATGTGATATAAATTTCATCATTTTGTATGATGCTTTGTGGCTCATGTTTCCAATTTTTTCAGCTACTTCAATATTATGTTTGCACAATCCCCAATGCATGAGGTTGTTCCAAGAGTTTTCTATACTTGCAACTATATTTATGCACTTTCCACATTTTTGCCTTCTCATCCGATCCTTCACCTTATATTCTTTCTTTTGTTTTTTTTTTGGCATATTCATTTGCTGCCTGATTTTTATCTACTTCTGGTTTGATTTCCATTCCCGCTTGACAGTGATATACGTTTGCAAAACTAAGCAAGGAAGTCGTCATAGATTTATTCTCCTCATTTCAAAACTTTCACTACATTTAGGTCTTGTGAGGTCAGCAGATATGCGGAGTCTCACGATTACAGATCTATACATGTAATCAATTTCAAGGAGGCCCATCCCTCTTTCACAATGGGGAATATATAATCTGGGCATGCACTGATTTTTAAAATCATTTGGTGAGCATGAAGCATCCTTCTTATTTTCATGTCCGACCTACCCAGCACTTTTTGGGGCCAGTCAGTCACTCCAAAACTGTAAGTTAGGAAAGAAACAGTGAAGAGAATAAAAAGGAGAAAAAGAAAACTGGTTTAGAGCTTGGACTTTGTTCCTCGGTGTCAACACTGTTTCCGATAATAATTTTACTCTTCTAAAGTATTCCTTGCTAAGTTTTATTCACATTTGTTCATGTTTTATTACTGATCCTTCATCAATTACCAAATATTTATACACTCTCTCTTGCTCAAGTTCTTTTGCATCACATTCCAGTCCCAAACTGTGTTTTCTTAGTGCTGCAGCGTTCCTGCGTTAAAGGTTGCTTTTGCACATTTATCAAGACCAAATGACATTATTTCTTCTGAAAAAGTTTTGACCACTTCCAGTTGTGCTTTCAGTTCCTCATCTGATGAACTATGCAGTTTTTTATTGTTTTCTGGGAGCCAAATTGTAGCCATGACCTAATCTGTTAAATAGACAGCTTAATGGGTTAAGGGCAAGACAAAAGAGTAGCGGTGACAGAGAGTCACCTTGGAATATTTCCCTTTGAATTTGTATCCCCAGAATAATAATTTGTCCTTTATCATGGCTTAACTGCAAAGTGATTTGCCACTGTTTCATAGTTGCTGTAATGTAATCGATCAATGTAGGGTGTATGTTATATATTTTTAAACACTCTTTTATCCATGAATGTTGGATACTGTCAAATGCTTTTTTGTAGTCTATCCATGCCATATTTAGATTCTTCCCCTTTTTGAAGTTCTCCATTATGACTTTAACAGCAAATGATCCTTTGTTCCATATGACTGTGTTTTATTACGTTTTTATTTTATTACCATGATTGAGTTTTCTTTTAAATGACTATAAGCTCTGTCTACATCAATTCCAGTGTATAGTTTATACTTTGCCAGAAGGCAAGTTATTGGTCTATGGTTTTTACGGTAGCTTGCAGGTTCGCTCTTAAGTAGGAGCATATTTTTTCCTGTTGTTAACCAGGCTTGTGTCTGTTCAGGGTGTGCATATAAATAGTTCTTACTCATATCTAAGTCTTCATGTAAATATGTTAATACTTTTAGCCAGAAGTTAGGTGCTGCATCTGGGCCTGGGGTTTTCCATTTAGGAGTTTTTCTTAACTTTGTTTCAATCTCTCTGGCTGTTACTTCATCCCATTTCATATCCTGTACATTTGAACTTCTTATTGTTTCTTTAACTTCTATCCATTTATCATCTTTCATAGATATTTCTACAAAATGTATCTAGTTCTTTTTTTGGTAGTGTTTCAATTTCTTTTGCCCTGTTTCACAACTCTCTATAAAACTTGTTGTGTCATCAATAAATTGCTTATTTTGTACTTTTCCTTTATATTTATCTGCATATCTTGTAAGTTTTTCTGCCTGTACTGACATTTTTAGTTTATTATTTGCAATAGTGCATGATAGATCCTGAGCTGTTCTGATACTGCGCATTGCTTTTATCACATTTATCTTTCTGAGTATTTTTGATGATCTATTCCCTCTTCTATACTCTTATAACAGTGATACTTCTTGCCTTAATTGCTTTATTGTTTTCTCTATTCGATACTTCCACAATGGCATTCAATTTCTCCCCTTCCTTTTCCTACTACCCTGTGTTTCTGGGGTAAGACTTTATCTGTTATTAATTTAACTGCACAATAATATATCCTATTTACTGCTGTTATATCACATGAATCTCTATGGACTGTCCTAATTACTGTGTTCGTTTCATCAAACTTCTAACTTTTTGGGTTTTTATTGACTTTCTGTGGTCTATTTCCTTCATTGATTTTAATATGTCTGCCCATCTATTAAATCAAGCAACTCTTCTCTTAGATAATTTTCTTCTAAACTGATGGTACATTATTTGTTCTCCATTTCCTGCAGGCATTCTATAAAAAGCTTTCTTTCTTTTTCTTCTCATCTTAATCCCATCTTTGACCACTGTGGACAGACCCATGAATCCTGAGATTCTTGAGCAGAATTAGTTACAGCAACATCAAAACAGATGTTATAGGTAAAATATAATCCTCCAAACTGTCTGCAGGTATGAATGCTATGTGTAAGTGCTTGTGTGTGAGTGAGAGTGTATGTGTTTGTATGTGTGTGTGGGTGGGGGGTGGGAGTGGGCATGTACAAACATGCAACAGACAGGCATCCTATTTAGGGTTCTTTCCTCTCTCTTGTGCCAGCTGTGTGCTAGCTTAAGGTAATGGAATGCAAAATTGTGGGGAAGTTACCATTAGCTGGTCATTCTCACCCCATTTCTTCATCCAGACACACAGTAGTCTTTACTATTGCCAGTCATAGATAGGTTCATAGATTAATACTAAGCTAACTGCCCTTGTGAGCCATTTTAAGCCTAGGCAATTATCCCTTGTGAGACTCAAACCCTGCACCTTGTGTTTTTAAGGCAAACACCTTAACCATTAAGCCACCCTCCTAACCAGTCAATGTAAAATTCATCTACAGGCTTGGACAATGCTCCATCACAGCCGGCATGTACTAACAGTGTGGGTGATTTCAGCTCCTTCTCATCAAGATGTCAATGAGATGGAGTACAGCCTGACAAGAAACAAAAATGGTGGGACAAATGGCAGTTCTGAGTGGGAGGAATGTGAAAAAGAAATGTAGACATAAAACAGCAACATGCAATAATGCACTCATTAGTATTGCAATAACATTACATCTCACGTTAACAGCTATTCCATGCAATGGTCACCCCATCAAGCACTGCACATCATAGATACTCAAAACATGTTCATTTGGCTGGATTGTCTTTGTGTATCAGATCTGATAACATAAAACAGTGTCCTTTCCCTCTTTTGTGAATATGCTTGAGTACATGGAACAAATCAGATAGCAGAGTGAGGTGTGACACATATGATATGCTGATAAAAACATTAACAAGGCATGCATGTCAGCAGTGAACAGCTTAACAGATTACTGTGCGCTACATATGGACACACATTGTGCTAGTTCAAAACATCACATCTATATCAAGAGTTCAAGATGAGTGACAGCAGTCTACCTACAACATATGAGACATACCAATGCAGAGATGCCTACCTGCCTCTACATAATGGACAATCTGACAAACATTATGTAATAACTGAGGGGCTATGGTATTACTAGCTAGTAAATTATAGCATGACCTGGCAAAAATGTCCAACTATTAGAAGTGACATTTGTTATACAGGTGAACAACATATCATAACATTTATATTGGCAATATCATAATTTTACATTAACCTATTACCACTGGACATTGTCATTTTAGGAAATGTAATTCAGGCAGCTTAATATGTCACATGCATAGACAGCAGATGTGGTCCAAACTCTGGGAGATCTATATTCAGTTGAATTCTCTATAATGTCTGTGTACCACGTCATGTTAATCACTGCAGCTATTCATTAGCACTGATGATAAAATATAATTTTTTAGGAGGAGCAGATATTATATTGCACTTATAACCTTAAGTTAACCATAACATTGTTCTATGCATGTCATGGACTACTTTTTATAAAACAAATCAAATTTTAGTACTCATACAAAAAATACATTTTTTAATACATTTTCAGTCATTAGAATCAGTTTAACTCTGTAAATGACCATTTATTTATCTGGGTTCCAAAAGTTAATAGAACTATTTACACTGGGCATCCGGTGTTCATCTATGGCGCAGTTCTTGGTGCACAACTCCATTTGGAGACAAATTACAGTTTTCACAGTTCTGTTCTCTTGCAACAAGACTGTATGTGCTTCTGGATGTTCAGCTTCCTCAAACGTTGACTTTGATGTACTTGTCCTGTACAAATGTCTTATATTTATTCTACACAGTTTACCATCTTTCTTCAGCTGCTTAACAAATCATATCAACTTCAAGCTGCGGGTTTTCCTGTGGCTTTTGAATTCTTATGCTGCCTCCAACCTGCAAGTCCTCTAGTCTTTTGCAGTTCCTATAATAATAACCTTTCACTCTGCTGATTTCTTTCCAGCATTTCCTACATTTTAGGTTGATTTTAGGCATCAGAACTGTAGTTAGAACTGAGAATCTGATATTCAACCTAACTCCCAATATTATCTGCGCTCGACAGGGAATAGAGTATTTCTATGTTTCAAAACATTGAGATGATGTTCTTCATATCTTTTGCAAAAACTCTTTCTCAGGAGATTTATTTATTTATTGATATTTGATCATCAGGAAAGTCTAACTGAGGACGTGCCCATTTTCAGTGGAGGCACAGGAGAAAAGTTCTAAAGTACTACAAAACATTTTAAGAACAATAATTTTATAATCTTCAAAAATAATACAAAAAGATTTACAGTTTAAATAATTATACAAAATTAACATAGTGTGGAAAACATTGGTTAAGAATAGATACAACTTATATAACAATGATTTACTATTTAGTGAACTTTCGGCCAGTTTAGAGAAATTAAAGGTAAGTTAATATATTGCAAACAAGAAATGCAATATGAAGTGGGAGAAAAAATAGGGTTATGGCATATTTACATGGAGAGTTGGGGGTGGGAGAAAATAACTGAAGTAAGGAAATGAGTGAAGAAGGTAGAGTAAGGAGATTCTTCAACTTTTGGAAAATTCTCTCCTGTCCTTTACTCTCAGCTCGTCCATTGGACATTCCTGACATAGCTATAGAATGCTTTGTGGTTGTCCCTAGAATCAGTGGCAATTTTGTTTTCGTAGCTAGCTTTGGAGGATCATATAAGGGATCTCAGCTTCTTACTGAGGCTGACCAGAGAGCTCCTCCACTCATGGGATTTTACTCTCTTTTGCAACAGTTTCTTCCTTCTGTTGTAGAATTTGTTTATGGCAGGGGACCACCAGATTGGCTTCCTTTTTTGGAGGATAGCGTCTTGGTTCTGTTTGGGATAGCACGATCCATGCACTCGTTTAAGTGCTTATAGAGTGCATTTGTGTAGGATTCAGCAGTCGTAACTGTATTGTCCATCTGCATAGGTGTCATGACGTTTGCCACTTCTGTCTTAAGAAGCATGAAGTTGGCTTTGGAGAAATACTTTACCGTGGTTTCCTTAATTGGGGGTGGGGTCAGGACGTGGATATCTAGGGTGATTAGCTTATGGTCAGATCTGACCACTGAGCAGTTGACTTCAGGTGTGGAACACCAGTCACCCATGTTGGTAATGAATAGGTCTAGGATATTGTTGCCCCTGGTGGGGGTGTGGATAATTTGATCCAGGGCATTGGAATTTATGAATTCCAGAAAGCGTTGACTGAAGGAGTTGGTACATGAGTAGTTTTCCCAGTTAATGGTAGGGTAGTTGAAATCACTCGTTATTAGGGTGATTGGCTGAACCCTAATATTTTCCAGTATATCAAGAAAAGAGGAGTGGGGATCCTGGGGCATGGTGGGGGATCTATAGCAAGCTACAATTCGGATTGCAGTTTTCCCTAGAGTTTGTTGCACTTGGATAACCTCAGATGCATTATGCTGAGCAACTAGCCTGGAGGTGTGGATATCCTCAATGAATATGGACACACCCATGCCTTTGGCATTCCGGTCCAGGTTAGATGGCCGAAAAGTGTGGTATGAGTTATAGCCTGGTAATGCAGGGGTGCTCTCTGGAGCCTTGAACCAGGTCTCAGTCAATGCATAGATATCGATGTTCTCCATTTTAAGGAGTGCCTCGAGTGAGTGCATTTTGAGATTTAGACTTCTAGCATTGAGTAGCATTACCCTCAGTTTTTACTTTCCTGTTCCTGTTATTGTGGTGAATTTGTCATTTGAACCTTGCCTAAAAAAGGCACTATAAGGGTAGCAAGAGCCTTAGCCAGCATCTGGAATCCCAGGGGTGACAGGTGCAGGCCATCTCTGGCAAAGCATCGTGGTTTGTCGACCATGTCGTCCCAGGCAGACAGATACTGGATCCCCTTAGAATGACACCAGAAGCTTAGCCAATTGTTGAAGTCAATAATTTTTTCCTTGTACTGTGGTATCATTTTGGGCGATGACAGGATGCTACTCAGGGCTAGGGTCATACCTGCCTGGGCTACAAGATCGCAGAGCTCTTCCATGTCTCTTTTCATGTAGTCCAGGGAGGTACATCTCAGGTCATTCACACCAACATGGACAATGACAGAGTCATATTTGTACTTGTGGAGTGACCTGAATGCATGGGTTATGTGGCAGATCCTGGCACCCGACAGGCAGCTGACAGTAACCTTCTCCTTGTTTAGCCTGGTGAGTGGGACATCAGTGTGCCTGACTATAGAGTCACCTATGACTAGTGTGTTGGGTACATTGTTTTGCCTTATGGGCTGTGGTTGAGTCTCACACTGAGTCCGTGGGCTATGTGTCATTTGGCTTGTGTTGGGGGGGTGGAGGTTGCTTGCGTTTCTGCTGTGGAGGTCTCTGTTGCTTGAGCAGGTTATTACTGAGAGCCTCTGTGAATGTGTTTGTGTTTCTATTTGTGGATTTTGGTGGATTCAGGTGGAGAAGACCCTGGAGAGGTGGAGATATGCTCTAGAGAGAAGAGGAATGAAGGTCAGCAGGACTAAGAATATATGTGTGAATGAGAGGGAGGACAGAAGAATGGTGAGGATGCAGGGAGTAGCGGTGATGAAGTTGGATGAGTTTAAATACTTGGGATCAACAGTTCAGAGTAATAGTGAGCGTGGAAGAGAAGTGAAGAAGAGAGTACAGGCAGGATGGAGTGGGTGCAGAAGAATGTCAGGAGTGATTTGGGAAGGTCTACAAGAGGGTAGTGAGACCAGCTATGTTATATGGGTTGGAGACAGTGACATTGACAAAAAGGCAGGAGTCAGAGCTTGACGTGGCAGAGTTGAAGATGTTAAGATTTGCACTGGGTGTGACGAGGATGGCCAGGATTAGGAATAAGTATATTAGAGGGTCAGCCCAGGTAGGAAGGTTTGGAGACAAAGCCAGAGAGGCAAGATTACGTTGGTTTGGACATATGCTGAGGAGGGATGCAGAGTATATTGGGAAAAAGATGCTAAGGATGAAGCTGCCAGGTAACAGGAAAAGAGGAAGGCCTAAGATGAGGTTTATGGATGTGGTGAGAGAGGACATGCAGGTGGTTGGTGTGACAGAGCAAGATGCAGAGGACAGGAAGAAATGGAAACAGATGATCCACTGTGGTGACCCCTAACAGGAGCAGCTGAAAGAATAAAAAGAAGATTAAAGAATAGTGCAGTTCAGCAAATCCAACTCTGATCCTTCTCAAAATATGGCCAATGTGTCTATATTATGCTTTTTAAGTTGATTATTCAGAAAGTGCTCTGGAATGCAAAGATATGTATAGGTTGCTAGAAGTGTAACATTTCACACCACTTAGGTGTTAATGAGGTATGTATTTGGAAAGGAAATGAGTTCCCGTCGAGTTTCCACTAACCGACTGTGATTTT
Source organism: Protopterus annectens (assembly GCF_019279795.1). Lineage (NCBI taxonomy): Eukaryota > Metazoa > Chordata > Ceratodontiformes > Protopteridae > Protopterus > Protopterus annectens. The sequence goes on from NC_056725.1 coordinate 7,701,158, forward strand.
AAATTAAACCAAACAAGTCCAGGCACATAGTTAACTCAAGAATGTTAAAATCAGGCCCTACAGCACTACTGACTGAGGAAAACAGAAAAAGGTGATTGCTAATAGTCATAAGCTTTGATATTTATTTCTGAGGGGTTATTGAGTTCCTTGAAGCTTCCACTAACAACCAGTGATTTCAAATTAAACGAAACACATCCCCAGACAATAAGTTACCTCAGGCCTACTAAAAGCAGGTCCATCAAGCTTTTGCTCACCACTGGTGATTAGAAATTAAACAAATCACACCCAAGGCACTCAGCTGCCTTGGACCTGATAGAAGATGGTCTGACAATATTACTGAGTGAGGAAAACAATAGAAAAAGATTACTGCTCAATAAAGCTTTTATACAAAAACTAAAGACCCACTCAGCAAGCAAAAATACTTGTTCATGTCAACTACGCTGAACTTAACAAGACAAAATAGAACTTATCAGCAGTACATATAAATAGCACTCATTTGTTTCTACTATATTTCAATATCTCCCTCCTACCTTGTCTTCCTCCTAACCTTCCTCTATAATATCCTTCAACATGTTTGTTTACAAGCGTGTGCAAGTTATCTTTCATGCCCCTCACACCAGGTATCTCTTAATTTCCTTTTTATTCTGTTTCTATACCACTTCTTAAGCTCTCTAGGCCTCTACATTTATGTTATGAAACACTCCAAATCTGGGCTTGTAACTGGAACCTGCTAAAATCTGGTCTTAACAATACTACTGAATTGTTCTCAATTAGGTGAATGAACTCAGTATTCCTACATGTGTTTTTAAGTGATGTCTCCTCTCAATCCTTTGAAAATATATCCTGTATTCAACATTGCAATTATGATTTGTGGAGTAAGGAATACATTGACTCTTACTGATTTCTACATATAACTGTTTATGCTTATATCTTGAAATTATGCAAATAAGCATGTAATTCTACGTTTACTGTACCATGTTAATTGTTTCACAATGAGGACATTTTCTGCCTAGGCTTCTGATGAAAAGATGTCTTTGAGCAGGCTTAGTCAACCTTTCCTGGTTAACAAAGAAAATACACACACACACACACACACACACACACACACGCACACACACACGTAGATAAAAAAAGAAATGTGTAATTCTTGTGCAACAGACTTGCATCTTTTTTAAATGTCTACAAATTGTAATCCAATAATAAGCAGTTGAGTACTGAGAGCAATACATAACCTAGAGCAATCTAAGATTAGTTACACATTCTGAGGGAATACTTCAAATAAACAATAAACAACATTTCAGTTAAAACGTAGCACAGGGAGGTTAAAGTATGCAAACTCGGGAATTTTCTTTTATCCATTGATATTTCATGCTGTTTATTTTCATGTATGACAGCACTATTTTGTAATTTTGGGTATACTCTAGTCTATGTACAGTGATACAGCCAGGGGCAGATCAAAAGAAACAAGACTTAGCATACCCTACTACAGATAGGGAATGGTTAACTATAATGTTTTCAGATCCTAATTTTAAGTAAAAAGTGCAGTTGTCAAATAAACCCTAAATAACTACATAAATGCAGTACAATGACTGTACGGTTAGATGGGGTGGGTTATGAGGCTTGGTATCCTTAACAGTATTGCATCATTTCAAAGGCATCATATATAAGGAACTTAATTCAAAGCATATAACAATTTGCTGCTACATCTAGTGAGTCAAATATATTAGCCAGCAATAACAACATAAAAAGGTGAGAAAGGATTTCACAGATACTACATAATCAAATGACTTTAAACAGATGAGAGATTTATTACATTTCACTTTGTAGAGAAAGTTATAACCACTATTCAAAACATTTTCTGGCTATTTATTTAGCATTGTAGGAGAAAAAATGTGTCATATAGACTAAGACGATGATTAGAAATAATATTCTGGCCACAAGAAAGAATGGCTACATCTGTGGTAGGACTGTTCAAAATAATATACACAAGATATAAATGAGATTGCACCTTAGTTAACCCTGTGATTTCATAGCTCAAGCTCACCATAAAAGAGATGAAGTGACCTGTGGAATTCAGCAAATGGACATGTTATGAAGACAAAATCTGATGGCTTAAGAGAATTCTTATAGAATGCAAGTCTGGAGGGTGAACAAAGCAATAATAACTGTTTACAATACCCAGTGGACTGGAAACAATCCATGCTACACTTGTGCATGTGCATATAAATGAAAGTATTCTAAGACCGTAAGGTCTGGATTCATCACTGCTAACTAGGCTTATGCAAATACATATGTCAATACATCCCATTTATGAATTTGTGACATCTATATCACAGAGTATACAACACTGTCTAATGAGACCATTGTTCCTTTTATTTAACCACAGTTTATTTAAACTTTATCACAGAGTGTGCAAAGCTCTCTACAGAAACCATTGCACCTTTTTAACAATCCCATTTTAATAAAAAAATTATATACAATGGCACACAAATCTGGCTACAGCCAACCAAAACATCCCAACATGGGAGCAACTGTAAAATGAACATGAGGTAGTGAACAAAACATTGCTATCATCAGTCAATCCTAAAGTTCAGTTTTAAAGACAATCCCTGGGATTCAGAAAAGTCCCTACCACTCACATAAATT